>NC_044038.1:23105883-23417841 GCF_901765095.1 Microcaecilia unicolor
GGGGGGGCAAAATTCCCTGGGCCTCCAAGAGGGGCCCGGCGCCGGGGTCAGGCTGCCGGCACTGCAGTTCCCAGTCTCACCTGCCTGCCTCCTCGGCTGCGGGCCCCCCTGCATTCAAAGCGGCAGTCGCAGATTGCGTCTCTTCTGGCCTTCCCTCCCTGTGTCCTGCCCTCGCGGAAACCGGAAGTTACATCAAATGAGGGCGGGACACAGGGAGGGAAGGCCAGAAGAGACGCTGGCCCCCTGCATTCAAAGCGGCAGTCGCAGATTGCGTCTCTTCTGGCCTTCCCTCCCTGTGTCCCGCCCTCGCGGAAACCGGAAGTTACATCAAATGAGGGCGGGACACAGGGAGGGAAGGCCAGAAGAGACGCTGGCCCCTGCATTCAAAGCGGCAGTTGCAGATTGCGTCTCTTCTGGCTTTCCCTCCCTGTGTCTGCCCTCGCGGAAACCGGAAGTTACATCAAATGAGGGCGGGACACGGAGGGAAGGCCAGAAGAGACGCGACACAGGGAGGGAAGGCCAGAAGAGACGCGGGCCCCCTGCATTCAAAGCAGCAGTCGCAGATTGCGTCTCTTCTGGCCTTCCCTCCCTGTGTCCTGCCCTCGCGGAAACCGGAAGTTACATCAAATGAGGGCGGGACACAGGGAGGGAAGGCCAGAAGAGACGCTGGCCCCCTGCATTCAAAGCAGCAGTCACAGATTGCGTCTCTTCTGGCTTTCCCTCCCTGTGTCCTGCCCTCGTGGAAACCGGAAGTTACATCAAATGAGGGCGGGACACAGGGAGGGAAGGCCAGAAGAGACGCGATCTGCGACTGCCGCTTTGAATGCAGGGGGCCCAGAGCCGTGGAGGCAGGCAGGTGAGACCGCGGACTGCAGCGGGGGGGGGGGGGAGGCGGGGTGGCCTTGCCCCAGGCCCGGCCTAGTCTCTCTGTGGCCCTGGGTACAATAGGTATTCTATAAAAGAAAGTTCTATACAAGTACTACGAGCTGATGTGAGGCAGTCGCAAGGGGTAGGAATAAGTGGGTTTCGCTCCTGCCACCATTGCCCCCACTGGACCACCAGGGATAGGAGCTAGGCTTAAGGGGGGGGGGGGCTATTGAGCTCAGGTGGATGAGGTGGGGAGACATTCCAGGAGGGAAGGGGGATTGGTAATGTTGAGGGATGGGGGAGGGGGGCTGCTTCCTTGGAGGAGGGGGGCTTGGTGGGGGGGGGGGGGGGGGAGAAGTTAGGCAGTCCCGGCTGAATATCGGCCAAGAATCGCATAAGTTCTAGCACCACCGAAATTAGCCCCCGATGTTCATTGCTGGTGCTTGCACATGGCCTGACACTGAATATCGGGGCTGATATGTCTAAAAGAAAACTGCTGACCGCCACGCGCTGAATATCTACCTCATTGTAGGCAAATAGACAGACCTAAAATGACTCTTATAAAATTGTAATCAATGAATCATATCCGTCTCCAAAATGCAACTTATTTTAAAGACTAGAGGAGAGCTTGAGAATAAGCTGACAGTCTGATATTATCTTACTGTCACTGATCTTGTGACTGGCCACTTAGGTAGTATTCAGAGCCTTTTGCAATCCTTGGCTTACTCCTGTGCACTGCCTAATGTTCCAACATGTTATATACAAGTTCAGTACTTCTGACAGGGATGTTTATTTGAGCCTCTGAATTGCTGAGCTCATTAGGCTCGGCACACGTTGGACATTTTTAACACAGGAGGAGGAAGCCAAGGATTGCAGAAGCATACACTGGGGGGGGGGGGGGGGGGGGGGGGGTTGGTTGGTTTGTACAGTGGTCATAATCTTTTCTTAATTAGCATAAACTGTTGCAACAATGTTGCAGGCTTCCCTGGTTTTGGGTGGAACTCCTTGGTGAGAAAAAAAAAAAAGCACACTAGTTTTCCATTTCTGCTCTTATAAAACTTATTTATAAAAACTTTAATATATTTCCTCCTTGGCAACAGTCTCACAGTGTATCAAAACACAATAAAATAAAAGCACTAAAAACTCATGACTTATCCTCCCCCATATTTGAAAACATGGAGATAAATTTATGTTTGTAGAGACAGTCCAGGCGTAAGTTTGCCGAGATTGAATGGAGGGGGTCCCGGGGGTAGGGTTGGGAAGGGGTTAGCGTTTATGCACCTGCTTTTGAAAATGTGTACGTCGGGGATGTAGCCAGAATCTCATTGTGGGAAGAGGGGGCCTAGAGATGGACTGAGGGGGCTTCCTTCTCCTCCCCCTGCCCTATTAAACCATGCCTTTCCGAACGAAGATATCCAAGCCCTGCCAGCCAAAGAGGTTTCCTGTGCTAGCTCCTGCACATGACTGCCAGAGCAGCACTTAAGTTAATGGATGTTCTCCGACTGCTGATGCTGCTACTCCTGTGCACGATCAGTTCAGCTGACTCAAGGCGTAGACCAGGTGAGGCACTGGCTCAGGGCACCAAGCCTCAAGGGTGCCAAAAGCCGCCTCACCTGCTCCCATGTAGAGGCCAAAACCTCCATCCCTGGGTCTGGCAATCCTCCTTTCTCTCAGGCCTCCCTCCCCCCGATCTACCTATAAATGCAGTTGTCCCCTAATGCTACTTGCACCAGCTCCAGCATCTTCCCTTTGCCACGCCCTGGCAAGATCACTATGACATAACTTCCTGTTTCCATAGGGGCATGGGAGAGGGAAGATGCTGGAGCTGGAGCGAGTAGCATTAGGGGAAATACTGCCGGTGCTTGGGAGGGGACAACTGCATTTAAAGGTAGACCGGGGGGAGGGAGGCCTGAGAGAAAAGAGGGTTGCCAGACCCAGGTAGACTGGTGGGGTGGGGGGGGAGGTGACCTGAGAGAGAGAGAGAGAAGGGGATTTGGACTGATTGGGGAATTCACCGATGGGGGATGATGACACTAGTGCCAACTGAAAGATGGCCCAGGGTGTCACAGTCCCTTGAACTGGCTCTGTGTACACATATAAGTTCATCCTCTTATTGACAGTGCAGTTTTTTTAAAAGCTGATTTCTGTCTGTAAAGCAGAATTGATTTCAAAAGTTATTGTGTTAATGGAGACTTATACGGTCTGTGCCAGAGCCGGTGGTGGGAGACAGGGATAGTGCTGGGCAGACTTATATGGTCTGTGCCAGAGCCGGTGGTGGGAGACAGGGATAGTGCTGGCCAGACTTATACGGTCTGTGCCAGAGCCGGTGGTGGGAGACAGGGATAGTGCTGGCCAGACTTATACGGTCTGTGCCAGAGCCGGTGGTGGGAAGGCGGGGATAGTGCTGGGCAGACTTATATGGTCTGTGCCAGAGCCGGTGGTTGGGAGGCGGGGCTGGTGGTTGGGAGACGGGGATAGTGCTGGACAGACTTATACGGTCTGTGCCATAGCCGGTGGTTGGGAGGCAGGGATAGTGGTTGGGAGGTGAGGATAGTGCTGGGCAGACTTATATGGTCTGTGCCTGTGCCAGAGCCGGTGGTTGGGAGGTGGGGCTGGTGGTTGGGAGGCAGGGATAGTGCTGGGCAGACTTATACGGTCTGCCAGAGCCGGTGGTGGGAGACGGGACTGGTGGTTGGGAGGCGGGGATAGTGCTGGGGAGACATACGGTCTATGTCAGAGCCGGTGGTGGGAGGCAGGGATAGTGCTGGGCACACTTATACGGTCTGCCAGAGCCGGAGGCGGGGCTGGTGGTTGGGAGGCGGGGATAGTGTTGGGCAGACTTATACGATCTATGCCAGAGCCGGTGGTGGGAGGCAGGGATAGTGCTGGGCAGACTTATACGGTCTGCCAGAGCCGGTGGCGGGAGGCGGGGCTGGTGGTTGGGAGGCAGGGATAGTGCTGGGCAGACTTATACGGTCTGTGCCAGAGCCGGTGGTGGGAGACGGAACTGGTGGTTGGGAGGCGGGGATAGTGCTGGGCAGACATACGGTCTGTGCCAGAGCCGGTGGTGGGAGACGGAACTGGTGGTTGGGAGGCGGGGATAGTGCTGGGCAGACATACGGTCTATGCCAGAGCCGGTGGTGGGAGGCAGGGATAGTGCTGGGCAGACTTATACGGTCTGCCAGAGCCGGTGGCGGGAGGCGGGGCTGGTGGTTGGGAGGCGGGGATAGTGCTGGGCAGACTTATACGGTCTGTGCCCTGAAGAGCACAGGTACAAATCAAAGTAGGGTATACTCAAAAAGTAGCACATATGAGTTGTCTTGTTGGGCAGACTGGATGGACCGTGCAGGTCTTTTTCTGCCGTCATCTACTATGTTACTAAGTTATGTTTTCTCACCAAGCAGTTCCACCCAAAACCAAGGAAGCCTGCAAATGCAATTGCCAATTAAGAAAAGATTATGACCACTGTACAAACCAACCCCCCACCCCCAAACAGATCGTCGTGTCGCTGTAAACATTGTCACTTGTTTAACAGTGGTCAAAACCCACTGACTGAGGAAGCGTTTATTCTATTAAAACCATATAGCAGTTCAGCTGAAATCCCCTCCCAAACCCACAGTGTTTAATTTGAATTTGTTCTGTGCAGCTTTGTTCACTCATCCGTTTGTAATGCAGGGAGAGTGAGACAAGCTGTAATAAATTCTTGAAATTCAGTTTCTTGTAGAGGCATGTTTAAGGGTAAATCTCAGGTAGAAAACGTGTCTATGTGTTATTTACTGCGCAATGCACAGTCGAGTATATAATTACAGCTGTTTCTGCTAAGGTGCTTTTCCCCCAAAAATATATGGAGAAAAAATATTTACCAGGACTCTGCTTTAATTGTCTATCATAGGGGTCTGTTCACTAAGCTGCATCAAGTGTTTAATGCGGATGTTAATGCAACATATTGTGGGTGGGTGTTAACTACTACTACTTACTGCTACTTATCATTTCTAAAGCGCTACTAGACGTACGCAGCGCTGTACACTTGAACATGAAGAGACAGTCCCTGCTCGACAGAGCTTACAATCTAATTAGGACAGACAAACAGGGCAAATAAGGCATAAGGACAAAGAGTAGCAAGATTCCGGAATCCCATAGTAGCAAGATTCTGTGCAGAATCCCAAAGAGTAGCAAGATTCCGGAATCCCAAGACTACTACTACTACTTATCATTTCTATAGCGCTACTAGACGTACACAGCGCTGTACACTTGAACATGAAGAGACAGTCCCTGCTCGACAGAGCTTACAATCTAATTAGGACAGACAAACAGGGCAAATAAGGCATAAGGACAAAGAGTAGCAAGATTCCGGAATCCCATAGTAGCAAGATTCTGTGCAGAATCCCAAAGAGCAGCAAGATTCCGGAATCCCAAGACTACTACTACTACTTATCATTTCTATAGCGCTACTAGACGTACACAGTGCTGTACACTTGAACATGAAGAGACAGTCCCTGCTCGACAGAGCTTACAATCTAATTAGGACAGACAAACAGGACAAACAAGAGATAAGGGAATATTAAAGTGAGGATGATAAAATAAGGGTTAAGAGTTAAAAGCTGCATCAAAAAGGTGGGCTTTTAGCTTAGATTTGAAGACGGCCAGAGATGGAGCTTGACGTACCGGCTCAGGAAGTCTATTCCAGGCATATGGTGCAGCAAGATAAAAGGAACGGAGTCTGGAGTTAGCGGTGGAGGAGAAGGGTGCAGGTAAGAGAGATTTACCCAGTGAACGAAGTTCCCGGGGAGGAATGTAGGGAGAGATGAGAGTGGAGAGGTACTGAGGAACTGCAGAGTGAATGCACTTATAAGTCAATAAGAGGAGTTTGAACTGTATGCGGAAAGGGATAGGAAGCCAGTGAAGTGACTTGAGGAGAGGGCTAATATGAGCGTAACGACACTGCAGTATTAAACATCTAAAGAGCAGTTCTAAAAACTAGACACTCATATTTACGTTTACATTATTCACGTAAATATATAGAATAATGACATAAATGCGCATAAATAGTAGAGGACTGGCCTAGTGGTTAGAGCACCAGTCGTGACATCCAGAGATGGCCAGTTCAAATCCCATTGCTGCTCCATGAGATCTTTGTCAAGTCACGTAACCCTCCATTGCCTCAGGTACAAACTTAGAATGTGAGCCCTCCCTCCTGGGACAGAGAAATATCCAGTGTACCTGACTGTAACTCACCTTGAGCTACTACTGAAAAAGGTGTGAGCAAAAATCTAAATAAATAAATAAATAAGATTCTGGAATCTTAAAGAGTGACAAGATTCCATGCAGAATCTCAAAGAGTAGCGACATTCCATGTAGAACCCCAAAGAATAGCAAGATTCTGGAGTGGAGGAGCGGCCTAGTGGTTAGAGCACCAGTCTTGCAATCCAGAGGTGGCCGGTTCAAATCCCACTGCTGCTCCTTGTGATGTTGGGCAAGTCACTTAACCCTCCATTGCCTCAGGTACAAACTTAGATTGTGAGCTCCCCTGGGACAGAGAAATATCCAGTGCACCTGAATGTAACTCACCTTGAGCTACTACTGAAAAAGGTGTGAGCAAAATCCAAATAGAAAAAAATAAATACCAAGTGTTATTCTGCAAATACCTGGTAGGTTCCATTGTAGAAAAAGCTCCTCCCTCATGACCTCAGGGCATGTAATTAGAGGCGCCCAGTTATAGAGTGCCCCCTCTACTGCCGAAATTCCAGTTTGGGGATGTGGGATAGGTGGGGACTGTGTCTTGCAGTTAATGGAGAAGTCTAAACAGGATGGAGTCTGTCCGGAGGGCGGCTACGAAATTAGTAAGTGGTCTTGATTGCACAAATTATGGGGACAGGCTTATGAACCTCAACATGTATACGCTGGGAGAGAGGAGACATGATAGAAACGTTTAAATATCTCAAGGGCATTTATGTACAGGAAGAGAGCCTTTTCCAAATGAAGGAGAGCTCTGGAATGAGGGGGCATACGACAAAGTTGAAAGGGAACAGGCTTAGGAGTAACCTAAGGAAGTATTATTTCACAGAAAGGGTGGTGGAGGCGTGGAATGGCCTCCCGGTGGAGGTGGTGGAGTCGAGCACTGTTCCAGAATTTAAAAAGGCATGGGATAAGCATGTGGGATCGCTTAGGAACAGGAAGAATTGGGGGTTACAGAGGATGGGCAGACTGGATGGGTCATATGGCCTTTATCTGCCGTCATGTTTCTATGTTTCTATTCCACCAATGCCTAAGAGCCAACCTCATCAGTGATGTCACAATGGCTCAATTGTCCTATTCTTGGCTTACTTTCCCCCCTTAGTGTGAAGAGTTTCAGTCTCTGGTAACCAGAGCTCATATTGTGATGTCATAATGGGAATAGGCTTAGGAATAACCTAAGGAAGTATTATTTCACAGAAAGGGTGGTGGAGGCGTGGAATAGCCTCCCGGTGGAGGTGGTGGAGTCGAGGACTGTTCCAGAATTGAAAAAGGCATGGGATAAGCATGTGGGATCGCTTAGGAACAGGAAGAATTGGGGGTTACAGAGGATGGGCAGACTGGATGGGTCATATGGCCTTTATCTGCCGTCATGTTTCTATAAGTCTGTACCATTGCTAATTGACAGATAATGCAGGGCGGTTAGGTACACCTCCAGAACTGTGGCTAACTGCATTTTGCATTTTCGGTGGTGCCCTAAATGCACAGTTGTGACTGTTGCTCTGCCTTAGGAGTGTAGGGGCCTCCCCATTGCTGGGAACAGCCCTACCCATTGAGGTAGAGGGTTTGCACTTAAGAGCCAAAGTTAAGGTACGTTAACATTTGTTAGTTGAAAAACCTTACTTCAGCTTATCATAGTGATTTTACAGAAAACAATGACTCATTTGCTCATTGTATATATAAGTTCTATACCTGGGTGGCCCCCATATATGCACCATTTGCTAACATAAATGTACAGAAAACTGGCACTTTTACGGACGAGTTTACACTTATGCACTTAAGTGGCAACAAAGTGATTGATTAAGCGCTAATTTGTAAGGGTACATGTACATTTTTTTTGTTACATTTGTACCGCGCGCTTTCCCATTCATGGCAGGCTCAATGCGGCTTACATGGGGCAATGGAGGGTTAAGTGACTTGCCCAGCCAGAGTCACAAGGAGCTGCCTTTGCCTGAAGTGGGAATCAAACTCAGTTCCTCAGTTCCCCAGGACCAAAGTCCACCACCCTAACCGCTAGGCCACTCCTCCACTCCATAACAGTAGCCATACTGGGTCAGACCACTGGTCCACCTAGCCCAGTATCCTGCTTCCAATAGTGGCCAATCCAGGTCACAAGTACCTGGCAGAAACCCAGATTCTGAAATCCCAAATAGTAGCAAGATTCCGGAATCCCAAGAGTTGCAACATTCCATGCTACCAATCCCAGGGCAAGTAGTGGCTTCTCCCATGTTCATCTCAATAACAGACTGTGGACTTTTCCTCCAGGAAATTGGCCAAATCTTTTTTTTTAAACCCAGACAGCGCTAACTATTGTTACAACATCCTCTGGCAAAGAGTTCTAGAGCTTAACTATTCTTTGAGTGAAAAAAGAAATTTCCTCCTATTTGTTTTAAAAGTAGTTGCATGTAATTTCATCGAGTGCCCCTGGTCTTTGTACTTTTTGGAAGAGTGAAGTGGGGTATGGGGCAATTCAGTAAATGGAGCCCAAAGTTAGGTGCCGGAAGGTCCGCGCTCTGTGCCAAGCAGCCTTTGCAGAATAGTAGCTTAACGTGGATCTCGCGTCTAAGATTGGGCGCCAGCACTTACGCCTGCTGAAAGCTGGTGCACAAATAATGACATTTGAACGTGTAAATTACTCTATTCTATTACATTGCGCCTAAATTCTGAGAAGGCCTCTGACCTGCCCATGCCCCTCCCATGGCCACACCCCCTTGAGTTGTGAGCTATTTAGACGCAGGGCAGATCCATGCATAAGCCTAAATGAGTGCCAAATAACATTTATTGATTGTTAATGGCTCATTAACTAGTTTGCACACGGATCTGTGCCTGAATTTGGGTGACCTATATAGAATCCAGGGGATAGTGTGCAAATACAGTGGGTCATTCACATGGGCGGAGCATGGCAGCGGCATGGGCGGGGCAGCCGCTTCTGCAAACAACCTACAGAATAGTGTAAGTTACATGCATTCATGCCACATTTCTGCACCTGCAATTATGCCAGATCTGTGCAAGGTGCATTGGTGCTGGATTATGTGCGTATTTCTAAAACAGAATCTGGGAGCACGGATGCCATTGTAAAATACGCTCTCACCGCATGGCATTGAGGTGCCTAAAAGGCAGCCCCCAGTTTTAGAATTGACCGCTTAGAGATCAGTTAAAAAAAAAAAACACAAAACAAAACGCAGTTTCTAAATTTAGGATCCTGAATTTGTGGTGAATTTCCACCAAATTTAGCAACCCGTGGAGGGACATTTTCGATATGACGTCGAAATCTGACTTTGGGCATTTTGTGGAAAACGTCCAAATTCCAGTAGTGAACATGGCCATTTTTGAACCTGAAAAACAAGTATCTTGTTTTTTCAAAAATGGCCATTAGCTAGACATTGTTGTGCTCAGTGCGTCTATCTTTTTGGACCATTGTAAAAAAAAAAAGAATCTAAGTGAAAAAGACCACACAAAATCAAGCCATTGGGATGTAGGAGGAGCCAGCATTCTTAGTAGACTGGCCACACAAACATCCCAGGAGAACAGTGGGGCACCCTAGGGAGCACTGCAGTGGGCTTCACATAAAAGGTCCTAGGTACACATCTCACCATTGTCCCCTTATATAGTGAACTCTCTAAAACCCACCAAAAACCTACTGTGCCCAACTGTACACCACTACAATAGCCCTTATGGCTGCAGGTGTCACCTATATGTGGGTTCAGTAGGTTTTTGGTGGATTTTGGAGGGCTCATGCTTTCCACCATAAGTGTTAACAGGTACAGTGCAGGGGCGTAGCCAGACTTCGGCGGGAGGGGGGTCCAGAGCCTGAGGTGAGGGGGCACATTTTAGCCCCCCCCCCCGGTGCTGCCTCCATTCCCTCGTCCCTTTTGCCCCCCCCCTCCTGTCGCCATCAATCCTCCCCCGCCACCCCCAGGTACCCCATAGTTTCAGCAGTAAATTTTCTTAAATTTGGGTGTCTAGTGTAGACAGCTAGTGCTGAAATTCAGTGTTGAGCCCCTAACCTTTTTTTTCTTAGCTGTGCTCTTTTAGCTGCCTATATTTTGGGAACCGAAATTGAGGTTACTATTACTATTACTTATTTCTCAAGCACTACCAGGTGTATGCAACACAATACAGATACATACAAGAGAGAGAGAGAGTCCCTTCTCCACTGAGCTGACAATCTAGTCAAGACAATTATACATGACAAAAAAGAGATTCTAAGAGCTCGGAAAGTTATATTGCAGTACTGGACATCATCGGATTCACCAGCCTTTTGGCACTGGAGGAATCAGGTACACCTTTTGGCCTCATGGGAGGCCCAAGAGGCGAGGGGTTCCCCCAAGTGCAGGCAGCGTTGTACGTGCAGGACGTCGGAAACAGAAGGAAGCCTTTTGCGGGAAGAAGAGGACCTCGGCTGGTGGGGGTTGGGGTCCCCCGCCAGCAAAGGCAGGCGACGGCGGGAGGGGAGGGGGTCGAGAGGGTCGTCGGCAGGGGGGTCCAGGGCCAAATCTACGGGGGCCCAAGCCCCCATTGGCCCCTCGTAGCTACGCCACTGCAATGGGGACTACCATTAAGAAGGGTTATTTCACTATGAACCCTAGTTATTAGTGACCTCCATTACTCAGAATGGAACCTCTGCTAAAATAGCTGAAGTCGGGACGACTCACACAGAAACAGAATCCTTCCACATCAGCTGCAGCAGCAACGCGCCGGCCCGCAGACCGGTGCTGAAGAGGACTTTGGATGGCGGGGGTTGGGGACCCCCGCCAGCACAGGTACCTGACGGCGGCGGGGGAGGGTTGGCGGCGGGAAGGGGGGGGTCGAAGGGGGAGGGGCGCCAGGGGAGGGTCAAAAAGGTGGGGGGGGGGGTCGGTTGGTGGTGCTGGGGGGGGGGGGGGGGCTAAAATGTGCCCCCTCACCTCCGGCTCTGGATCCCCCTCCCGCCGAAGTCTGGCTACGCCTCTGCTACTAGGGATAGAGAAAGTACCTGCATGTAATATGTACATTGCTGCCTACGTCTAGTAGCACTATAGAAATGATTAATAATAATAGTAGTAGTAGTAATAGAGTTTCAAGCAGACAGCAACTGAGCAGCTCTTTTGTCGGGTCTGAGAAAAACGTCTGACTGCGGCTAGGTGGCCGTTCCCAAATCCTTCCCAGCAGTGAACAACCCTGACTACTCCTGGGCAACAGCAGACATAAGCTCCAGTGTGGAAGCTTGATACAAGGCTCCGGACTTCAGGCTTTGAAGGATTCCCCATAATGTCACCTTTATGTTTACACAAGGAATAGAGAAATAACAGCAATAAAGCAAAAAGGGCCTAGAAATCGCATGCATTTTCTTCCAGCCACCCTCTTGCTTGCCTAGGGTCAGCTTATGCTCATTATATACTGATTGTCAGTTTACATTTAGAGCCAGGTGGAGTCACAATGTTTTCTCATTTTTATGGATAGTTTCAAAAGCAATTTCTTCACATAAACCACTGTGTTATGCACAGAAATGCCTTGTTCTAATATTGCCCCGACTCCATGCGTTTGAAAAGCAGGTGCGTGTGCCCACGGTGGATTTTGGAGTTGGGGTGGCGTCTGACTTTCACACACACTTGTGGTTTTCCAAAAAAGGAGGTGTGAAACATTTCTCCAGTTATGTGTGTAGTAAGTAGCAGATGTAACGGTGCGAGAATTTTCTCTGGGATACTTTCCAAAGGGAATCGAAGGCGTGTACTTGACTTGGTATAACTTGTGGATGTATTGGCTCTGCACATTAGCCTGCCTCGGTCTATGGTAAAAACCTTTAGTGCATCTGGGCCTTTGTGTAATAAATTAGTGATGTCATCTCTTAAAGTATGAATGACTTTAAGACAAGAGAGTGTGGAACAACAATGAATCTGCTATGTTCTCACAAACCATCTCTCTGATTTATGGGTCGTTTCACACAGATCTTCAGTTCTACAGCTTCAATTATGGCAAATGGTTGCCAAGGTGCTTATGTTTTGACACTTCAATTCATGCACTGTAAGTTCATTCTCCATTAACACTTGCGGTTTCACTATAGTGCAGCTGTTTAATGCAACACAGCTGTCTTGTCAGTGAATAATTCTTACACTGTGCTTTAGAACAGGGGTTCTTGACCGGGGCTTCAAACAGCTCTAGTTTTTGGGCTGTCCGCAAAGAATAATCATCAGATATCTTTACAGTATTCTCTTGAGAGTGCTCTTGAAATGGGTCATAACCAGTGGCGTTCCTTGGTCGGCTGCCACCTAGGGTGGATCGCTGCTGCACACCCCCCCCTCCCTAGGTGCAGCACGACACCCACACCCCCTGCGCATCACCTCCAAGGCCCCCTCCCCAGCGCATTTTGCTTACCTGTTGAGGTGCTGGGAGCAGCCACGTGGCTGTCGGCTCTGCTGGGGGTTGGGTTCCCTGCTCCTTCTGCCCTGGAACATGAAGTAAGAGTAGAAGGAGCAGGGAACCAGCGGAGCCGACAGCCGCGCGGCTGCTCCCTGCACCCCTTCTGCAGCGTGTGCCCGGGGCGGACTGCCCCTGCTGCCCCGCCCTCGTACGCCACTGCTCATCAAACATATAAATGGCGAGTGACCAAACTCACTCGCAAATGCGCAGTAAAGACCCTCTCTGTCCCGCCCCCGCGTCAATACGTGATGACGGGGGCGGGACAGAGAGGGTCTCTACTGCGCAAGGGGAGGGACGAAACCGCCGTCACTACCGCTTCCCCCCCCCCCCCAAAGGTCGCCGCCGCCACCCACTCTCCACCCGGGCCAGGCATTCGCTCCGCTATAGAAACAGCGCGTCGCCCACGAGGGCGGGACACAGGCAGAGAAGAAGGATGGCAGCTCATCTGAGCTGTGTGCTGCGTTCCCGCGCTGTTTCAATAGCGAAGCGAGGGCCCTGCCCGGGTGGAGGAGTGGCGGCGACTCCGGGGGGGGGACGTAGCGGTGACCTCGGAGGGGCAGCGGCGAGCTCGGCGGTGGGGGGGGGCCTTTCAACACCCCCCCCCCCCCCCGTCCTATACCAGCCCGTTTTTACGGGCTCAACGGCTAGTAATTCTATAGAGGACGGATGCTCTCCCACAGGTGTACTTGTATGATAGTGGATATGGCTGCTTTCTGAATGCCTGTATGTGGATCTGTCCTGACATATTAATGGAGTTCTTTTCTGCTTGCTCTCTGTGTTGATTCTATTTTATTGTAGATTGCTTTGTTCTGAAAAGTCAACCGTTTTGCAGAGTGTGGTAACCCTGAAAACCAGTGGCGTAGCCAAGGGTGGGCAGGGGCCCACCCAGTTGTTCTTCTATGGGTTTACAGCCTGTCTCACTGACCCAGACTACTCAATAATTACCGTGGATTATTTTGGATTCGTATTAGATAAATGAAACCTTTATTAGAGGTGCTAAAATCTACAATGATTAAGATATATACAATTGTTAGCTATATAAACAGTCATTACATCACTGGTCCCTACATCTAAGCAATGCTAAGAGTTTTTAGACCAGGAAAAGAAGCAATAATACACTATATACATACAACATCACTGGTCCTTACATCATCCAGGCTCTTATCAGCTGGGGGGGGGGCCCGTTACAGCGAAAGCCAGGAGCTTTTTAGACCAGGAACAAGTCCTCTGCGCAGTTCATACATTACTCACAGATGAGCTCCCAATTTCACTGAAAGAAACTCCCCTTTTTATTAGGCTCAGAAATCATGTTCAGAGCTAAGGAAAATTACAGAATGCTTGAGAATAAGTAAACAAGCCATACTGTGGGAACGTGGTCACATGTTTTCCAAGTCCAGGTGGCCAGGCTGAACTTCTGAAAACAAGCACCATCCTACCAAATTAATTAGAGCTGCGTCTTATCTTCCGCATTCCAACTTGTTTTTGTATTTACAAGGAAAGTTACTTTCGGTCAAAGACAGAAGATTTCAGAGTTCATTATCGATCAAAAAAGAGTTGAAAAGCAATCCTTTACATCTTCCATTACACCAGTTTCACTTCAGGCCCCCCAACCAGTGGAGACGCACATCGTTGGTGTAGCTGGTGGGGATCCCCAGGTCCTGCCAACTGAAGAATCCTTCTATCTGGAATTCCCTGCGCAGTCTCAGCCCCGCAGCAGTCAGCGGCGTGTTTCCAGCCACTGACTCTGGCACTGCCCCCCACCTCTTGCGCATGCCCAGTTCAGTTGGCACCACCACATATGCATGCATGGGGATGCTGGTTGAACTGAACATGCGCGGGGGAGGGGGGAGTGCTGGTGTCAGTGTCTGGATATGTGCTGGTGACAGTTGCAGGGATTAGACTTCCCGGGCCTCGAGGGACTCCAGAAGATTTTCAGCTGGCAGGGCCCAGAGAACTCCACCAGCCAAGGTATTTATCTTTATGGGGGTGGGGTGGACAGATAGGAAATGTGTGGGTCATGCCCACCCAATCCACCCAAAAATTGAGGTCTGGCTACGCTACTGCTGAAAACCAGTCTGAGTTGAGAACTTTTGCTGTGGATTGTCCTAGCTCAAAGTATTTATGTTCTGCTTGTAGGACAATGTTGTATTCCACCCCTTTCCCACTTTTGAATGTCAGTACATAGTTATACCGTTTCTAGATGTATTTATCTGGTAGCGTGTCCTTTTTCTATTCACAGAGGAAGCCGTCCCTGCCGTCTGCAAAACACGGACTGTTATATATGAGATACCTCGCAGCCAGATAGATCCCACCTCTGCCAATTTCCTGATATGGCCGCCTTGTGTGGAAGTCAAACGTTGCACTGGCTGTTGCAACACCAGCAGTGTGAAATGTCAGCCACTGCGGACACATCACCGAAGTGTCAAGGTAGGAAAATGCTGCCGTGTGGGCTCCCTTCGACTACCCCGGTGTGCATAGAACATGTTTGAAATGTACATGTATTGTTCGTGATGTAGATCCTGTTGAGGTGTTCAGAATATGGATGATCAAAAAAATCCGCCCACGGGAGAACACAGGTATGGGAGAAAGTGGGATGTTTGACCACGGAAATACAAGACCTGGAGAGATGGATCTTAAAAATACTTCACGTGGACATTTTGTTTGTTTATGTGCAAGTTCTTTCATAAAGGTCTTTTTAAAGACCCACTCCATAGATTATCACATTAAGTGTTTCCCAACGCATGCATCAGCTGATTTACATGTCAAGTCTTTTTTTTCATCAATAAACAAGTATTTTTAAGATCCATCTCTCCAGGTCTTGTATTACCGTGGTCAAACATCCCACTTTCTTCCATACCAGAATATGGATGAAAAATAGAGAAATGCAAACCAAACAGCCCATCACGGATAACAACATAACGAAGCTAGCTGTAATCTAAAAGTTACAATAAACATTTATATTACAAAAGTTACATTGAAAAATGTTTGAAAAGAAAAGCTTTCACTAATTTTCTAAACTGTAAATAACAAGTCTCAGATCCAATAGCTAAAAGGAAGCGCATTCCCGCACCTTGCTAAATGTTAAGTAAACGTAGCAACATGGAACTCCTTGAATTGTAATCATTTATATCATGGATATTGAAGGATCCAAAGATCTTTTGAATATAGAGACTTTTTCGCCGGGTGTAGAAGAGATGGCCGGCTTCATTTTTCAGCCATAATGGAAACCAGGCCCGGCCATCTCAAACCCGGCGAAATGCAAGGCATTTGGTCGTGGGAGGAGTCAGCATTTGTAGTTCACTGGCCCCCCTCACATGCCAGGACACCAACCGGGCACCCTAGGGGGCACTTCTAAAAATTAATAAAAATAGCTCCCAGGTACATAGCTCCCTTACCTTGTGTGCTGAGCCCCCCCCAAATCCCACTACCCACAACTGTACACCACAACCATGAAGGGGGGCACCTACATGTGGGTACAGTGGGTTTTGTGTGTGTGTGGGGGGGGGGGGTTGGAGGGCTCCCAGTTACCACCACAAGTGTAACAGGTAGGGGGGGATGGGCCTGGGTCCGCCTGCCTGAAGTGCACTGCACCCACTAAAAACTGCTCCAGGGACCTGAATACTGCTGTCAGGGAGCTGGGTATGACATTTCAGGCTGGCATAGAGGCTGGCAAAAAAGTTTTTTTTGGGGTGGGAGGGGGTTGGTGACCACTGGGGGAGTAAGGAGAGGTGATCCCCGATTCCCTCCGGTGGTCATTTGGTCAGTTGGGGCTCCTTTGTCAAGCTTGGTCGTGAAAAAAAAAAAAAGGGACCAAGTAAAGCTGTCAAAATGCTCGTCAAGCCTGGCTTTTTTTTTTCCATTATCGGGCGAAGCCGACCATCTCGTGAGCACGCCCCTGTCCCGCCCCCATGCCGCCTTCACTACCCTACCAACGCCCCCTTGAAGTTTGGCCGGCTCCGCGACGGAAAGCAGTTTAACCCGGTCAAAATCTGCTTTCGATTATACCGATTTGGCCGGTTTCAGGAGATCGCCGGCCACCTCCCGATTTGTGTCGGAAGATGGCCAGGGATCTCTTTTGAAAATGAGCTGGATAGTAAAATATGCAAACTGGGAAGGTGAAACTGCCCAGTTTTCCATCACATAACTGGGTAAATGCCCGATGGAGCTTTTACTGGAGGTGCCAAGGAGGACTTGTAAAGTGCTATTGCTTCCTGCTCAGCGTAATGTTAAAATTTGCTGTGAGGATCAGGGCAATTGCGAAACCTACCGATGGACAACATAAGATTCTAGGAATTTTTTCCCCCTAATAAATTGCCTTTTAGAAGCAAAAGTGATTTTAATTTAATCCAACAAGGAGCCAGAAATGGCTCAGAATTTAAAGCTAGACGGGTTAGAAATGAATAAACAAAATGAAATTAAAATAGCTCGAGGGCTGTAGGTCCTTGCCTTTCATTGGTGCCACTCCAAAAATGCTTGTCCCGTCACTGCTCTATTAAAACAGTGCAGAGCTGTAGGATAATTCCTGTGGCTGGGCAGATAGCTCTATAGCGTTGACTTCTGAAGTCCATGTTGGCAGATTTGCTGGAAATATGTTTGCATGAGAAAATTCCCTGTTTCCAGCATTAACTGGTTTTGAGAAGGGAAGGAAGGGGAAGAGGTCAGAGTGGAAGCAGGGAATAGGCTTTAATACTGTAGGTTGCTCTGTCTTGGCTTCATGGCATTGGATAATGATACACACATTCCCTCCTGACTTCTGAAGCCCCTCTTAGGAGTATTTGGTTCAGTTGACTGTTGTGCTCTTTTCGAAAGGCTCACGTCTTGGAATGCGTGTTTTGAACTGAATGTCTCTGATTAGCTAACATGTTGTACTCAAAAGGGTCGACAAGAAGGTAGTGGAGGGAGATGTGGGTCGTTCTTTAACTGCAGCTGAAACATCTGAGTTGCCTGCATGATGTCAACTCTTTCATACAAAAGCTTTCTTTTGATTAAAATTGAAAAGCCTTCACTTTTTGTTGACCAAGGTAGTGAGATCATAGTGCTTAGGTCAGCCAACAGGTCACCTTAGAGAAAGTGTTTGTACTGCAAGATCATTCAGCGGTTCATCATTTATTTGATAAATAATTGGATTACTGTATTAGCTGCAGACTAAACATTCTGAAATCCTGTTCCAGGTGACTTATAAAGCATAACGAAGCTCAACAAATCTGAGCTTTTGTTGTTGAAATTAATTAGGTGTGTACCAGATATTCGTATTCGATTCAGTTCAGCCTCGAATACATTGTTCATATTTGGCCGAACAGTGATTTAAATTTTGAATATGAATAATCTGGGGCTCTACTGTGCTAAATCCTGCTGAAATAAACACTTGCTCTCTGATTTTATGTTGCTTCTTTTATTATTTGTTACGTTAAAGCTCAATGCTTATTATTTGTATTCGGTTTTTGTATTCGACCGAGTAAAAGTTTTCATTAATTCGTATTCGGCCGAATAGTAAAATGCGCTATTCAGTATAGCTCTAAAATTAATATTATGCTCTAGGTTAAAATATAAGATGTAGATGATCCTCGTTGACTCACTGTATAAAGCTTTTGGGATGCAGACAATGTCATTTAACTTCTCAGTTACCAGTAGGATTCCCAGGACAAGCTTCTCTTGTAAGATGTTGACTTCCAGGGTAGTAGGGAAGGATAAGCTGAGAATCAAGTAGGGTCTGGGGAACGGAAGCAGATAGTTATCTGTTTCTGTAGTCTGGGTCTCTGTTTAAGAAGATGTCATGATGGTTGGAAGGGGAGAGTTAGGTAAAGGGTAATTTCACTAGCACTGTCTGCTATTTTAATTAATTGCCCTCCTAGGCATGTGGGCTGCTATTCTGAGTATGTTCCCTCAGACTAGAAAGAATCCCTTTATCAAAATTAAATTTCAAAAGTTTTGGCTACAGGACTTCCAAGCCTTGAGGGTCATTTGGATTCAAGCTTAAGATGTCTTTCTGGCGTGCTTATGACTTTGGCAAAGTTTCCCTTATGTCTTCTCTCACAAGCCTGTACAAAGGGTGACCTCCTGTTGTTTATTTCGGAGGGAACGTGGGGAAAGAGCACGGCTTGCCTTGCAGAATTAGAGCGACAGCTCCACTGGCAGCCGGTTCTCTTCACGGATTCCTCCATGTCATTCTCAGGCCTGGCAGTGAATTTCTTAATTATAAAGTTCTGTATTTTCAATTTACCTCATAATTTAAGGGCCCAGAGTTCTTTGCAGACATTTTTAAGCAATTAGAACTACCTAGGTAGAGACTGGTACATATTTTACCTAACTATGGAGGAGATTGGAAAGTTGAATGGTGATGTCAACTATGCCATAATCTGAAGCGGTGAAACTTGAATTTACACAGGTCTGAAAGGAAAATGCCTCTGGAGTCAACACATTTATCTCTGGTCCCAAAGCAGGTGTTGAGATGCAAGGGGCCCAGGGTAGAAATTGGGAAGGGGGCTCCAAAATCCACCTGCAGACTATGCCTCCTTCAGTTTGAGGCAGTCATGAGGCCCCCTGTTTCATGGAAGCCTGGGACATTTGCCCTGGTTGCCACTCCTTAACGCCAGTCATGTGTGGTTCTATTACCTACTTCGTGCTCTGCTGAGTGATTTTAAGCATAGACAAGGCTTAATGTATGGCCATTGTTTATAACGAGGTGTTATACATCTTGTTGCTGCCTAGTGGATGTTACGGCCCTTCTTTCAAACGTTTATTGTTTTGGATAATGGACATTTTAGTTGCATGTCTCTGGAATGATTCACATATGGGACTTGGTCTGTTGTGCACATGCCTTGGAATGGAGTGTTAAGTATAGTGGCTTGCAACAATATTGTTTATTACATCATTGTCTTCAAGGGGAGGAGATCACGGGGTCCTGCAGACTTCCGTTTGGGCTGCTAGCAGTGCCTGAACACAGTTGTAAGTGTTCAGCATGATATCTACATCTGAGAACATAGAAACATGTAAAGGCCATATGACCCATCCAGTCTGCCCATCCTCTGTAACCCCTAATTCTTCCTGTTCCTAAGCGATCCCACATGCTTATCCCATGCCTTTTAAAATTCTGGAACAGTCCTCGACTCCACCACCTCCACCGGGAGGCCATTCCACGCCTCCACCACCCTTTCTGTGAAATAATACTTCCTTAGGTTACTCCTAAGCCTATTCCCTCTTAACTTTGTCATATGCCCCCTCATTCCAGAGCTCTCTTCCTGTACATAAATGCCCTTGAGATATTTAAATGTTTCTATCATGTCTTCTCTCTCCCTCCTCTCTTCCAGCGTATACATGTTGAGGTTCATAAGCCTGTCCCTATAATTTTTGCACACAAGACCGTTCACTAATTTCGTAGCCACCCTCTGGACCGACTCCATCCTGTTTATATCTTTCCGTAGGTGCGGTCTTCAGAACTGCACGCAGTACTCCAAATGAGGCCTCACCAGAGACTTATACAGCGGCACTATCACCTCCTTTTTCCTGCTGGTCATGCTTCTCTTTATGCACCCGAGCATCCTTCTAGCTTTGGCCGTCGCTTTTTGTACCTGTTTGAAAGCATTAAGGTCGTCCGGCACAATGACCCCCAAGCCCCGCTCTTCCTTTACACACTGAAGCACTACACCCCTTATACTGTACCGTTCCTTCGGATTTTTCTGACCCAAGTGCATGACCCTGCATTTTTTGGGATTAAACAGTTGCCAAATATCGGTCCATTCCTCTAGCTTCACTAGGTCCTTCCTCATGTCATTCACACCCTCCAGGGTGTCCACCCTGTTGCAGAGTTTAGTATCCTCTGCAAAGAGACAAACCTTACCAGACAGCCCTTCCGCAATATCGCTCACAAAGACGTTAAAAAGAGCCGGCCCTAGGACCAATCCCTGCAGTACTCCACTGGCGACATAGTGATAAGCAGCAGTAGTGCGCATTGAGGATGGTTTCTGAGGCCGTGCCTGCAAAACAGAAGTCCTCAGGTAGCAGTCTGATACAGTAAGGGGCCGATATTCAGACCACAGGAGTTAGCCAGGCTAACTCCAACGGTCAAATGCTGAGCCTCCGATATTCAATGCCAGGCCATTTCTAATGACCCACATTGAGTATCCTTTTTTTTTTTTTTTTTCTTTCGGCGGGTTAAAACTTAACCAGCCAAGCCGATATTTTGCGCTGGCCAGTTAACTTTGAACCGGCCAAAGATATTCCAGGTATTCATGCGGCCAAATATGGCCACCAAACTCACGCTGAAAATCGGCAGATAGCTAGTTATATCGTGCAATAATAACCAGCTATCCACTAGCCGCTAAAGGCGAATTTTCAGCGAGTCTTGTCCTGCTGGAAATTTGTGAATAGCCAGCTAAGTACCATTTAACCGGCCACATGCCATTTCTGGCCAGTTAAATGGTTTTGAATATTGTAGGGTAAGTCTTTACCTAGATATTGATACATAAGAATTGCTAAACCAGGTCAGACCAGAAGTCCATCTAACTCGGTGTTCTGTCCTGGATAGCGGGAAGCACACAATGCTTATAAGAAATGCCTAGGAAGCAGGGCTTGAAGAGGTTAACCACTCGAGACTGATGTTAGACACACTGGCGCCCAAGGCAGAAGATGTAGTGGACCTTAATGCAAGATGCCCTGGCTTTACTTTAGTTCGCCAAGAAGATTCCTTGTGGCTTTGTGATTCGAGGTAACTGCCCGGCCTTGCCTGCCCTCTGCAGATCCCTCAATGCCACTCCTGAATTTGTCGTCATAACCTAGCAGTTCTGATTTTGGGATTCATTGAATTGGGGATGACATTCCCGCCTGCCTTGTTAAATGAATGGACTAAGGATAGGTTGGGAAGCTTTTGATAATTTATTATGAAGGCTAACCGCCGACCAAGAGACTCCCCTTGTCTCGTCGGCGACTTTTAAGCGGTGCGAGAGGGCACCCCCCGAAGCCCTGCCCCTTCCGGCCCCCCAGCCAATGACTGGCGAGGTTCTCCCCTACGTCATTCAGAGGGAAGCCGGAAGGGAAGGGTTGCTCGGTTCGGGGAGCTGCTGCGTGGCAGCCGCCATGCTCCTCGCCGGCCTTCTTAATTAGTTAATTAATGAACACTTATACCCCACTTTTTCCGCTTAAAGCAGACTCAAAGTGGCTTACAGTGCAGGTTATATCAGGTGGATTATCAATGCCGATGAACAAGCACATAAAAAAAACTCAATAAATAAATAATGTGATGTTTATTTATCCTCTGTTTTTCATTCACCTCATTTGTTACTATTGAAGAGAAAAGGTGAAAAATAATGAGCTGCCGGAATACAAATTCATGCAAAGCTCATTAATGACAAAGTGGTGGAAATGAGAATGCAAGAAAAATAACTTTACCCCTGGAGGCATAATTCTCTTTCTGCGTGCCCTAGAGAAAGTACAAGTTTCTTCCTTTGCACGGCCCTCCTGGTACTTGGGTGCGTTGGATAGCCACAGCTTGGCCTGGCCCCCTCCGCTTTGCCTCAGGCCCCCCTGGCTATTGCTGTAGCTGGAGGGGATCCCGTAGCCCTGTTGAGACCAGCTGAAGAAATCCACTGTTTATTTCTAGGTTAAGCAGCATAAAATGTATTGTACTGTTTTGGGATCTTGCCAGGTACTTGTAACCTGGATTGGCCGCTGTTGGAAACAGGATGCTGGTCTCGATGGACCTTCAGTCTGGCCCAGTATGGCAATACTTATGTAAGCTGGACTCGGGGAAAATCCACTGCTTATTTCTAGGATAAGCAGCATAAAATGTATTGTACTGTTTTGGGATCTTGCCAGGTACTTGAAACCTGGATTGGCCACTGTTGGAAACAGGATGCTGGTCTCGATGGACCTTCAGTCTGGCCCAGTATGGCAATACTTATGTAAGCTGGACTCGGGGAAAATCCACTGCTTATTTCTAGGATAAGCAGCATAAAATGTATTGTACTGTTTTGGGATCTTGCCAGGTACTTGTAACCTGGATTGGCCGCTGTTGGAAACAGGATGCTGGTCTCGATGGACCTTCAGTCTGTCCCAGTAAGTCAACACTTATGTACTTATGTAGTCAACTAAGAAGCGTGAAATGCAGCAGCCAAAGGCAGCACTTTGGGAGTTGCTGATTCTGGCACCATGAGCATGTTCAGTTCGTGCAGGAACACTTTCTGATGCTGACCTTGTGAGATCAGTATCAGGTCGTTCTAGCCCGTCAGTATTCAACATGCCAGCGGTGTCGTAGACAGCAGATGGAAGTGTGGCCTGCACTTCTTCACCTCTCAGCTGACTCAGGCTCCCGAGTTCTTCGGCTGGTGCTGATGGGGCTTGGGGATCCCCACCAGCTAGGTTATAGTTTATTGAACTGGCTTAACCGCTGTAGCTGCCAGAGCTGAGCTTTGTTGAAAGCTAAAAAAAACACGAATGAAAAAAGGAAAAGATCTTCAAAATAACATAGGCAACTGAGACCCCTCGGGCCTAACATTTACTGATTTTACCACCATAACCAATAAAAGACACCACACATAGTATTTTCTTGACGTGGCACAACTTGGCCGCAGCTTTATTTTAGATACAAAAACATCTCAAAACCCTGGGCATACCCAAGCCGCTCCAGCCTCTGGCTCGTTACCCAAACCAAGTCCGCCGCTCTAGCAAGACTGGCCAATCGTAAACAGAGCTCCCCGCCGCACAGCAAGGGGACTGTACTGTAAACGCAGCTACCAGCTGCCTAGCTAATACCATCTGCCTTGGGTACCCCGTCAAAGCTGCGACAAATATATACAGGTATACTTCATACTAATACTGGGAGGGTGGGGGGGGGGTCTGGGTGCAGTCTGCTTGCCCAGACGCCGGAAGAGGTCGTCCGGGCTCTCTCCAGGGGCTTTTAACCCCTCTTGTATCTCCTCTCCATTGCCCAGCGGGGTGCCCCATGGGCGCCGGGATCCTGCCCCCTGCGCCTCTCTCGCTCCCGCTGTCCTCGGCGTGCATGCTGTTATATTCGGCTGCATGCACCCGCAGGGCACTGCACCTTGCTTGATGCTAGGAGAGTAAGTATCACACAAAGAAAGAAAAGAGGCACTGTCATTCGGAAAGAGGTATTACAGCACACAGACAAAAGCAGAGGTGACTCGACCTGACTGGCCAACAGCGGTTCTAGTTAACACTCGTCTCCAAAGGATGGTATGAAGAGCCAGGCTTTCAGGTTGGCCTTGAAGCTCTTAAGAGACCGATCACAACGTCGGGCAAGAGACGGAGAGTTCCAAATGAGAGAAGAAAGGAAGAAGAAAGCACAGTGTTTATTTGTCTCTAGTTGGGCAAATTTAGGGCTTGGTAGAACTAGATAGTGGTTGTTTAAGGAACGAAGGACCCTGGCAGGGGAGTAGGGGATAGTTAGGTGGGAGAAATAATCAGGGAAGCCTAGCCTTAAAATTCAGAGCGATGGCTGTGGGGAGAGAATAAAGGGAAAGCAAGTGACATGTCCTGGGAGAAGGCAGAGGAAATGGGTTGCTTAACCCTTGTTAACCTTCCGCCTCCCCCCCCCCCCCCCCCCCCCAACAGACCACCCGAACCCTCGTCCACTCACTCGTTACCTCTCGTCTTGACTATTGCAACCTTCTCCTTGCTGGTCTCCCGCTTAGCCATCTATCCCCCCTTCAATCTGTCCAAAATTCCGCTGCACGTCTTATCTACCGCGTGAACCGATACTCTCATATCACCCCTCTCCTCAAGTCGCTTCACTGGCTCCCGATTCACTACCGTATTCAGTTCAAGCTTCTCCTAATGACCTTCAAATGCACTCAATCTGCAGCCCCCCATTACCTCTCTACCCTCCTCTCCCCCTATGTCCCCACCCGTAACCTCCGCTCTCAGGACAATCACTCCTATCTGTACCCTTCTCCACCACCGCTAACTCCAGACTCCGTCCCTTCTGCCTCGCATCACCTTATGCCTGGAACAGACTCCCCGAGCCCATACGCCATGCGCCCTCCCTGCCCATCTTTAAGTCCTTACTCAAAACCCATCTCTTCTCCCTTGCTTTTGGCGCCTGACCACCTTCCCCATTCATGATACACTGACTACACTGACTACATAGTTTGTTACCTTTAGATTGTAAGCTCTCTTGAGCAGGGACTGTCCTTCCCCATGTTTTAACTTGTACAGCGCTGCGTAACCCGAGTAGCGCTATAGAAATGCTAAATAGTAGTAGTAGTTGTTAACCTTCCGCCTCCCCCCCCTCCCAAAAAAAAAAAATTTAGTTTAGTGGATGTCTTCATCCCACTTTGCTGCTGACATTTACAAGGTTAGTATAGAGGCCGTCGTTCCATTGGAGCTTCCGTCTGGTCCCTCAGAAAAGCTAGTACATTCTGATGACTTCCCTGATACAGCTGAAGTGGCCTGTCAGCTCCTGATAGTGAAGAGTCTGAAAAGCATGCATTAAGGAAGTGAAGCAAGGTTCCTCTTAGGCAGCTGGACACTTAAAAGTCTCTGCCTGCATAAGGACCGGGAGCTGAGATCACATGGTCGTGGTATAAAAAAACAGCTATGAACTGTGTGCTGGTAGGAAGCAGAATGGCTGGGATTAATGAACGGAGGCCGGCAACAGCGCAGTGCTTCGGATCCTCCAGCTGCGAAACTGATTTTTCCATCTAAAGAAATTTGATGCAGCCACTTCTCTGATTAACCTTTATTGATTGCCTTTATATGCAGATAGTTTTTTCAGATTGGCTTGTATCAAATTTTTCAGTGGTTCCAGGGGTCCTTTTACTAAGATGCGCTGAAAAATGGCTTGCGTTAGTGTAGGCGCGGGTTTTGGGCGCGCGCCAATCCGTTTTTCAGCGCGCCTGTAAAAAAAAAAAAAAAGGCCTTTTCAAAATTTTAGCTGAAAATGGACGTGCGGCAAAATCGACCTTACTGCCAGCCATTGGCCTAGCGGTAAAATCTCACGTGGTAACCAGGTGGTAATGACCCATGCGCTCCAGAAAATTAAAAAAAAATATTTTTCAGGCGCGTGTAATGGACGCGCGCCAAAAATTAAATTACCACAAGGGCCGCGTGGTAGCTGTGCGATAACTCGACACGCGAAGACACTTACAAGGCTTAGTAAAAGACCCCCCCCCCCCCCCCCCAGTTTGGTCTTTTTTTTTTCATTTCCTTCTAATTGTAAATTTTCCAGAATCAGAGATCCACGTCTTCTTCATTTTCCATCTTTTTCAGGAGTTCGAATACGAGAACATTTTAGAGAGGTCAATTTGCTACCAGGCAATCTTTGCCGAAGGATCTACGAAGTCTAGCTCTTGATACTGATTTCGGAAAATTTTTTAAAGACCTATGTTTTTAGAATATTTTTATGATGTTCCTTTTTTCTGATTTCATTTTGTTATCCACTTTGAACCTTTTTTTATCGGAGTTAGCGGAATACAAGAGCCAGATTACATTACATTGGGGCTCATTTTCAAAGCACTTAGGGCCCTGTTTACTGAGGTGCGCTACCAATTTTAGCACGCCCTTAGAATTAGTGTGCGCTAAACGTGTAGGTGCCCATAGGAATACTAAGGGCGTCTACACAGCACGTTCTAATGTTTAGCACATGCTAAAAACGTTAGCACGCCTCTAACGCTGCTTAGTAAATGGGGCCCTTAGACTTAAAGTTCCACAAGTCTAAGGGGCCCTTTTAGAGAGTGGCTGTAAGCCCAACACAGGCTTACCACTCGATGTTCTGGGACTATTGTGGGCCTAATTCTGCTGCATGACTAATATTCCGCCAGTGTCGTTATGCTCATATTAGCCCTCTCCTCAAGTCACTTCACTGGCTTCCTATCCGTTTCCGCATACAGTTCAAACTCCTCTTATTGACCTATAAGTGCATTCACTCTGCAGCTCCTCAGTACCTCTCCACTCTCATCTCTCCCTACATTCCTCCCTGGGAACTCCGTTCACTGGGTAAATCTCTCTTATCTGCACCCTTCTCCTCCACCGCTAACTCCAGACTCCGTTCCTTTTATCTTGCTGCACCATATGCCTGGAATAGACTTCCTGAGCCGGTACGTCAAGCTCCATCTCTGGCCATCTTCAAATCTAAGCTAAAAGTCCACCTTTTTGATGCTGCTTTTAACTCCTAACCCTTATTCACTTGTTCAGAACCCTTATTTTATCATCCTCACTTTAATATTCCCTTCTCTTGTTTGTCCTGTTTGTCCTAATTAGATTGTAAGCTCTGTCGAGCAGGGACTGTCTCTTCATGTTCAAGTGTACAGTGCTGCGTACGTCTAGTAGCGCTATAGAAATGATAAGTAGTAATAGTAGTAGTAATGTGGCTGCCGGCAGTAGTACTAGGTTGAGCGTGCGCCATTTCCAGGGGGAAAAAAACCCCACGGAAATGGTTAGCATGGCGGTAATCGGGCACTGTGAACTCTTAGATGCAGTAAGGGCTCCCCGCCGCACGGCCACGTGGTAAGAGTTTTCTTATCGCATGGCCGTTTTGTTTTGGGGCTTTTTACCCTCTGCGGTAAAAAGGGCCCTGGTGTGTGGAAATACAACCCCCGCTACTATGGCGCCCTTTTCCCCCGCAGCTTGGTAAAAGGACTCCCAAGTGCTTTGAAAATATCCCTCCATATCTTATCAGGGTAAGCAGCGGCACGGTCAGAGGAAAGGAGAGCAAGAGAGATCGGGCAGTAGTCTTTGTATCCAGTGCCTTAAGAGATGATTCTGGTGCATTGATAGGGCTGAGCTCAGAAGAAAAACCAGGTGACGGAAATGCTGCCCCCAGAAAAGTGCTGCCCCCAGCAAATGCTTACTTTGCAGATGCCTGGAGCCAGGTCCGAGTTTAGGTTTCGACAATTTTTATTGATGATCCAGCATGTTAAACACAGCCAACAAGCTCAATATACAACAAATTGATTATCAAACCCTACTTAAAACGAACAAGGTAATAAATTCCATCATCAATGTTCTCCCTTCCCCACCCAGGCCTTTTGGCCCCCCCTGGGTTCATATCTGTTTGTTTCAACACTTTTATTGAAGGCAACAACAAGATAACAAAGCCCAAATTACTATATTAGGAACATGTCCCTCCATGTACTGAGTATAGCTAATACATTGGGCCTTCTGAGCCTTCATTTAACCTTTTAATAACCCCCCCCCCCCCCCAACTCCCCTCCCCTCAGTCCACCATCCCACATCCAATCCTATTATCCCTACTACCCCCATCCCCTGTCTCCCATCCTATCCCCACTGTCGCATAGACTTCCACCCTGGGCGCCCCCCCCCCCCCCCCCAGCTCTATGAGTTTAAAACGTGATGCTGTGGTGCCATTTTTTTTTAATCCGAACACTGTTTATGTAAAAATATTTATACCCTGCCCATCATAGTGGTTCAGGCATTAAAGAGGAGATTCTGTATATGGCGCCTAAAAAAAAATCGGCGCTAAAATCAGTGCTGACTAAGCGTATTCTGTAATCGGCACCGATTATGGAACACGCTTAGTTGATATTTCAGAGCCGATATCTGCACGCCATCCATTTACACCAACCGAAACCTGGTGTAAATCTCAGCGCGTAGATTTAGGCGCACTGGGCCATATTCTATAACTAGGCACCTAAATTTTGGAACGCCCATTTCTCTGCCTATAACCACGCCCCTTTTTGCCTCCATGCCTTAGAAATTTGGCGCACATCGTTACAGAATACGCTTAGCGAGTTGTGCATCTAAATTCTGATCAGTGCCAATTAATGCTCATTATTGCTTGTTAAGTGCTGTTATCAGTGCTCATTAGCTTGTTAGCCCAATTAAGTTACGTGCGGTGTTATAGATCTGTGCTGATTTCAGTGTCTAAATCTAAGTGCACTATATAGAATCCAGGGTAAGGGGTTAGTTAGTTTTGCAAATAATTTTTCGCGTGTTTATAGAACTACTTCACATACTACGTGTGTTTAGTGTGCTTGATGTCAAGAAGTTGGCTCAAAACTCTTTTATTTGAGCAAGATTTTACAAAGTTTTTAAAGATTTTATAATGCTTCTTAAGACTAATTGTTATACTATTGGATGAGTTGAAATATTTTGTTGTCCAGCAAAGTAGGGAAGGGATGTAGGCCAGCCCAAAACAAGTAGGATTTCAACGATGAATAGATAAAAAGCCTTTATTGCCAAAAAGGCGATACAACGGACTTGACATGGCAGGGGCGTAGCCAGACGGCTAATTTGGGTGGGCCTGAACCCAAGGTGGGTGGGCATGGAATTTGCCCTGCCCCGGCCCCACCCTCTGGTTTGCTCTTGCTCCTTTCTCCACCCTTCCCTGCCCACAAACCCCAAATATTAAATACTTAAGCTGCCCTGCCAGCTGAAGATTTCCTCCTCCTCCTCGAGCAGCCAGCACACTTCCAGACGGCAGCCAGCAGCACTTGCCTCACACTGATGCTGCTGTCCAGGCTGTGCATGCTCAGTGCTTTTGCATATGTGAAAACTGAGCATGTGCAGAAGGGCCGGTCTCAGCGCCAGCTCAATGCAAGTGCTGCTGGCTGCCATTTGGAAGAGCACTGGCTGCCCAAGGGGGGAAAATTTTCAGCTGGCAAGGTTTGAGGATCCACACCAGCCACAGCAAGTGTGTCACAATTTTGGGTGGGCCTGAGTCCAAAGTGGGTGGGCCCTGGCCCACCTGTGGCTACTCCACTGTGACACGGTCCCGTGTTTCGGCAACAGTACACCTGCTTCAGGAGTCTAAGTATCTGCAACCGTTTGTTCAGTTCACCACTTCAAACGCCAAAATGTCGCTATGGAAGCAATAAAGACTTTTTTTTCATTCATCACTGAAGGTCCTACTCGTTTTTGGCTGGCTTACATCCCTTCCATATTTTGTTGGACAACGTAGGTTTCCTTGTTTATCTGGTGATAAATTGAAATATGGCTGTCTGGCTGTTTTAATCTTTGTACACCGCAGTGAACCCTGTCGGGGAAATTAGCGGTTTAGAAGTGTAAAATTGATATTGATGTAGACATTTTCAGGGGTGGAGTGCGGGCAGAGTCATGATTTGTGTGCGTTGATTATAAAATACGCCCAACCATTGCATTTAAACAGACTTTCATCTATATGCTTTATAGTCCACTGTACACTGTAGGTGGACAATATTTCAGTTGGGGTAGCTCACTGTCTTTGTTGGTGAAACGCAGGATTTGGAGGGCTTCGCCATTGTATCCTGGGGATCCCACAGCCAGTCAGGTTTTCAGGATATCCAAAGTGAATTATGCATGAGATCGATTGGGAAGCCCAGTGTATGCAAATAGACCTCACTCTATTCATTGTGGATATCCTGCTGGGAGGCCACCAGACAATTTAAGAAATCAAACATATAAATGGCGAGTGTCGTACTCACTCGCAAATGCGCAGTAGAGACAATCTGCCCCGCCCCCACGTCAATACGTGATGTTGGGGGCGGAACAGAGAGGGTCTGTACTGCGCATTTGCGAGGGACGAAACCGCCGTTGCTAATGCTCCCTCCACCCGGCCGGGCCCTCGCTCCGCTATTAAAACAGCGAGGGAACGCAGCACACAGCTCTGCTGAGCTGCCGTCCTTCCTTCTTCTCTGCCTGTGTCCCGCCCTCGATGACGTTAAATCACACGAGGGCGGGACACAGGCAGAGAAGAAGAAGGAAGGCCGACTGCAGCTCAGCAGAGCAGAGCTGTGTGCTGCGTTCCCTCGCTGTTTCAATAGCGGAGCGAGGGCCCGGATGGAGGGGTGGCGGCGACTCGGGGGGGTGGCGGCGACTCGGGGGGGGGGAGCTCGGCGGCGGGGGGGGGGGCCTTGCAGCGGCGACGGGAAGGGGCTTTCAACCCCCCCCCCCTTTCCTATATTAGCCCGTTTTTACAGGCTCAACGGCTAGTGTTATTATAAAGCATTATGTGGAAGGGTTTTCTGTCCCCCACCTTTCTGCTGACTTGTTCATCAACGAGTCTTTGGAAAGATGAAACTATTGGCTTTCTTTCAGTTTTGGCATTTCATTGACTAGAAAGCTGCTTTGTTTCTACAACTAGACAAAGCTTTGCAGATCTCGGTTGTGCTGGGATTTCCAATGGTGTTTCGTCTCTAGTTGTAGACGTCAAGCCTGGTATTTGCTGTTTTAAATACATTTAGGGTTAAGTCACTCTTTGATGCTGGGTGATTCAAGTTTACCATAGCTCTTCTGTTTGGGGCAGGAGCGTTGGAACTCAATGGCAGAGAATGAAACACATTGCTTTGGCCTGTGATTGACCTTGCAGCAAAACATTCTTATATGCCACAGTGAGCTGTAAATCATTTTCTGTGGAAATTTCACAGCCTTAGAAAATGTCTTTGACTTGGGTGTTTTTCCTACTGCGTCTGGCTCTGCCACGCTTTTTGTTTGCAGGGTAAATGAAAGCAGGCTCCGTGTCCTGTTTGCGAAAGGGGCAGCGACAAAAATCTAGACTTCAGCTACTTTCATTCAGAAGTCTGTGGTGGTAATTTTTTTTTTTTTTGTGCTACCTGTGTTTAAAAAGTCAAATAATACTTCTTTTTTTTAAAGTTAGGAAGTGTAGATTTTTTTTTTCAGTCATGCATTCAGTCTTTGTGAATGACTGACTGGCTTCTTGCATGAAAAGAAGGTCAATATTTTCCTAAATCCTACATCAGATAGGAGTGCTAGAAACACAAAGGTTGATAAGAGTTTGCTAATGGAACTAGTCCAGGTTTCTTTTAACCCTAGAATGGCTGTTATTGGCTCTATTCTTGTTACATCAAGTCAGTACAAAGGTGCAAAAACACAGGAAACATTCTGGCTGATATTATCCCCAATATTCAGTGCCATGTAAGAGGATCTAGAGCAATTTGAGATCAAAGAAAGTCAAGACAGCGAATGTGAATGGCAAATTTGAGCAATTTGGATACAAGATGGAGGAGGGATTTGGAATAATAAGTAGGGTCCAGTGAGAGTTTTTAGAGGAGCAGTGTGACACGGCACGTTTGAAGAAAGGGGGAACAGTCGTGGTGGCAAATGATCGATTAAAATAACTCCATCTGACCTGAGATAAAGCAACAGTTTTATTAAATGAGAGGGGAAGAGACCTCCTTAAATCACTTACTCTGCAGCTCCTTCATTTTGGAAAAATGTGTTTACTTTTTCCAACTCTTTGCCATAATAAAATTGACCAGTAATAGAAATTAGTCTTTCTTCCAGGGAGCTCAGTGGCAAGCACTAAATCCACACCAGTACGTGACAGGGCTTTGCCATGCCTGCAAAACAGCTGGAGTAAGAGAGAGAAATCCAGTGCATTTTTTCTAGAGAAGAAGGTGCCAGGACTCAAATGGTGGGCCACCCTTCAGGGGTGGGGTGATCACTGAGGGACCCATCCCACAATAGCCAGGCCCCCTGCAACCAGTCACAGAATCTATGACAAGGCAGAATTGTTGTGGAGAGCCTGAGCTCTTTCATTAAAACTTGGAGACCATGGGTCAATTTTAGCAGACAATGGAAAAGGTGCCGGTACTCAGTATCCCCCAAGTACCCCCTCAAAAAAAAGCCCTGGAGAAATCATAGGTTTATTAAGAGATACCGAAATATTGGAGGTTCTCAGCCGGGATATTGCCCTGCTCTGACACTTTCCACCTTCTCGCTGGTGAGGCTTCAGCCACTTTGTTGTTCCGGCAGGTTCTTTTTGGATTTAAGAAAGTGCAGGGCCTACTTCACAAGACTTGTTCTGTGCCTCAACTCCTCACCACAGCCTCCTACATTACCCACGAGGAATGCTTGTGTGCCCACAGAGGCCCACAGATCGCTAGAGGCTTCTCTAGAGAGCTCTACACTCAGAAACACTTAGTTGATATTTCAGTGCTTAAGTCGACGTGCGCCTATTTACACCAACGAAAACCTGGTGTAAATCCCAACGTGTAGATTTACGCACACTAGGCCATATTGTGTAACTACGTGCGTATGTTTCAAAATGCCCACGAAACACCCATTTCCCCGCCCCTTTTGAAGTGCATGCATTAGAATTTAGGTGCAATTCATTATAGAATATGCTTAAGTGAAATGTGCGCATAAATTCTCATTATTGCTAATTAGTTCTCATTATTGCTTATTAAGTACTGTTAAATATGCTGATGGCCTTGTTAAGCCAATTAAGTTATGCGCGTAGTTATAGAATACATTTCAGTTTCCGTGCAGATCTATAGGTGCACTATATAGAATCCGGTTCTTAGCGGTGAATTTGTTTCGGCACCCAAGTTTCAATGCCATTTACTGAATCCAACCTTTTGTTCCTGATATTCAAACTCATTTACATGGATAAAGGGCGTTGCATTCTGGATAAAAGGCTTAGTTGGGCCTACCTGTTGACTATCTGGATATGCCACTGAATATGATTACGGGTACTGCCGGGGCAGTTTGGGAGTGAAGTGAAAGTGAAGCTGAAAGTTAGCGGTGATAGTCCAGTAACCAGATAACTATCCAGATAAAGGGGTCCTTTGACCAAACTGTGGTAAAAAGTGGCCTGTCGTAGTGTGGCGCATGTAATTGTCACGTGTAGTGGCCACTTTTTACCACAGTGGGGGAAAAAGGTATTTTAAAAATTTGAGTCAGTACGTTCTCTAATATCAAAATTAGCATGCGGGCCATTGACTGCCTGATCCCTTACCCGCCACCTATTTAGAAGGCAGTAAGGGCTCGCACGCTAATCCGGTGGTAATTGGGCAGTGTGCGTGCTGCCCGATTACCAGTGGGAATGCCTACTCCCTGCCCCTGTGGTACAAAATAAACATTTTTTGGTGCGGGAAATGGCATGTGCCAAAATCAGAAGTAGTTCTGATTTTTTGCATGCTATGGGGTCTTTTTACAAGGGGACGCCAGAAAGTGGCCTGCGGTAGTGTTGGCGTGTGTATTGGACGCTTGCTGTACCATTTCTCCACTGTTTTTTTTTTTGGGGGGGGGGGGGGACCGGGAAATGGACGTGTGTCAAAGTGAAAACCAGCACGCGTCTATCAATGGCTTGAGCCCTTAAAGTCACCCGCTGACTTAGTGGTAAGGGCTGACGCATTACCTGCGGGGTAACCGTCCAGTGCGCGCCAACTGCCGATTACCGCCAGGAACGATTCCGCAGTAGAAAATAGAAAATTAATTTCTACCATGTGGTTTTGGTATGCAACAAATTCGGAATTACCGTCCGGGGCATGTGGTAGCTGAGCAGTAATGCCAAGTTGGCGCATGCTGGATACGCACAGGCCCTTACACACCTTTGTAAAAGGGCCCTTATCTGTGCAATAGCCCTACCACCGCTTCATAAAAGGGCCCCTAACTTATGACAGCAAAAAGACCATTGTCCATAGGAGCCAACTTTTCAAAATGATTGGAGTTTGTTCAATATTGAGGGGCTCCAGCACCCACAGAACTGGCTCCTATTCCACTGTCCACATACCAATGCTGAATATACTACTACTACTACTTATCATTTCAATAGCGCTACTAGATGTACACAGCGCTGTACACTTGAACGTGAAGAGACAGTCCCTGCTCGACAGAGCTTACAATCTAATTGGACAGACAAACAGGACAAATAAGGCATAAGGACAAAGAGTAGCAAGATTCCGGAATCCCAAAGAGTAGCAAGATTCCGCGCAGAATCCCAAAGAGTAGCAAGATTCCGCGCAGAATCCCAACAGTAGAAAGATTCCGGAATCTCAAACACTACTACTACTTATCATTTCTATAGCGCTACTAGACGTACGCAGCGCTGTACACTTGAACATGAAGAGACAGTCCCTGCTCGAGAGAGCTTACAATCTAGTTAGGACAAATAAGGCATAAGGAGAAAGAGTAGCAAGATTCCGCGCAGAATCCCAACAATAGCAAGATTCTGGAATCCGAAACACTACTACTACTTATCATTTCTAAAGCGCTACTACACATACGCAGCGCTGTACACTTGAACATGAAGAGACAGTCCCTGCTCGACAGAGCTTACAATCTAATTAGGACAAACAGGACAAATAAGGCACAAGGACAAAGAGTAGCAAGATTCCGGAATCCCAAAGAGTAGCAAGATTCTGGAATCCCAATGAGTAGCAAGATTCCGGAATCCCAAAGAGTAGCAAGATTCCACGCAGAATCCCAACAGTAAAAAGATTCTGGAATCCCAAACACTACCACTACTTACCATTTCTATAGCACTACTAGAAGTACGCAGCGCTGTACACTTGAACATGAAGAGACAGTCCCTTCTCGACAGAGCTTACAATCTAATTAGGACAGACAAACAGGACAAATAAGGCATAAGGAGAAAGAGTAGCAAGATTCCGGAATCCCAAAGAGTAGCAAGATTCCGGAATCCCAAAGAGTAGCAAGATTCCGCGCAGAATCCCAACAGTAGAAAGATTCCGGAATCCCAAACACTACTACTACTACTTATTTCTATAGCACTGCTAGACGTACGCAGCGCTGTACACTTGAACATGAAGAGACAGTCCCTGCTCGACAGAGCTTACAATCTAATTAGGACAAACAGGACAAACAAGAGATAAGGGAATATTAAGGTGAGGATGATAAAATAAAGGTTCTGAACAAGTGAATAAGGGTTAGGAGTTAACATCAAAAAGGTGGGCTTTTAGCCTAGATTTGAAGATGGCCAGAGATGGAGCTTGACGGACCGGCTCAGGAAGTTTATTCCAGGCAGACGGTGCAGCAAGATAAAAGGAATGGAGTCTGGAGTTAAAAAGTTTCTGTGGTGGCCAGTGTTTAAAATAAAATGCTAACTGTTGATGCCGAACATCGGCCGAGATAATTTAATTCAATTTTATTTTAAACGATCTTGAGTGTATTGCCATCTTCTGCTCATTCTGTCCTGACCTGAGGAAGGGTTTTATTTTAGTCTTAAAAGCTAGTCAAATTAATCTAATAAAAGGGATCACTTGACATTATTTTGTTGTTGTTTCTTTTTAATGTATTATCCTTTATTTCTGTATTCTTAAATGGCAACCAGAATACTTTATCCAAGTGTAAAAGGAAGCAGGGACTGGGCTCTGGGATTTTTCCAGTGGTCGCTTGTTTGCTGCCAGGGGAAGGTATAGTTTTGTATCAGTGGCAAAGATAAGCATACAGATAGTTCAGTGAAAATGGTCTTGTGAGCACATGCTTTATCCAGGGGCCCTTCTACTAAGCTGCTTAGATCCCTACACGCTCTAGTTCGGAAATACCGTGCAGCTACCACATGGCCCAGGCGGTAATTTAATTTTTTACGCATGTCCACTACGCGCGCCAGAAATTTCCACCTCGTGGCGCTAACCGGGCAATAATCGGCAGTGTATGTGTGCTGACGATTACTGCCAGGTTAATACGCGAGACTGACCGCTAAGTCAGTGGGTGGTGGTAAGGTCTGAGACCCAAACTGGACGCGCGCCAATTTTATTTTTGCCACACGTCCATTTTCGGCAAAAAAAGAGGGCCTTTTTTGCAGGTGCACTGAAAAATGGATCTGCACGCCTACAATACGTGTGTCTACACCAGCACAGGCCATTTTTCAGCGCACCTTAGTAAAAGGACCCCTCAGTGTATTAAGACAGCATAAGTTTGAATTACAGCATCATCTTGGAGAGACTCATGTTTTAAAATGCACAAAAAATAACATGGAAAATTTATTACTAGGATATCTACATCGCTGTTCAGTGTCTATTCTACAATCAGGGAGGGTTTCCATTACATTTTTATCATAAAATTATTTACCTGACATAGCATTTATTCTTCTGTTCTGCATATAGAAAAACTGGTTCAGCGCAGATCACAGTTCCAAGTTTGGCATAACCAGAGAATTACAACAAGCAATTCATAGCATAATAACCTTACTTAATACATCAAGTATAAACATAGTCAGTATTTATCACGTATAACAAATTTCTAAATAAAGGAGATAATTTCATCCCTCTGGGACTTGGAGAAGCAAAAGGATTCATCTGCCTCAGGGGTACTTTTACTAAGGCGCGCTGAAAAATAGGCTGCGGTAGCGTAGGCACGTGTTGTGGACGGACGCAGAATCATTTTTCAGCGCACCTGAAAAAAGGCCTTGAAAATTTTTTTTGCCAAAATGGAATTGCTGCAAAATAAAAAAATTGGTGCGCGTCCATTTTGGGTCTGAGACCTTACCGCCAGCCGTTGACTTAGCGGTAAGGTCTCTCGCGTTAACCGTGTGGTAATTGCTTACGCGCGTCAGGTCAGAGTTCCCACCCGATTTTCACCGCGCGTTGGAAAACAAAATTACTGCACGGGCCACACGGTAGCCGGGTGGTAACTGCGAATTGATGCGCGTTGGGTGTGCATAGACGCCTACACGGCTTAGTAAACGGGCCCCTCAGTGACCAAGTCCTTGCTGATGGAGCAAACTCAAATAGAGCATACGTATATAATGGGGCAGTACCTTGCAAGATCTTAAAAAGAATAAAATAGAACTTAAATGCTACCCTAACATCCACTGGTAGCCAAAAGAGACATGATCAGGTTTGGATAATGAGTAAATCAGCCGTACAGCTGTGTTCTGAATTGTTTGAAACCTTTTAAAAGCATTTTTCATCCAGTTTAGATAGATGCAGGGCTTTTTTTTGTGGGGGTACTTGGGGGTACTGAGTACTGGCATCTTTTCCATTGTTTGCTAAAATTGACCCATGGTCCCCAAGTTCTAATGAAAGAGCTCAGGCTCTACACAACAATTCTGCCTTGTCAGAGATTCTGTGATTGGATGAAGGAGGCCTGGTTATTGTGGGGTAGGTTCCTCAGTGATCACTGCACCCCGAAGGGTGGCCTGGCCTTTGAGTACCGGCACCTTTTTCGCTAGGAAAAAATGCACTGGATAGATGACATTACAATAATCAATTTGGGATAGCAAAAGTGACTGAGCCAAGAATCTGAAGTGAATAATGTCAAAACATTTGCGAATTCTGTATAGTGGAGGAGTGGCCTATTGGTTTAGGGTGGTGGACTCTGGTCCTGGGGAACTGAGTTCGATTCCCACTTCAGGCACGGACAGCTCCTTGTGACTCTGGGCAAGTCACTTAACCCTCCATTGCCCCAGGTACAAATGAGTACCTGTATATGTAAGCCGCATTGAGCCTGCCATGAGTGGGAAAGCGCAGGGTACAAATGTAACAAAAATAAAATAGATACTATTGGAGATTCTACATGGAATGTTGCTACTATTGGAGATTCTACATAGAATGTTGCTATTCCACTAGCAACATTCCATGTAGAAGGCTGCGCAGGCTTCTGTTTCTGTGAGTCTGACATCCTGCACATATGTGCAGGACGTCAGACTCACAGAAGCAGAAGCCTGCGCGGGCACATTGGTGATCTGTAAGGGCCGACTTCTACATGGAATGTTGCTAGTGGAATAGCAACATTCCATGTAGAATCTCAAATGGTAGCAACAGTGGAGGAGTGGCCTAGTGGTTAGGGTGGTGGACTTTGGTCCTGAGGAACTGAGTTCAATTCCCACTTCAGGCACAGGCAGCTCCTTGTGACTCTGGGCAAGTCACTTAACCCTCCATTGCCCCAGGTACAAATAAGTACCTGTATATGTAAGCCGCATTGAGCCTGCCATGAGTGGGAAAGCGCGGGGTACAAATGTAACAAAAATAAAATAGATACTATTGGAGATTCTACATGGAATGTTGCTACTATTGGAGATTCTACATAGAATGTTGCTATTCCACTAGCAACATTCCATGTAGAAGGCTGCGCAGGCTTCTGTTTCTGTGAGTCTGACGTCCTGCACGTATGTGCAGGACATCAGACTCACAGAAGCAGAAGCCTGCGCGGCCACATTGGTGATCTGCAAGGGCCGACTTCTACATGGAATGTTGCTAGTGGAATAGCAACATTCCATGTAGAATCTCAAATGGTAGCAACAGTGGAGGAGTGGCCTAGTGGTTAGGGTGGTGGACTTTGGTCCTGGGGAACTGAGGAACTGAGTTCGATTCCCATTTCAGGCACAGGCAGCTCCTTGTGACTCTGGGCAAGTCACTTAACCCTCCATTGCCCCAGGTACAAATAAGTACCTGTATACAATATGTAAGCCGCATTGAGCCTGCCATGAGTGGGAAAGCTCGGGGTAGAAGTGTAACAAAAAAAAAAAAGATTTCTTAACTATGGAATTACTTCGAACGTCTAAAGACAACGTTTGATCCACCTTATGCCCAATATTCTAATTACTGGTGAGAAAACATAATCTGATAGTAGCAGCTAATAGCCAACTCCAGGCTCCGCTCATTCTGCCTCGCCTCACCCTATGCTTGGAACAACCTTCCTGAGCCCTTACGCCAGGCCCCCTCCCTGCCCGTCTTCAAGTCTTTGCTTAAAGCCCACCTCTTCAATGCTGCGTTCGGCACCTAACCCTTACCGTTCAGTGAATCCAGACTGCCCCTATCGGACCGACCGTTCACTTGTCTATTAGATTGTAAGCTCTTTGAGCAGGGACTGTCTCTCTTTGTTAAATTGTACAGCGCTGCGTAACCCTAGTAGCGCTCTAGAAATGTTAAGTAGTAGTAGTAGTATTACTTATAGCAGTGATTTAACCAGAGCTGAGATTGTGATGTCATAATGCCTCATTCCACCAATGCCTAAGAGCCAACCTCATCAGTGATGTCACAATGGCTTGATTGTCCTATATTTGTCTCACTCTTATCTATTAGATTGTAAACTCTTTGAGCAGGGACTGTCTCTCTTTGTTAAATTGTACAGCGCTGCGTAACCCTAGTAGCGCTCTAGAAATGTTAAGTAGTAGTAGTAGTAGTAGTATTACATATAGCAGTGATTTAACCAGAGCTGAGATTGTGATGTCATAATGCCTCATTCCACCAATGCCTAAGAGCCAACCTCATCAGTGATGTCACAATGGCTTGATTGTCCTATATTTGTCTCACTCTTATCTATTAGATTGTAAGCTCTTTGAGCAGGGACTGTCTCTCTTTGTTAAATTGTACAGCGCTGCGTAACCCTGGTAGGCCTCTAGAAATGTTAAGTAGTAGTAGTAGTAGAAAACAGTCTCTCTGCTGCACTGATGCTGTCTCAAGGGGATCTGTAAATACTACAGCATCTTCTTTCTAAAAATAAATTACAAAAAAAATTAGTAAGGCAAAAATGTTTCAACAAACGAAAAAAATGTACTGGTCCCTCTTTTCCTCTTCAGATTGGGCTACAACAATGCCTGGGATCTCAGATTTAGAGCACCTTCTCTGGTTCCCCCCTCAATCGAAAGAGTCCTAGACTGATGGATCTTGATATGCTGAAGGGGGGCACCCAGGGGGGGGTCATCCCTGCCTATTCAGGCACATAGATTTGTGATAGTAGTTTCAAATTTTGCCCCCCCACCTTGATCCTTGGTCTCACAATAATGAGAATCGGTAGCTTCATCCATAGATGTTGGGAATGGGATGAGGGCAAGGCTAATGACCAAGAGGCAACAGTTTGTAGTTTCAAATTTTGTCCCCCCACCTTGATCCTTGGTCTCACAATAATGAGAATCGGTAGCTTCATCCATAAGATGTTGGGAATGGGATGAGGGCAAGGCTAATGACCAAGAGGCAACAGTTATTCATTTGAACTGTCGACCTCCTTGTCTGTGAAAATCTGAAATTATTTTGTCTGTGAGGAAAGAAGCAGTTGATGAATATTACAACAGACAAACCTGTAAGATACAAAACAGCTTTTATACCATGGAAGTCATTGACAGAAGCAGTCAGTAAAAGTGTTTTAATTAGGGTTGCAAGTTAATTGCATTGTAGTGTCCCCTGACTCCTCCCAACATCTCTTCTGCTCTTTTCTACTCCCAACCCCTGTCCTTGGCATGATCTGACAGCTTTCCCCACCCTCCTGCGATTCAACATTAACCCCCCACCTCCGCTCTGTCATACCTTGAAGGTGGTCGTCTGTTGGTCTATGGCTGCGGCAGTGTTGCATATATGCAGCCTGTAGCCTGGTCTGAAGCTTTCCCTCTGACCCGTCCCACCCATGCTTAAATAGGAAGTGATGTCAGAGGAGGCAGGGCAGGCCAGAGGGAAAGCTTCGGAGCAGGCTTCAGGCGGCGTGTGCAAAGCTTCCACTGCCGGGGATCAACAGAAGACCACCTTTTAAGGTAGACCAGCAAGGAGGAGATTGAGAAGGGGGCACATGCTGAACGTCAGGTGGGGGAGGGGAGTGACCTGCAGGTATTCAGACCTGCAAGCAGAACTGGAGGGGCCATTGGAGGGAGATAGTGAGCTTCTGAAGCCATGAGAAGAGCTTGGTGCTGCTCACCACCAAATTTGTGTTGCTGCTTATGGTGGGAGTGAGGGAGAGTTGCTGGACAATGGGAGAGAGGGAGAGATAATGGACCTGGGGGGAGATGAGAAGGGGGAAGGAAGAGAAAGAGAGAGATGTTGGATCTGGAGGTAGGAGAGAGGGAGATTCAGTCCTCTAGGGAAGATAAAGAGGATGGGATGTGATATTCTGCCTTTCTGTGGTTGCAATCTAAGTGGTTTCCATATTATTATATAAGTACGTATTCCATATCATCAAGCTGATCAATCCATAGACTGGTGGGTTGTGTCCATCTACCAGCAGGTGGAGATAGAGAGCAAACTTTTGCCTCCCTATATGTGGTCATGTGCTGCCGGAAACTCCCCAGTATGTTCTCTATCTCAGCAGGTGGTGGTCACACACAGCAGCAGCTCTGGCTAGGCCTCCAAGCCTAATCCTTAGGTTTTGTTGAGGCCTGGGGTTGAGGGCTCTTTTGAGCAAGTGCAAACCTGGTGGTGCCAGGTCCCTCCTTTTCTCCCCCCTCCCGCTGGCTCCGTTTAAAAAAAAAAAAAAAAAAAAATAATTTAAACGTCTTTAAAGGCGTTTAATTCGACGTTTCTTTAAACGTTCATTGCAGCTACTCACTGGGACACCAGTTCGTTACAGCTCGGAGCGGCAAGCAGGTAATTTTACCTTTTTATAGCGGGCAGGGGGTTCCCCGATTCTTCTCCTCGTGGCAATGGCGTCGGAGGGCGAGGGCGCAAAGGGTCGCTTCCCGGATCGCTGGAGCGCTTCTAGAGGGGATGCGGGGGTTTTACAACCTGATTCGCCCTTGATGGGTGATAGTTTAGTGACCGATGAATGTCCCGGTCGTCCCTCCGGCGTGGCGGTTTTTTCCCGCCATAAACGCCCATCCCCCGCTCCTCGCCTCCGCCATCTTGGCCGGCCACGCGGCTCGGACGGCTTCTTCGGGGCCGCCCTTGAGGTTGGAGACATTAATGCCATGAACGCCCTTAATTTGGGCGACGGCACAAAAGCGGCTAAAGTTAAGCGCCGTTCTTCCCGCGCGGCTCCTTCACGGAGTTTCGCGCCAGACGCCATTTTGGATGCGCAGCATGTCTCTCCCCCGCTATTGCGAGCGCCGGTTGAGAGTGCGTCTAGGGCTGTTGCCCAGGCTGCGGAAGTGCACAGTCTGGGGGGTTCTCCCCCGAGTTTGTTTTGCTGCTGCATCAGGCTTTCCTCATGCAAAACGCTGCCCCTGCTCCCTCTTCGGATAAAGAGGTTGAGGTTCCCAGAGGTAAACGCCCTCGGGTTGATTTCCAGGCCTTGGAGGACTTTTGTCTCCTCCGATGTAGATGAGGGCAGCGTGTCTGAGGTCTCCCAACGATCCTTTGCGGATTCCTTGGAGGAGATAGATCCCCGCTCGGATGGAGCGGATGACCCCTCTGCAGCGCAGCTTTTTAGCCCAGAGGATTTGCCCAACCTGTTGTTACAGGCCATGGACACTTGAAGATTTCCTCTCCGGAGGACGTCTCTCCCTCAGCCCCTGTTGGCTCTGCCATTATGCTGGGGACGAAGCGCCCGCCTAGAACCTTCCACGTGCATGATGCCATGCACACCTTAATTGCGGCTCAATGGGATGTCCCGGAAACGAGCCTTAAAGTAGCTAGGGCTATGTCCCGCCTCTATCCTTTGGCTGTGAGTGAACGTGAGGCCTATCTGTGGCCTACCGTGGATTCTTTAATCACTGCGGTGACTAAGAAAACGGCGTTGCCGGTGGAAGGTGGCACGGCCCTAAAGGACGCCCAAGACAGAAGTTTGGAGGCGGCCTTAAGGTCGTCCTTTGAGGCAGCTGCTTTAAGTTTGCAGGCCTCAGTTTGCGGCTCCTATGTGGCCAGGGCGTGCCGGACTATGGTGCAGCGGGCTTCCCCCTCGGATCATTCCTTGAGGGCTGATTGGCCGGCCCAGGACGGGCTTAGCCTATTTGGCAGACTTGCTGTATGATGTCTGGAGAGCCTCAGCTAAAGGCATGGCTCAGACAGTCTCTGCGCGGCGGTGGCTTTGGCTGAAACATTGGTCTGCTGACCACGCCTCTAAATCCCGCCTGGCTAGATTGCCTTTTAAAGGCAAGCTGCTCTTTGGGGTCGAGCTGGACAAAATCGTGACCGATCTCGGCACGTCTAAGGGCAAGAAATTACCAGAGGCAGGGCTCGGGTTAGTACTCGTCCCGATACCTCCAGAGGACGGTTGCAGGAAGCCCATCGGTACCGCCCGGGCAAGTCGGGTTCCTCTGCCCCCTCTTCCTTCAAGAGGAATTTCTCCCCCAAGCAGCATTCCTTTCGCAGAGACCGCCGTCCCGGAGGTGCTCCCTCCGGTCCTCCCCCAGGGTCTCGTACCCAATGACGGGGCCTTGGTCCACGCCCCAGTGCAGATTGGAGGACGGCTGTCCTCGTTTCTGGGCGAGTGGACCACTATAACTTCAGACGCGTGGGTGCTGGAAGTCATCAGAGACGGCTACAAGCTAGAGTTCTGCCAACCCTTAAGAGACGGGTTTGTACTCTCTCCCTGCAAGTCTCCGGTCAAGCTGTGGTAGTGCAGCAGACCTTGGACAACCTGATCCGCCTGGGTGCGGTCGTTCCGGTGCCAAAAAATCAGATTGGCAAGGGACGTTACTCCATTTACTTTGTGGTACCAAAGAAAGGAGGTTCTGTCCGGCCTATCCTCGACCTCAAAGGGGTCAATCGGGCCTGGAAAGTGAGGCACTTTCGCATGGAGACTCTCCGCTCTGTTATAGCGGCAGTGAAGGCAGGAGAGGTCTTGGCTTCCTTGGACATCAAGGAAGCGTACCTGCATATTCCCATCTGGCCTCCTCTCCCACGCTTTCTGCGTTTTACAGTCCTGAGACGACTCTTCCAGTTCAGAGCCCTCCCTTTCGGGTTGGCTACTGCTCCGCGGACCTTTTCCAAAGTAATGGGGGTCATAGCGGCCTTCCTGCTAAAGGAAGGAGTACAAGTCCATCCTTATCTGGACGACTGGTTGATCCGAGCCCCCTCTTATGCAGAGTGCGGCAAAGCTATGGACCGGGTAGTTGCTCTTTTGAGCTCCCTGGGATGGATCATCAACTGGAAGAAGAGCCAGCTGCGCCCGACTCAGTCCCTGGTGTATCTGGGAGTTCGATTCGACACCCAAGTGGGCAGAGTGTTCCTGCCAGACAATCGGATTGTCAAGCTTCAGGCTCAGGTGGACTAGTTCCTAGTAGCCTCTCCTATTCGGGCTTGGGACTACGTGCAGCTGTTGGGCTCTATGACGGCCACGATGGAAGTAGTGCCCTGGGCCAGGGCTCATATGGGACCACTACAGCTATCTCTGCTGCTGCGCTGGACTCCGATGTCGGAGGATTATGCTGTGCGCCTTCCCGTGGACCCAGCAGTGCGCAAGGCGCTGAGCTGGTGGACGCAGACAGACAAGTTGTCTGCAGGATTGCCTCTGGTGACCCCGGAGTGGATTGTCGTCACGACAGACGCCTCTTTGATGGGCTGGGGAGCCCACTGCTTGGGAAGGACAGCGCAGGGGCTCTAGTCTCCTGCAGAGGCAAGTGGTCTATCAACCTCCTGGAACTCAGAGCCATTCGGTTGGTGTTATTGGAGTTCATCCCGGTACTGGTGTTGAAGCCTGTACGGGTCCTGTCGGACAATGCCACGGCTGTGGCCTATATCTACCGCCAGGGAGGTACCAAGAGCGCCCCTCTAGCCAGGAGGCTATGAGTCTTTGCCAGTGGGCGGAAGCGAACCTGGAGCAGCTTTCAGCGGCCCACATTGCCGGAGTCATGAATGTCAAGGCGGACTTTCTCAGTCGCCATACCTTGGAGCCCGGAGAGTGGCAACTATCTGCTCAGGCGTTCTTGGACATCACGAAGCGCTGGGGCCAGCCGAGCCTAGATCTGATGGCGTCATCGGCCAATGGCCAAGTGCCGCGTTTTTTTCAGCAGAGGACGGGACCCTCGATCCCTGGGAGTAGATGCTCTTCTCCAACAGTGGCCGACACAAGAGCTCCTCTATGTGTTCCCGCCCTGGCCCATGTTGGGCAGGGTGCTAGACCGGGTGGCAAAGCATCCCGGCAGGGTAATCCTGGTGGGTCCGGATTGGCCCAGACGTCCCTGGTATGCGGACTTGTTCAGGCTCTCAGTCGACGATCCTCTGCGGCTGTCAGTGGAGCAGGGCCTGTTACCTCAGGGTCCCGTGGTGATGGAGTATCCCTCTCCCTTTGGTCTTACGGCCTGGCTATTGAGCGGCAGCGTCTGAGGAAGAAGGGCTTCTCAGACAAGGTCATCGCCACTATGCTGAGAGCGAGGAAGCGCTCTACTTCTACTGCTTACGCCAGGGTTTGGCGTATCTTTGCAGCATGGTGTGAAGCAGGCTCACTTTCTCCCTTCACTGCTCCAATTTCTTCAGTGTTGGCGTTCCTGCAAGAAGGTCTGGAGAAAGGCCTGTCGCTCAGTTCCCTTAAAGTCCAGGTAGCGGCTCTGGCTTGCTTCAGGGGCCGCCTGAAGGGTGCTTCCCTGGCTTCGCAGCCAGATGTGGTGCGCTTTCTCAAGGGAGTTAATCACCTGCGCCCTCCTCTGCACTCGGTGGTGCCTGCGTGGAATCTCAGCCTGGTGCTAAGAGCATTGCAGAAGCCGCCTTTGGAACCCTTGTCGAGGGCATCTCTGAAAGACCTGACATTGAAAGCAGTCTTTTTGGTGGCTATCACTTCAGCCAGAAGAGTTTCCGAGCTCCAGGCGCTCTCATGTCGAGAGCCTTTTCGGCAGTTCACTGAGGCAGGAGTGACTATTCGCACAGTGCCTGCCTTCCTGCCCAAGATTGGTTCTCGCTTCCATGTGAATCAGCAGCTCTGTCTCCCTTCCTTTCGTAGGGAGGACTACCCAGAGGAGTACTCCGCTCTTGAATATCTGGATGTGAGACGAGTCATCATCAGATACTTGGAAGCGACCAATGATTTCCGGAAATCGGATATCTGTTTGTCCTGTTTGCAGGTCCTCGTAAGGGTCTGCAGGCTGCTAAGCCTACAGTGGCAAGATGGGTCAAGGAAGCCATTGCAGCGGCTTATGTGGCCGCGGGGAAGGTGCCGCCTATCCAGCTGAAGGCTCACTCCACGAGAGCTCAGGCGGCCTCGATGGCAGAGGCCGGATCCGTCTCCTTGGAAGAGATATGCAAGGCGGCAACGTGGGCTTCGGCTCATACATTCTCCAAGCATTACCGTTTGACTGTGGCTGCACGGGCGGAGGCCCGGTTTGGAGCTTCAGTGTTGAGGTCAGGGATTTCTATGTCCCGCCCTGGGTGAGTACTGCTTCGGTACATCCCACCAGTCTATGGATTGATCAGCTTGATGATATGGAAGGTAAAATTATGTATAATCATACCTGATAATTTTCTTTCCATTAATCATAGCTGATCAATCCATAGCCCCTCCCAGATATCTGTACTGTTTATATTCTGGTTGAATTTTAGGTTCAAGTTTAGCCTTCAGTTACTTCAGGAGGACTTCGTGTTCAAGTTCTTCTTTCACTTGGATTCTTCAAGAGTTGAGACGAGTTTGTGTTACAGTGAGCTGCTGCATTCCTCTCCCCTCCGTTTTACGGGGCTGGATTGAGACATAAATTCTGCCGGCACTCCCTCCCGCTTCGTGCGGCTGTAGGGCAGCTTTGTACCCCTCCCGCTTCGGCGGTGTTAGGGTCAGTCAGCTCCTGTTGCGGTTGCAGGATAAGCCAGATCCCCCCGCATCGGCGGGTGTGGTGTCCCTCCCCCGCTCCGCGGGGATGAGCTGGACGGATTCCCCTCCCCCACTTGTGTGGGGATGAGCTGGGTTAATTCCCCTCCCCCGTTTCGGCGGTGGTGAGCTGGGCAGAGTGTCCCTTCGTGGGTGTAATTCTCTAAGTGCTGAGTCCTGCGGATGGAGCTTTGATATCGACATACTGAGGAGTTTCCGGCAGCACATGACCACATATAGGGAGGCAAAAGTTTGCTCTCTATCTCCACCTGCTGGTAGATGGACACAACCCACCAGTCTATGGATTGATCAGCTATGATTAATGGAAAGAAAATTATCAGGTATGATTATACATAATTTTACCTTTTGTTCCTAGGGCAATGGAAGGTTAATTGACTTACCCAGAGTCACAAAGAGCTGCAGTGGGAAATAATAAATAAACAAGATGCCTTTAGTTGTGCAATTAAAATTGTTTAATCACACAAATAATCACGATTAAAAATTTTAATTGAACTGCAGCCCAAATTTTATAGCTATCCAGTTGAAAACTGTAGTATGCAGCGTAGCCTGTTAATACATAAACCATTTTCTGTTGCAGGTGGCAAAAGTAGAATACGTTAGGAAAAAAACAAAATTAAAAGAAGTCCTTGTGCGGTTAGAAGAACATTTGGAATGCACGTGTACAGCGCCAAATCCTAATTCAGATTATCGAGAAGAAGAAACAGGTAACGTGTTTCCTTTCTACTATTAATTCTGATGGTCTTCAATTAGCCTGAAATCTTGAACTGGTTCTTGTAATTGCAGCATCGTTGTATGGATCAGGGGCGTAGCCAGACTTCGGCGAGAGGGGGGGTCCAGAGCCCGAGGTGAGGGGTACATTTTACCCCCCCCCCCAGCACCGCTGACCCCCTCCCCCGCCACTTCTGACCCGCTACTGCCACTACAAACAACTTTAACCCCCCCCCCCGATGACCATCTCGACCCCCCCCCCCCCCCGCCGCTGCCTTCGGCTACCTTTGCTGGCGGAGGACCCCAACCCCCGCCAGCCGAGGTCCTCTTCTTCCGGTGCAAGGCTTCGTTCTGTTTCTGACATCAGACTCGCAGAAACAGAATGAAGCTTTGCGCCGGAAGAAGAGGACCTCGGCTGGCGGGGGTTGGGGTCCCCCGCCAGCAAAAGTAGCCGACGGCGGCAGCGGGAGAGGGTTGGCGGCGGGAGGGGGGTCTAGAGGGTCGTCAGCAGAGGGGTCCTGGGCCAAATCTACGGGGGCCCAGGCCCCCGTGGCCCCCACGTAGCTACGCCACTGGGTATGGATCACTGATTGAGGATAACAGAAGAAAAACAATCCATTGCGACAGCATTGTTTGTAAGATACAAAAGATGAAATAGAAAGTATGGAATGCTTTATGTTAGGAGATCCAGTGTGCAGTATTGTTTCAGAAACGAGCCAACTAGATGAGCCCTTTAAGATGTTTCTCTGTTTCAGTGAAAAATTTACTGTCGTAGGTTAGTGGTTAAAAAGAAGGCATTCCATGTATTGTGATGTTAGTAATCAACCAGTTGCTTGTCCTTTGGGCTTTCTTACCAGCCATGCCCTTATGTCAACAGGAAAGCCTAGGGAAACAGGTAAAAAACGGAAACGAAAAAAGTTAAAACCAACCTAAATACTTCTGGGAAGGTTTGATAATCAGGTAGGACTTCCATACCAATAACAGCACAAGCAATGAAACCCTTAATCACACCAACACAATCGCTGTTCAAATCTTGACACCCTGCTGCTACCTCTAGGCTGCAATGAAATCCGTTCTGATTGGCTTTGATAATTCTTCCTGCTGGTGTTTCCCTTTTGAGCTACACATCACCATGAGCGTCTTGCATTTTCAGCTCCTTCCCTAACAAAACCCTCTAATGCTTCTGCTTTTTTTCATCAGAAGTGTCATTCCATTTTGCTTTCGTTTCATTTTTATTGATTTCTTGAGATCAAAGCACCTCATAATACATGCATGAGTGACTTTTTGCAGGTTGATATGGTTTGTGGTTGAGGGCTCACGTTGAGAGAACATCGGTAGGTATGTCAATTTTGAAATACATGTGTGGGCAGTTCTAGCACCCTGTAGACCAGTCAGTTTGTTTCTAATGAGTATTTTTGGCCTAGAGATTTCCTCCTGCTCCTTTGAGCTTCCAGAAATTATCTTGGGGATTTTTCCTTATTTTATTTTTTAATAACCTCCTACCCACTGCAGTGATAGTCCTTAATTAGGGAGCTACAGATTGCAGATTCCTCTAGAGCCTGACTCACATGCACCCTCAGTCAGGACAGTAAGGGTCAATATTGAATGATAAGACTACCTACCATCACCAAGGTTGTGAATACCATCTCTGTGCCATCCCCAGCTCCATCAAGCCTGGAGAGGGGTGGGGCTGGCATAGGACATGACTTGGGAACCCAACCCAGTTCTTTCTCATGGCAAAACTTGGCACTGCAACTGAGCTTCTGGGCTGGCCTTATCAATCCAAGCTAGATGTGTCAGAAATCATTATCGTCTTTGCAAATACATGAAAAAACAGAGGCGTAGCTAGGTGGGTCGCCAGGGGGGCGGTCGTTCCCCCAAACGGACTTCGGCGCCTATTTTTCACATGATCTGTCACGTTTAAAATAAGCGCCGTTGGCAGTCCGCTCTCTGCTCCCCCCGCGCTCTCAACCTGGCTGATATATCGCCCGCAGCGGTCAGCCTTTCTTAAAATGCTGGCCATAAGAACCAACTTTGCAAAATTCTTGGGGTGGTTAAGCCCAATGGAAATAACCCCTCCCCGGACACATTCAAGGAATTTTCTTAATATTGGGGGTGTTCAAGCACCAACAGAGCCGGCTCCTATGACGCTGGCTGCTGCAGTTAAAAAAAAAAACCCACACCAGATCTTCAGCACTAGTATCTGGATATCAACGCCGATTGGTGGCGCCATCTGGTTAGTGGCGATGTTCAGAGGTTAACGGGATAGTAATTTAGATAAAGTTAGGCTGATCTTTTGCTGTTTCAACTTTATTCAGGGGCCCTTTTACTAAGGCGCAGTGAAAATTAGGGCACGCTAACCATGTAGATGAACATAGGAATATTATGGGCGTCTACATGGGTAGCGCACACTAAAAATTAGTGAGAGCTAAAAACATCCCACGTGCATCAATTTGGACTTACCGCCCGGCTACCGCATGGCCCGGGCGGTAATTTCGTTTTTTTTTTTAATGCATGTCCACTACACACGCCGGAAAATAATTGTTATTTTCCTGTGCACGGCATGGAGGAGTGGCCTAGTGGTTAGAGTGGTGGACTTTGGTCCTGGGGAACTGGGTTCGATTCCCACTTCAGGCACAGGCAGCTCCTTGTGACTCTGGGCAAGTCACTTAACCCTCCATTGCCCGAGGTACAAATAAGTACCTAAGGTGGGAAAGCGCGGGGTACAAAAAAAAAAAAAACCCGGGCGGTAATTGTCATTCTACATGCGGAGACGATTACAACATGGTTACCGCGTGAGACCTCACTGCTAAGTCAGTGGGCGACGGTAAGGTTTCAGACCCAAAATGGATGCATGCCAGTTTTTATTTTGCCGCACGTCCATTTTCATCAAAAATAAAAATAAAGGCCTTTTTTTTTTTTTTACAGGCACGCTGAAGAATGGATCTACGCGTGCCCAAAACACGCGCCTACACTAGCGCAGCCCATTTTTCAGCGCACCTTAGTAAAATATCCCCTCAGTTAGCTATGGGATTGGTGGTCTGAATATCTCTGCTAACACGATAACCTCTGGCTCCGCCCATGGTCCACCCCAGCTCTGTGTGGATAATGGCGAGGCAGTCAGAGGGAATCCCAGTGGTAGTCTCTAGTTACTGATTTTGCTGGCTGGCTTTTAATCCGGTTAGCAGCACCTGCTAACCAGATAAGTGCCTTTGAATATCAGCCCAAAATTATATATATTTATCTATGCATAATATCTTTATTGGGCCCGATACTCAAAAGGGTTTAACTAGTCAGGAGAGGCTCCTAACTGGTTAAACCCTGCTGAGTGACCCATCACACAGTATTCAGCGCCATTTAACTGGTTAGTGCTGCTGAATATCACTGCAAACTGGCCATGTCCTAACCAGTTAGGTTAGGGGCAGACTAGTGGAGGAGCATAGATGGAGCTGTTACTGAGGGGTCCTTTTAACTAAGGTGTGCTGAAAAAATGGCCTGCGCTGCAGGGGCGTAGCCAGACATCCAATTTTGGGTGGGCCTGGGCCCAAGATAGTTGGGCAGAAGACCCCCCCCCCCCAGTCCCATAAGTGATTTGGTCTCTCCCTCTCTTGTCTGTATGCCATATGGAGGGGCATAATTGAACGAAAACGTCTATCTCCATGGGCGTTTATCTCCGAGAACGGGTCCGTGAAGGGGCGGACCGAACCGTATTTTCGAAAAAAATAGACATCCATGTTTTATTCGACAATTTGTGAGCTGGGCGTTTTTGTTTTTCAGCGATAATGGAAAATGAAAGCGCCCAGCTCAAAAACGAATAAATCCAAGACATTTATTCATGGGAGGGGCCAGGATTCGTAGTGCACTGGTCCCCCTCACATTCCAGGACATCAACCGGGCACCCTAGGGGGCACTTTTACAAAACCAAAAAAACAGGTAAAAGAGCTCCCAGGTGCATAGCACCCTTCCCTTGTGTGTTGAGCCCCCCAAATCCCCCTCAAAACCCACTGCCCACAAGTCTACACCATTACTATAGCCCTAAGGGGTGAAGGGGGACACCTACATGTGGGTACAGTGGGTTTGGGGGGGTTGGATGACTAAGCATTAAGCAGCACAATTGTAACAGGTAGGGGGGGGGGTGGGCCTGGGTCCACCTGCCTGAAGTCCACTGCACCCCCTAACAACTGCTCCAGGGACCTGCATACTGCTGCCAGGGATGTGGGTATGACATTTGAGGGTGAAAATAAAAAGTTGTGAAACATAATTTTTTTGTGGTGGGAGGGGGTTAGTGACCACTGGGGGAGTCAGGGGAGGTCATCCCCGATTCCCTCTGGGGGTAATCTGGTCATTTAGGGCACTTTTTGGGGCCTTATTCGTGAAAAAACAGGGTCCAGGAAAAGTGCCCTAAATTCTAGCTACAAACGCATACTTTTTTTCCATTATCGGCGAAAGGCGCCCATCTCTGTTCGGGTGATAACCATGCCCCAGTCCCGCCTTCACCACGCCTCCAACACGCCCCCGTCAACTTTGTACGCTTCCGCGATGGAGTGCAGTTGAAAACGTCCAAGTTCGGCTTTCGATTATACCGCGTTATTCGTTTTTGTGAGATAAACGTCCATCTCCCGATTTAGGTCGGAACTTGGGCGTTTTTCTCTTTCGATTATAAGCAGGATGGTTTCTCAAACATCCCCCCTCCCCCGCATACCTTTTAAGCAGCAGATTTTCACTGACAGTGAGCAGCAACTAATACACACTGCTCATGTTGGCCCCACAGCCTTCCCTCTGACTCAACTTCCTGTTTCCGCATAGGTGGGAACACATCAGAGGGAAGGCTGTGGAGCTGGTGCGAACAGTATGTATCAGTATCTACATGCGAAGATCTGCTGTTTCCAAGGAATGCAGGAGGGACAGTTTTTGGCTGGTGGGGCTCGGGGATCGCTGCTAGCCACATCATAGGTGTGCTGCTAACGGGTGGGCCTGGGCCCACCCTTGGCTGCGCTACTGCTGCGCTGGTGTAGATGAGTGTATTGGACACGCGGAGGTCCATTTTTCAGCGCACCTGCAAAAAAGGCCTTTTTCTTTTTGGCCAAAAATAGACGTGTAGCAAAATAAAAATTGGCACGCATCCATTTTGGGCCTGAGACCTTACCACCACCCATCATTGACTTAGCGGTAAGGTCTCATTCGTTAACCAGGCGGTAATCGTCAGCATTAGTGCACTGCCGATTACCAGGTAGTGGCCGCGTGTAAAAAATAAATAAATTACTGCCCAGGCCGTGCAATTCCAAATTGGTGCACGTTAGGCGCATGTCCTATGCAGCTTAGTAAAAGCGCCCCTTAGCTGGTTAGTGACAATTTTCAGCCCGCTAACCAGCTAGGTAACAATGCCTATAGGAGTATAATGGGCATCTTAGCATTTAGTACAAACTAATTTTTAGCTCGCACTAAAACGCTAGCACGCCTTTGTAAAATGGGTCCTTTATACAGTAAACTTAACTGGGCACCAGTCTGAATTATGGGCTGGTGCTTGTTTAACTGCCAAGTGACCTCTGATACCTGGATATTCAATTCTGGGAGCTGCGCATGCCCTAACTTTGAATATCAGGGGTCAGGTCAGCCTGCGGCGGTGAGCGCAGGCTGAACATCAGCTGAATTGTTCTTCCAAAAATTGAAATACTTTATATTGGAGGTTAGGAACAGTGATTTAAATGGTTTTTCTATCACAGTTAGATTTCCAGTCGAGGAGGAGTCACCTGACCTTAGGAGGTGTCCATTCTCCACAGACACTGTGGAAATAACTTAAATGTCTTTACTGTGATAGATAATGAGGCTTACCTGGGGAATTCTGGACATTTTAAAAATAAATATGGACTTATATCTTTGGAAAAGCATGGAGTCCTGCGAGTAGAGTGCAGCTGACTTCTAACCAAAAATCTTTTTCACCTTGATGATATCAGTAAACCTTGATATACTGCCTTTCTGTAGTTAGTCAAAGCAGTTTACGTATTATATACAGGTACTTATGTTGTACCTGGGGCGATGGAGGGTTAAGTGACTTGCCCAGAGTCACAAGGAGCTGCAGTGGGAATCAAACCCAGTTCCCCAGGATCAAAGTCTGCTGCACTAACCACTAGGCTACTCCTCCACTATGAACATTCCATGTAGAATCTCCAATAGTAGCAACAGAATCTCAACATTCCATGTAGAATCGCAAATAGGGAAATGGGACTCGATATAGTGTCTTTCTGTGGTTTTTGCAACTACATTCAAAGCGGTTTACATAGTATATTCAGGTACTTAATTTGTACCAGGGGCAATGGAGGGTTAAGTGACTTGCCCAGAGTCACAAGGAGCTGCAGTGGGAATCAAACCCAGTTCCCCAGGATCAAAGTCTGCTGCACTAACCACTAGGCTACTCCTCCACTATGAACATTCCATGTAGAATCTCCAATAGTAGCAACAGAATCTCAACATTCCATGTAGAATCGCAAATAGGGAAATGGGACTCGATATAGTGTCTTTCTGTGGTTTTTGCAACTACATTCAAAGCGGTTTACATAGTATATTCAGGTACTTAATTTGTACCAGGGGCAATGGAGGGTTAAGTGACTTGCCCAGAGTCACAAGGAGCCGCAGTGACTCAGTTCCCTAGGGTTTCAGCCCACTAGGCTACTCTTCCACTATATGCTATCCAGGTGACTTCCCAAGCGAGGAGTACAGCAAAATATAGAGAAAAATGATGGTAGACGGTTTTCAAAGGAATCTCTGCATGCCATTTTTCTTTTGAAAATGTGCTCATACGGGTGTTCAAACACACAGATATCCCCTCAAGCTTTCCACCTCCTTTTTTTTTTTGTGGCGGAGAGGGGCTAAAGGTACATGCAATTGAAAATGCCATTCTGTGGATCTACTTTTTTTCCTCCACTCTTAAGCATGGTCCCCCAGAAACGTCATTTTTAATCTAGCTAACAGGACATTCATTGTCAGAGCCCAAACAGACTTTATAGATACTCAGAGGAGGGTAATTTTCAGAATATTTTAAGTCTAAGCGCCCTGTTTACTAAGGCACGCTAATGCTAGAGACAACCGTATAGTCCTATGGATGTTTGTACCATCAGCATGCGCTAAATTTTAGCCCACGCTAAAAACAATAGCACCCCTAAGCTAGTAAACAGGGCCCTAAATATTTCAGTGATAAGACAGAATCTGTTATGGAACACTTTTTCAGACTCGTAATTTGTTTTGTTGGGTTTAGTAAAAAGGAAAAAAAAAAACCTGTAATAGGGAGTTAGGAACCCACCCAGCAAGATGAGAAATAGTGTCTCAAATTGGTCTCTAAATCTTAGTACAGAATCTTTTTGGGTGTTAGCTCAGCTCAGTTGATTTATTTATGTATTTGTTTCAATTGTATCCCACATTTTCCCCACCTATTTGCAGGCTCAATGTGGCTTACATAATACCGTAAAGGCATTCGCCTAGTCCGGTAGAAAAACAAATACAAGGTGATAGAGTCGATTATAGATACATGTGGGTAGGTACAATGGGGATAGAGGAGAGGAAGGTTGAATAGTGTCCATTATTTGGGGGATCGAGGAGAGGAGATTGTGTAGTGTCCAGTACGATCTTTGGTTTTGCTTAATTATTCTTTCTTTCTTTGTTTTATTTCCTGCAGATGTAAGGTGAAAATAAGCTAAATAAAAAAAAAAAAAAAACTTCCATCTGGGACTTGGATGTACAAGGTTTGTTACATTCCTGAACCTACTGTGTATGGTGCTTTATCGACTATATTTCTTATTTGGTCTCCTGTGTGCAAACTGGCTCATAGGACGCTTTACGAGGACAAAGAAACAATGTACATTTGTTTAATGCGACATCAAAGCAAGTATTGTAGCACTCTGGGGAAACAATGGGACACTTGGCAGGCCGCACAAAGGCGGCCTCGGATGAATAGAGGGTACTACATTGAGAGTACTAGCAACGGAACAAAACTCTTGAAGCGAGGAACGGATTTATGTCCGAACAATCGATGGTGCTTTATGTCAAGAAACGCGCCTGCTTTCTTGATGAAGATGGATAGATACTGATGGACTTCAGGTGACCCCCCCCTCCTTCCTTCCCCCAAAGAAAAAGAAATTAAAAGAAAAAGGCAGAGGAATGTTTGAAATGATCAAGTACTACACAGACCCGACAACAAATCCTTGCTTGGTGATTGATCAATTCTTTACGGAATACCATCTGGGGAACCTTAAGTGGACTTTGTTTTTGTTTAAATCTTATACACCATAAAGTGATTATTGCGCTTTATTTTACTGTTTTGCCTAGCTTTTTATTATCTGATGGACACTTACAAATAATACCTATATTGGACGGTTGTTACAGCAAGTCAGTGCAAGCGTTATGTTATTCCTCCTGGAAGGATGCAAATGAACTGATCTGTAGATGAGTAATAATAATTAAAAATGGGAAAAAAAATAGCACAACTTAGAAATCATTCTGCCACAAACACCACCGACCTTCTCCCGTCATTTTAAGGAACATTTCAAGAATGCAGTGCTTCACTTCAGTGGATCCTAGGGTGTCCAGGTGGAGCTCAATGTCCGTTGGCCTTGCTGCGATGACGACACATTTGGGCAGGCAGCGTTTTCAGTACACGGGAGGACTTTTTATTTCCTTTTTATTTCCTCTCCTCGTGCGCGATGTGGACAGCGATGTCTTAGCCTACTGCATTGTAGAGGGTTGCTATAGGATGGTTGGGGAATCTCCCTGCTACCAATATTTGAACAGAAACTAAATCCTTTATTTTTGGTAAAAAAAAAAGAAGAAAAAGTTATGCTTAATGTGCGTTCAACAGAAGTATGTGGGATTTTTTTTTTTTTTTTTTTGTAAAGTTGAAGTTTGTATTTTTTATCTAAAATTAACAGTTTTTATATAACTGAGAAAAAAGCCTGCTATGTTTTCTTGAACCAAAAATGACAAAGCAACAACTAAAAGAAAAACAAAACACAAATATGTCATATTTTTGTAGCACCATATCCCAAACTGCATCTAAATACTTTAAATCACAACAGGGTAGGTAAAATACTCAGGCACTGTCTGTCCTGTATCCTTCAGCTGTGCTGTATGCATCATAGCTTCCCTTTTTTTTTTTCCTTTACCTTTCTTCCCTCACGTCCTTGCCTCTCCTTTATTTCCTAATGGTTTATATTACACGACTACACTTTAATCATTACATAACGCATTACATGTGAAATAAGCTATTAGATCAGAGCTCTTCACTATGTTTGAAGTGGGGGCCAGTGTGTCAAAGAACGTAACATGACAGCTAGATGGCTCTGCCCCCCCCCCCCCCCCCCCCAAATGGGCAACTAGTCCTCAAGGGCCACAACCCAGTCAGGTTTTCAAGATTTCCACAATGAATAGGCAATGAGATTGATTTGCACGTGCTGCTTCCATTGTATGCAAATAGATTTCATGCATATTCATTGTGGAAGTCTCAAAAACCTGACTGGGGTGTGGTGCTCGAGGACTGTGGTTGCCCATTACTTTGCTCGGAGACTTGTTTGTGGTGTCACCTTTTGAACAGCTATGCTGTGGTGCTCTGTCTTGTGAGAGTAAAATGGGATTTTGTGGAGCACATAGGTCAGACTCAGTAGGTGGGTGGGGGGGGTATTTTACTAAGCAGCAGTAAGCTCAATGCAGGCTCAATGCAGGCTTACTGCTCACTAGCCTGTAACTACCGCCGAGCTACTGCAGCAGCCCAGCGGTATTTCCCATCCCCAGCGCGTGCCATGTACAGCACTACAAAAATATTTTTTATTTTTGTAGCGCCAGCATTTACCCTGCGGTAATCGGACAGTGCTGCGTGCTGCCTGGTTGCCGCTGGGTTAGCGTGAGAGCCCTTACTGCCACCTCAGTGGGTGGTGGTAAGTGTTCCCCCCCTGAAATGACCATGCGGCAAGTGGGTCACTTACTGCACAACCATTTCTTAAAAAGACAGGCTCTTACTCCCTGTGGTAAAAGGGGCCTCAGCGAACAGACCCCCTTTTACTGCAGCTTAGTAAAAGGGGGCTCTAAGAGCTGAGTGATAACAGGCATTAAACAGAATAACTGTTAGGTGGTATGCCACCAGCAAGTCTGAGGGAAGAGGTGGTGGAGATCGAGTACTGGAAAAGAGTTGGGAGGCCACACAGGGTTGATGGGGGTGGGGAGGCCTCCCAGCCTTGCAGTGAAGATCCTTATATTAGACTAACTTCTGCCCTTTGTGAAATGTCTGAGAAAAGATGGGAAGGCTGTTTTTGTATTTGTGCGTCCCGTGGAACTAAAGCTGAAGAGAGAATCTGACGTAGACTTGTCTTGGTTTTGTAACTCTTTCATTGGGAACAAAGTGTTGCTGAATCTGAGCGGAATGAAACCTTGAAATCTGGAACCCCCCCTCCCCACCCCCTTTGTAATCCTGATGTATGAAAAGGCTGGGGGGAGGAGTGGGGGGGAATGAAGCTCCCTTTTCAGTTTTTTTTACTTCTTTAAAAAAAATGCACCTCTTCTGGCAAATGAGCACCTTCTCCCTCCCTAAATTAGGGCTTCCCAAAACTATCCTGATGACTCGCAGCTAATTGGGTTTTCAGGATATCCGTAATGAGGAGGTAATTCTGTAAAGTGGGCACCAAATGTTTCATGCCAATTGTGCATGTAAATGATTAGAATGTTGGCATATATGTGCATAAATGCCAAAATTCCTCCATGGAGTATTCTGTAAACATGCGCATATCTTACATAGGCGTACACATGGGTGGAGTCTGGGCAGAGTGTGGGCGGGACTCACACACATAACTTATAGAATATTGTAAGTTCTACACGTGGTCTGCATTTAGGTGTGCATTTTGGATGCTGCAGAAATATTCTGTAAAGGCAAATAGAGGCATATTTTCAAAGCACTTTGGGAGGCTAAGTTCCATAGGTTTCTATGGAACTTTGGGAGGCTAAGTGCTTTGAAAATATGCCTCATAGGCTCCTACTTCCCTTTATAAAATAGGTACCCTCTAGGTGCCTAAATATACTGCCCTGAAAAGCCAAAACATAGTAACTGTTGAGAATGTAAATACGAGAAAAGTCTAAAACCTGATCTTGACCGAAACTAATACAGTACTGTGTTCTGGCTTAACATATCTCCCATTTATCAAGAGATCCTCCCCCTGATATTCGGCCGACGGTGTTCAGTGTTTTTTGAATGCTGTTTGTCGCTGGCTAAATTATCCCCTTGTATTCAGTGCCGGGTCATGTCCGGGCACCGGCATTGAATGTTGGGGAATAATTTTGAATGGACTGGGCTCCAGAACTTATGCAGGCCTTGCTGGTATTCAGCCGGGACCCGAATAAGAGTTATGCGACGTGGCTGAAAATCAGTCCGGGAGCCGCATAATTTTTTTTTTTACTAATAAAAAAAAAAGTTCCCCAGAGCTCCTTATCGACCCCCCTGGCAATGCCACCTCCCCCTAGCCCTCGCCAATAAGAAACTCCAGGGACCCTCCTACTCCCCCAACTGTCCAGGTAAGTCCCCGCCCTCCCCTCTGGCCCTACTTCTATCTCTGGAGGTCCAGCGGTGGTCATTTAGGGCATTTGTGGTGCCGTTCTAAAATATCAGCCCCACTGTGTTTTGGATACTTGTATGCATTTTCAAGCCTATAGCAAATGTTAAATGGCTTCCATATTAAGAAATACACAGTTTGGCCAATATTAAGCCCATGAGAATCAGGCTGGTGAAGTGCTGCGAACAGCATTGAACCCGGATATTCAATGTCAGGCCGTTTCCGGTGACCGGAATTGAATATCTGGGGGTTTTTTTTGGCTGGCTTAAACTTAACCGGCCAAGTTAATATTTAGCACTGGCCAGTTAACTTTATAGTGGCCAAAGGTAGGTCTGCTAGTTAGGTGGTCCGATTTGGCCACTAAGTTTAGCATTGAATATTCATGACTAGCTGGTTAGCTGCTAAGGGTCTTATTCTACAAAGTTTATGCTCCTAAATTTACGCTCCTAAAATGTACACTCCTAAATTTATGAGAATAATTTATGCTCCTAAATTTACACACAAATCTAGGAGTGTAATTTATGCTCCTAAATGTATGTAGGAGCATAGACTACGCTCATAAATTTAGGAGTGTGAACTTTGTAGAATAAGGGCCTAGCTGTTAATATTCAGCGGAGATAATACAGTGAAACCTCGGTTTTCATTGATAATCTGTCCGAAAATCGGCGAAAACCGAGGCAATTAACAAGGACGCCCAAAATTGGGAGAAGGACGTCCATCTTCCGATACAAATTGGGAGATGGACGTCCTTTTTCGATGAAATCTGAGGCAACCGACGAAAACCGAGACACATTTCTAGTCGAAAAAATCAACGAAATCCGAAACCAACGAAAACCGAGGTTTCACTGTATTAGCATGTAGCCAACTAAGGGGTCCTTTTACTAAGGCGTGCTGAAAAATGGCTTGCGGTAGTGTAAGCGTGGGTTTTGGGCGCACGCCGATCCATTTTTCAGCGCGCCTGTAAAAAAAAAAAAGCCCTTTTTAAAATATTTTTGCTGAAAGTGGACGTGCGGCAAAATCAAAATTGCTGCACGTCCATTTGGGTCTGCGACCTTACCGCCAGCCATTGACCTAGCGGGAAAGACTTAAGCAGTAACTGGGCGATAATGACCTATGCGCATCAAATGCCACCTGCTGCGCGTCTGAAAAGAATTTTCAAACGCGCATATCGGACGTGCGCCGAAAATGAAAATTACCGCAAGAGCCACGCTGCAGCTGGGTGGTAACTCCATTGTGGCGCGCGTTGGGTGCATGTAGATGCTTACGCAGCTTTGCGAAAGGGCCACTTTGTGCTGATCCTGCCTGGTTAAATAGAGCTGAATATCGGCTGGAGCAACTACAGGACATCTGGGGAGTTAGCTTAGTTCTGAGAAAAATTTGAGTTACTTGTGTCCTGATGTTTCAGGGCATTATAGGCAGTTACAGAATTGCCCTCTGAACGATTATCAGATAAGTTGGTGAGAAATTTGCATACACTGGAGACCCAGTACATGCTTATGCAAGTTTATCGTGGATATTCTGAAAACCAAATTGGCTGTGTGTGTGGTGGTGGGGGGGGGGGGGGGGGGGAGGGGGGTCATCAGGACAGAGTTGGCAAGCCCTGCCGTAAGTTCTATGCTCTTCAGCCATATTTCACTCCTCCCCTCCTCCCGTAAAGCTCATTTACAGATAAACATTGGTGGCTTCTGATACTAAATACAAGAGATTCAGTCAGTCACCTACATTGTATTTTGTGATCATCCTTCCTTGTGTATTACATGAACGTCAAAAACTGGAAATACATGTACTGAAGTTGTGTGCACTCACTTGCGACTTACGTGTACCAATACATAATGTTATGCACATAAGTGTTTGTGTCGACGTTCAAAAAAAACAAAACAAAGAAAAAGCTTGTAAAAAAGTATAATTTATATATTTATGTTTCAGTGGGATTTGCCAATAATGTTGCTCAGTCCTTTTTTTTTTTGCCTAAAAGATATGTAAATGATAAAAAGAATTCATATATTCATTAAAAACATGTAGATATAACTTATAATGTGATCCAGTTGTGACTAGTGTAACAGCATAAGAGGTTACTGAAAGTTATCAAAGTGGACTTCTGGCCAAGGGGTTTCAGATGTGCCACGAGTTTGATATGCTGACACCTCCAACGAGGAGCGCCAATGGTATCGTGACATCTGCTCGCCAAGATGCCACTATAGAATTAACCGGCCGATATTCAGCCCACGAGAGGCAGGCTGGCAAAATGCTGCGATCACCTCTGAGCCCAGATATTCTGACGACTGACATAGAATATCTGGATGTTTTTGGCCGACGTAAACATAACTGGCCAAGTTAATTATTCAGCGTTGGCTTATTAAGTTTATAGCAGCCAAAGATAGGACTGCTATTCAGGCGGTTTGATTTTGCCGCTAAGCTGGTGAAGCTCTGAATATTTGCAGCTTGCCGGTTAGCCGCTAAGCGCTAATATGCAGCAGAGATAACTGACTATCCCACGCTGTATATTAGCGCCGTTCCTGGCTGGTTAATATCGGCTGGTGCAAGCATAACCCTTAATTGGCGCTCCAAAATTTGGGCACGATGATTTACACCAGCTCTGTGCCTACGTGTGCCATAGAGAGCGTGTAAGAGACACGCCCATGGCCTGTTCATGCTCCACCCACAAATACATACCCCCTTGCAGTTATGCTTTAAAGCACTTAGATATGACCTTGTAGAATGGCGCTTACTGCACCTGCCAACAGGGGCGGCCCAACCATTAGGTCAACTGAGGCGAGGGCCTCAGGCGGCACTCTTCAGGAGTGGCATCTCGGGGGGCGGCTTCGCAGCATTTTACCTCATCATGGTGATGCTCGAAACCCGGCAGCGGCAGCAAATCCCATACGCTGCCTTGCCGACACCCTCCTCTTCCCTTTACTGCGGCCGCCTCTCTGAAGTAACTTCCTGTTGGCAGGTCAGCGAATGGGAATCACTGCCGGATTTGGAACATCACTGTGACAAGGTAAAACGTCCAGGGGGTGGGGGGGAACGGCATGTTAGTTCCGCTTCAGGTGGCATCTTGCCTTGGGCTGGCCCTGCCTGCCAATTTTGGCTTCTCTGATTTGCATAAGTGGCGCATAACTGTCAGGTTACAGAATTGTCCTGACCCGAACTGTACAACATGTTTTTGATGTGCTTTTCTAAATGGTGCACTCCTGAATCCTTGTAGCAAATGCAACCTACGCATCCATTTTTTGTGAGACGGTGTACCCAGGGTCTCCAGTGCTTGCGGGCCAAAGTTTATACATGCACCAACCCTCCGTCCTAACACCCACTGCATCATAAAGACCATGTATTTTTATGACCTTTTAGTGTCCCTGTCAGGTTGGCGCCCGGGGGGGGGGGGGGGGGGAGCATGACCTCTTCTGACCCTCCCCCCCCCATTGCTATGCCAGTGGGAGGCAGCATATGGGGTTAGTATGTCTGCAGAAGAGAATCAAGAGCGTCTGAAGTCTGAGTGAAGAGCTTTCAGTTGAGGTGAACAAACTCCATGTGATGGGCAAGCCCTAGGTTCTAGCTTTGACTGCAAACTGAGAATGTTCAAGCCAGAGTGAAGATGTATTACAGCTCCTTCCAGAGACCATATGTGATAGGTCAGATCTATTTGTTTATGTATTTCATTCTGTTGTATACTGCATGGGGTGGTACTTTGATGGACCAAAAAGTCAATCTCTAAATATCAGACTAGATTGGAACTTGAACTGCAGCATTGAAATCCACAGTGAGGACATTTTAAAATATGCTCAGGCAGAGCTGTTCATAGGGGAATGTGAATCAGGACAATTATCCTAGACCCCATTTTGTAGTCCTGTAATCCTTCCCCTTTCCAGATGTGATCCTTCGTCTTCTACCCCTTCTGTCAACGTCATTCTGAAATTTGAGGGGCCAATTCTCAAAACCTGGCGCTGGTGTTAATGCCAGTTAGTGCCAGCCAAACCGGGGGCCTCTCCAAAGCCCCTTACCACCCCACCCCCATTCCATATCAACTGTGATGACCCCTCTGGCCACCACCCATCTGCATGGTTTACTCGGAGGATATCCTGGTGGTCTAAGGTGTGGAGATGGGTCCCCTTTCACTCCCACCCTGTCCAGTACCAGCAGAGGGAATGACACCCATGAGTGTTGGCAGATGCCTTTATAAGGAAGGTTGATCCTTAGCAATAGTCTTTTGGGATTAACACAGAGTGGTTCAAGAAAGGGGAGTGGCTTGAGGGAGCCCCCGAGGTGGAGAGCACATCACATTAGGGGGTGGGGCATGATAATTGTGGGATATTTGATTCCGCAGGGAGGGTATGCCTGATTCGGGGGGGGGGGGCATGTTGATGGGGTAGTGATTCTCTGTTTGGGTGGGGTCAGATAACGGGTGGGGATCAGGAGATACACATGGAGGTTTGCAAAATGGCAGCCATACACATGCTTATACTGCCACTTGGCTGCTATTTTGCAACCTACACATGTAAATGACATCACACACACACACATTTACCCCTGGATTCTATATGTGGCACCTAGATTTGCATGCCAAAATTTGGGTACACTCCTGATATGGGCACACAAATTAATTGGCTCACAAGCCAGTTAACAATAATTGGATGCTGCACGCTATTCTATAAGGCATGGTGCCTAACTCTAGGAGCGTGTAACTCAAAGGGGGCATGGTCAAGGGAGTGGTATGGGTGTGTCAGGGGCATTCAAAAAAGTTACGCTCATTGTTCAGAATACTGTCACAGCTTGCCAAACATGGGCCCCCGCATTTACACCAGGTTTCAATGGGCGTAATTCTGGCACCAAAAGTTAGGTGTGGGAATTAACACAAAGCATGATTCTAAAAAAGGGTGTATGCCGATTTTTTTTTCTGGCGCCAAAATTTGGGTCCTAATAAACTTTGGAGCTTTTACTTCTGTGTTCTGGCTGGTCACTTGGATTTGTTTTCTTCCACCCTGTGGTTGGTTTGCCAAACTTTGAGTGCTATTTATAGAAGTCCCTCCTTAAGCCCTGGTGCTGGCCTTGGCTATTTTTTAAACATTTAAGTTACTAAATAGCTCCTCCCTCTGTGGATAGCACATTAGCCTATACGTTTCCCAACTCACCTAGATGTTTTTTTTCCCAGGAGCAGGAATATGCCAATTCTAGATGGGAGTTACATGTGCAGCGTTGCTCTTGTAAAATATGTCACATTTTCTGTATATTTTCACTTCCGTGTTGATATTCACCCATACATGAACTAGCTAACATGGCTGTGTATGTGTTAGCCTTGTCCACTTATGGGTTTCATTCCAGTGTCTCTGAAATAGAGCTTCAGAGGTGATTACCCACTTTATTTGGTCCTAATGCCACCTCTCTCAAAAGAGCTGAGGGGTCCCTTCGTTTTGTCAACAGTAAAAGATAAGCCGTTTACCCTGATCCCACACAGTGTAACAATGTGTGTTTAATATTATCTCCTGCCTTTCCACCGGTAGTTCAAGATGAGTTGCATTCAGGTACAGTAAGTATATCCCTGTCCCCAGAAGACTTACAAGGCACTACAGTATTGGTTCCCAAACCTGTTGTGGGGTAACCCCCAGGCAGTCAGATTTTCAGTATATTCACAATGAATATGCACCTCCTCCACTGCATGCAAATCTTTCGTGAATATTCATTGTGGCTATGCTGGAAAACTGACAGACTGGAGTTCCCCCAGGACAAATTTGGGAACCACTGCATTAGAAATTGAGGGGGTCTCTTTACTAAGCTGTGGAAGAAAGGGCCCTGCTGGCGGCCATGTTGGGCCTGCGGTAGTTCTGGATTAGTGAGCCCTCGTTGGGCTTACCACCGCATAGTAAAAGACCCCCTAAGTGCCTTGCTGTTGCTGGAAAGTTTGGATAAGAAATGGTTTCCCAACGTCAATGAGTAGCAGTGGTTTTAGGGACGTTACTACACTCAGTATTTTGCAAGAAATGACTTTATGGGAATCTCTCACCTGGCTGTAATGTGTCGGACCTGGTGTTTATCAGTCACTAAGTAAATAGCTCAGAATATTTTAATATTCAGAAAGCCCAACCAACTTCAATGAAAAGAAATTTAATGAGTTTCTTAGAAACCGATACTGGGAACTATTTTAGACCTACAAGCAATAATACACCGGCCTTTTGTCAGTTTTCATTCATCATTATGTCTTGTATATTTGAAGTTGCACCATTAGAATTCCCTTGAATTAAAGAGCAGCCATGTTAAAAAGAGAGACACAAAGAGCCACAGAGTCATTGGATTCGATTGGTTGATTAAAACTTGATATACCGCCTACTTTGTGTAAATCTAAGTGGTAACAATAATAATAATTAAAAAAAGGTGAATTCAGCAGTTAGAAGAACTCCATCAAATAGATTGAAAAGGCAATATTTCATATCAAAAGAAAACATTCATACAATCATAATTAATCTTGAATACCTTATCAACACCAAGTGGCTTGGAATGGTTCACAACAAAAGAAAATTTACAAACAATGAAAAATCAATACACCATGAAATTCTCAATATTAAAAAAAAATAATAAAATTATGTAATACAATAATTCAAGAGTAGTATTTAGCAAAAATACTCTAAGATTTGAGTAATTTCCAAAATCTGAGATAATTGGTCTCACTTTGGATAATAGGAGGTATGACATTCTAGCATAAATAATCTTTTAATCATTGTAGCCAGTTGAGATTTTAGTTAAAGCGAAAATTGCAATATAGTCACATTCATAATTCTGGTAATAGTGTTGTGAGATTTAACAGAAATCAAAGATGAAAAAAAAAGCTGCAAGTTAATCACAGTTAACTATGTGATTAATGCATTAATCATAAATTGTGATTAAAGAATTTAATCACATTGCAGCATTTCCTGTCTCTTCCAAACATCTCTTCTGCTCTCTTCCACTCCAGACACCAGTCCTCAGCATGATCTAGCATCTTTCCCTCCAACCAGGATTCAACATCACCCCCTGCATATCAGCCTACCTTAAAAATGGTCTTCTGTTGGTCCCTGGCAATGGTGCACATGTATTGCTTGCAGTCTGCTTCAATGTTTTCCCTCTGGCCCATTCTGCATCCTCTGATATCACTTCCTGTTTTTGCATGGGCGGGATGGGTCAGAGGGAAAGCGTCAGACCTGGCCACAGGCATCCACTGCCAGGGACCAACAGAAGACCACCTTCAAAGAAGACTGGGGGGTGGGGGTGGGTGGGAGAGGGGCATTGAGCGGAGCAGATGACAAACACTGAGTGGAGGGAGTGGAGTGAGCTGCAGGCCTGCAAGCAGAACTGGAGGGGGTTACCAGTGGAAGCTATTGCCAAGGCAGTAAGTTTGTATTGCTACTCATGAGGGTGGAGGGAAGGAAGGGTGAGGTGCTGAACAATAGGAGGGAGGGAGAGAGAAAGAGATAATGGACCTGAGGGAAGGAAGAAAAAGGGAGATGTAGGATCTGGGGAGCGAGAGGGAGGGAGATTATCAGTCCTTTACAGAAGGGGGATGGGATTTGATATACTGTCTTTCTGTGGTTACAATCAAAGTGGTTTACATATTATATACAGGTACTTATTTTGTACCTGGGACAATGGAGGGTTAAGTGACTCGCCCAGAGTCACAAGGAGTTGCAGTGGGAAATAGATAAACAAAACAAACTTTAATCATGCAATTAATTGCGATTAAAATTTTTATCACACTGCAGCCCTATTAAAAAAAGATTCAAGACAGAGTCCATTCAAGATCATAAAGCTTTGAAATGAATTCTGGCTTTGAACAGGCAACCAGTGAAGAGTCTCCAACAATGGTGTAACATGCTCATATTTACTTTTAGAAAGAATTAATCGAGCTGCTGTCAGGCTTACCGGTCTGTAATTTCTTGGCTCAACCCTAGAACCATTAAAAAAAAATCGGCGTCACATTGGCCACCCTCCAATCCTATTAGAGCAGCAAGCATGTCCCTGCAGTAGCCTAGTGGTCGGTGCAGTGCACTGTAGAGAAGGGGACCCAGGCTTATATCCCACTTACAGTAGGTTTTTGGTGGGGTTTTGGAGGGCTCACCATCCGATATAAGGGGGTAATGGTGAGACGTATACCTGGGACCTTTTATGTGAAGTCCACTGCTCTGCTGGGATGCCTTTCTGGCCAGTCTACTTAAAATGCTGGCCCCCTATACATCCCAATGGCTTGTTTTTGTGTGTTTTTTCCCGTGGACAATTTTTTCCCCCCCAGAAATGGTCCAAAAATGAAACGGCACAAATAATGGGGTTGTAGATGTATTACTGTATTTTGTAAGGTCTGCAAATGCTTTAATTTATTCTGAGATGATCCAGAATAAATCACATTACTAAAATGAATTTGGGAAATTAGAAGTATATGAATTAAAGAATGAATTTCAAAGGAATGCAGTTGACTCAACCTATAAAAAACCTTTCTTCGCTACATTTAAGATCTGCTCTGAAGAAGACAGCTGAGAATCTACTACAACACCTAAGTATTTAAAAGAATCGACTACAGCCACTGGCACATCACTTAAGATTGCTATCAGGTTCGGTTGAGAAGATTCCCCAGTAATCTAAAGAGCAGTTGTCTTTGCCATATTGAGAACTAATTGAATATTTACCAACCATTATGATATCAGTATCAACCTTCCTGAGCCCCTACGTCAAGCCCCCTCCCTGCCCATCTTCAAGTCTTTGCTTGAAACCCACCTCTTCAATGCTGCCTTCGGCACCTAACTCTTACCTTCAGGATATCTGGACAGCCCCAAATTGACTGCCCCCATCGTATCATCTACTCACTTGTCCTTTAGATTGTAAGCTCTTTGAGCAGGGCCTGTCCTTTTATGTTAAATTGTACAGCGCTGCGTAACCCTAGCAGCGCTTTAGAAATGTTAAGTAGTAGTAGTAGTATTCAACACTGTTGTAGTGTTGCAAGATCCAGGGTTACAGAAGATATCCGAGCAACTCAGTAAAATATCATTTGCATAGATGTAGAAATTAAGTCCAGCTTCTTGAATTACAGTACCTAAAAGATATTAACTAAGACATGATAGACCTTGCAGTACCCCACAACCTAAGGCATATTTTCCAGATACCAAATTATATTGGTTTTGATGTTACCAGTGACATCACACACTTCGTGAACCAGTCTGATCTCCAGCCATTAGCAGTTATCCTTTGATGCTGTTCTGAACACCGTTGCTCCTTTGGTTTCAGGGGAGCAGTCTGAAGGATTCCTAACCCTGTCCTGGAGGCATATCTATTCAGTTGAATTTTCAAAATTTCCACAAAGCATATGCATGAACTGGATTTGCATACACTGGGTCTCCAATGTATGCAAATCCCTCTCATTTATATTCAGTGTAGCTACCCTGAAAACCAAGAGAGGGCTGGGAAATACTGGTCTGGCAGTAGAATGTTTACATGGAAAGACGATTCTCTGGTGGTGTCCAAGGGGTCCTTTTACAAAGCTGTGGCAAAATGTGGCTGTAGTGCGCCCTTATTCCCCAGATTCTATATAGGGCGCTTAGATTTAGGCGCTGAAATCGACGCAGATTCTATAACACCGCACACAATTGGCTGAATGAGCAATAATGAGCACTAATTGGCATTGATTAGAATTTAGGCGCACAACTTGCTAAGAGAATTCTGTAATGATGGGCACCGAACTTCTAACGTGGGGGCAAAAAGGGGCATGGTTATGGGACGGAAATGGGTATTTCATGGCCATTACAAAATGTAGGTGCCTAGTTATAGAATATGGCTCAGTGCGCCTAAATCTATGCGCTGAGCAGGGGCGTAGCCAGACTTCTGCGGGAGGGGGGGTCCAGAGCCCGAGGTGAGGGGGCATAATTTAGCCCCCCTGGTGCCGCTGACCCCCCCCGCCATTGCCGCCGCTGCCACCAACAACGTCTTTGCCCCCCCCGCCCTGCCCCCCGCTGACCCTCTCGTCCCCCCCTCCCACTGCCAATCCACCGTCGCTTACCTTTGCTGGCGGGGGACCCCAACCCCCGCCAGCCGAGGTCCTCTTCTTCTCGCAAAAGGCTTCCTTCTGTTTCTGACGTCCTGCATGTACAATGTGCAAGACATCAGAAACAGAAGGAAGCCTTTTGCGAGAAGAAGAGGACCTCGGCTGGCGGGGGTTGGGCTCCCCCACCAGCAAAGGCAGGCGGCGGCGGGTTGGCGGTGGGAGGGGGGTCCAGGGCCAAATCTAGGGGGGGCCAGGCCCCCTGTCCCCACGTAGCTATGCCACTGGCGCTGAGATGTACACCAGGTTTTCGTTGGCATAAATGGATGCACGCAGATATCGGCGCTGAAATATTAACTAAGCATATTCTATAATTGGCACCTAAATCTACGCTTAGTCGGCACTGATTTGGGCACCGATTTTTTTTAGGCGCCATATATAGAATCTCCTCCTATCCGGGTCTTTCCTGCATGCTAAGGCCACTTTTTGCCGTGGCTGTAAAATGACCGATCTATTTTCTGCATTGATGGCCACACACTAATCTTACCATTAGCGCGCAGCCATTAATTACTGCGTGGGCCCTTCTCGTCACCCGTTTTGGAGGCAGTAAGAGCCCATGCATTCAGCATGCGCTAACCAGTATGTGGCAATGTGGTTACATTAACTGATTAGCACAGACATGCCCTCTCTCCACTCCCCCCAGACACACCCCCTGCGGGAATTTTAGTTTTAGTTTTTAGCGCAATGGCAGCCCATGCACATGACACAAGTATTGCAGGATGCCTCGACGCAAACCGCAGTAAAACGTTTTAAGCTGTGCTAAGGACGCATTAATGCTTGGTAAAAAGGGCTCCTAAGTTTGGAAAGAGGCATTTTTCCAATGAATATATCCAGTAGCTCCAATCTTTAGTTTTATATAACACTGACTGTGTACAGTACAAAACCACCTTATATTATGGGTTGACTTTTGTCATTAGAGACTTCCATTTGCCAGTGAAGCACTGTACTGTTTTATGAACCTACCTAGCCACGTAGAAAAATATACACCTTGAGGCAAATATAATTATAATTTAGTGTTTGGAAAAGTAAATGCAGTTTGTAGCCAGTTTCTGATTCAGAGGATCCTGTCTGTGTAAGTCACAGTTCAGCAAACAGACAAGTAGCTACTTGTCAAAAAGTTAAAATATAATGTGGGTTGGTGGCTGGAATGAAGCTATTTATAAAGCATATTAACGTTTCGAGTTCCTCAGTGGTCATGCAATGATGGTCAGATTCCACAAAGATGGGCAAACGGCTTCCTTTGGAACACCTAAGCCAAGGCCCAAACAAGAAAGCAGAGTCCTTCCAAATACAGTGAACCTCAGCTGGGCTTTCTCCTGGGGCCGCACCAGTACGTACAGTGAGAAAGAGCTCAGCTTTCCTGCACTAGTTATACAGGAGGAATTTCCGCTCCGGGCTTTCCTTATAGATAACAATGCTATAACCCTGCACCTATGAATAGGACTCTATTGCAGAGATTGTCAAACTTTTTCATCTCACGGCACACTTACATGGTACTAAAATTGTCAAGGCACACCTCCACAAATGGTCCAGCATTTTACCTTCTACCTCATCCTTCATCCACACATGGTCTAGCATTTTCCCTTCTCCCCCCCCACCCCCCACCTGCACCCCCACATATGGTCCAGCATTTTACCTTCTACCCCACCCTCCATCCACACATGGTCCAGCATTCTCCCTTCTACCCCCCCCCCACCTGCACCCCCATGCATGGTCCAGCATTTTCCCTTCTTCCCCCCGCCACCTGCACCCCCACACATGGTCCAGCATTTTACCTTCTACCCTACCCCCCATCCACACATGGTCTAGCATTTTCCCTTCTTCTCCCTCCCCCCACCTGCACCCCCACACATGGTCCAGCATTTTACCTTCTACCCTACCCCCCATCCACACATGGTCCAGTATTTTCCCTTCTTCCCACCCCCACCTGCACCCCCACATATGGTCCAGCATTTTACCTTCTACCCCACCCCCCATTCACACATGGTCCAGTATTTTCCCTTCTTCCCCACCCCCCCCCCCCACCACCTGCACTCCCATACATGGTCCAACATTTTACCTTCTACCCCACCCTCCATCCACACATGGTCCAGCATTCTCCCTTCTTCCCCCCCACCACCTGCACCCCCATACATGGTCCAGCATTCTCCCTTCTTCCCCCCGTCACCTTCACCCCCACACATGGTCCAGCATTTTACCTTCTACCCCACCCCTCATCCACACATGGTCCAGCATTTTCCATTATTCCCCGCCCCCACCTACACCCCCATACATGGTCCAGCATTTTACCTTCTACCCCACCCCCCATCCACACGGTCCAGTATTTTCCCTTATTCCTCCCCCACCTGCACCCCCACATATAGTCCAGCATTTTATCTTCTACCCCACCCTCCATCCACACATGGCCCAGCATTTTCCCTTCTTCCCCCTGCCACATGCACCCCCACACATGGTCCAGCATTCTCCCTTCTTCCCCCTGCCACCTGCACCCCCATACATGGTCCAGCATTTTACCTTTTACCCTACCCCCCATCCACACATTTTCCAGCATTCTCCCTTCTTCCCCCGCCACCTGCACCCCCATACATGATCCAGCATTCTCCCTTCTACCCCACCCCCATCCACACATGGTCCAGCATTTTCCCTTCTTCCCCCCTCACCTTCACCCCCACACATGGTCCAGCATTCTCCCTTCTTCCCCCCCCTCCACCACCACCTGCACCCCCACACATGGTCCAGCATTTTCCCTTCTACCCTACCGCCCATCCACACATGGTCCAGCATTTTCCCTTCTTCCTCCCCACCTGCACCCCCACACATGGTCTAGTATTTTACCTTCTCTCCCCCCCCCCAATAGTCCAGCATTTACCTTCTCTTCCCCCTCTCCATCCTCACAGTCCAGTATCTCTCCCTCCTGTACCCTCTCCAGCCAACAAACAGGCATCTTCTTCCCTTGTCTCTCTTGACCCCCCCTCCCCCCCCCCCATGTACCTTTTAAAAGTTTCCTTGTCTCCAGCGCTCGGAGGCAGCGGGCAGCGATTCATATTGCCTGTTCATGCCAACCCCGGAGCCTTCCCTCTGATGTCACTTTCTACTTATGTAGAAACAGGAAGTTACATCAGAGAGAAGGCTGCAGGGTTGGCGCAAGCTGGCTGTATGAATTGCTGCTCACTGTCTCCGAGCACTGGAGGCAAGGAAACCTTTAAAAGGTAAACTCTATTCCGGCACAAATTAAGCTGGCCCTGCTAATAATGACCCTCAACCCCTGCGGCACTCCTGCAGACCAGAAGCAGCACACTGGCTGAAAAACACTGCTTTATTGTATAAAAGGAATGTGGTCTCCTACTTTCTTTGACAGTAGTGGTCCCCATGAAGTGAGAGGTATGTCCCCAAAAGTTTGACATAAACAGCAAGCTTGTGCTTTTCCTTAAAAACCATCTGTGCCTACAAGCTGGGAAGACCAGAGATCCAGTGAGTCAGGTACTTGAAATCTCCACAACTGGTCCCTGTTTCTGCTTCTCAACTAGCCCCAGTGATAACTGCTGTGACCAGTGTCGAATAGAATTTCCAAGTAGCATATTTGCAGGGTTTTGTGTTACTTCACAATATCTGGCGGTAGAAAGATTTTGTGTTGTTGTTACTAAGGTGAAACCAGAATTTGAAAATATATTTGTTTTGTATGATAAGCTGCATAGACTCTCTGAAATGGAATCAAATTTTATGATGCTGTCAGTTAGTTTATTGTGAATTTTCGCACTATTCAATCCCATGTGGAGAAACTGTATGCAACGCATCAGTCCAAAGATTGAAACTTCTCTTACCTAAACCTACATTACCCAAACTGTGAAGGACTCAAATACAAAACAACCCACGCATCCAGCTTCTCCTACATAAGCGCACAACTATGGAATGGACTCCCAAAAGCCGTGAAAACAATCCATGACCATCTAAACTTCAGGAAATCACTAAAAACCACCCTCTTCAAAAAGGCCTACCCCACCGATCCAACGTAAATCCCTACACCCAGCAACACAACATAACCAATGATCGTACTGGACAACGACTACCTCATTCAACCACAATATAACCTTGTATTTGTTATCAACCGACTGGCAAACGCCTTTATGGTACTATGTAAGCCACATTGAGCCTGCAAATAGGTGGGAAAATGTGGGGTACAAATGTAACAAATAAATTTAAAAAAGTAACAAATTTAATTTTAACAATAGTTGATAGAACAAAGTAAAATTTTTTAAAGGATGTCTTATATTTCCTTTGCATAATTTTTAACAATAAAATATTTAAGAAGTTATTTTTGTTTGTTTAGCTGTGAATTTTAGTGTTCAGTGTGCCACACATATGAACATTGCCTGTCAGGTATGTCACAACACAAGAAAGGTTGAGAACAACAACTGCTTTAGAGGGTACTAGTGTAACAGGGTGGATATGTGCAGTATTTAGGTATGGCCATTTACACCAGCTATACAGCAGGTACTTAAATACTAAAGATCTAGGTATACTTATCGTATTCTGTAAGATAAGGGAGAGTTCTCGCCAGCTACCTGGGCTGCCAAGAGGAGGGCAAGGAGGGCAAGATTCCCAGGGCCCAGTCTCCAAGGAGGGCCTGGTGCTGATGATCGAGAGAGACTTCTCTGCCGGCTATCAGTCATTCTTCCTGCTGCATCCGGCCTATGAGGAAACAGGAAGTTACCTCAGAGAAGGCGGGATGAGAAGTTCCTATGCCCAGCAGAGCAGTCTTTCTCGATTGCTACTGCGGGGAAGGGAGGCGGACTCTGGCCCGACTTTGTCTCACGGTGGCCCTGCCAGCTACCTCCTTTTGTACGCCTCCCTTGCAAATACATGCAATACAAGATACACACATATGTCCAGAACAGTGCTTAGGAAGATATTAGGCATGTATATATGTGTGTGCCCATGCTGTTCTAAATATTTATGTGTGTAACGCATGTAGAATTGCCCCTGTAGAGGGTAATTTATAATGCTCTTTCTATGTTTAAAGTCTGTTTTACACACAGAAAAGGATTTACAAAATTGTGTGATGGTATATTTGTATAAAGATAGGTGCATGATGGGAATCCAAGATGGCGGCAGCAGCAGGACTCTTACCACGGATTCTTTTACCTTCATTAAGGTTCCTGCTTCAATGTGTAGAAAGAGAGGGGTAAACAGGTAAGCAGCCTTTAGCTACATCCGTGTTAGGCCCTTTAAATGGATTTGTGATCTGTGGGGGAGTAACTACAACGAGTCTGATGCGAAGTGCCCCACTCTCTGTTTAGCGAGGTGGAGACTTCTCTTGGAGCTGAGCCATCTCTAAGCCTGGTTCAGAGGACTCCCCCATCCCCAGCTACACACAGCGAGTTCACCAATTGGGAACCATCAAAGCCCTGAGGAAGAGTGTCTCCAGAGCACAGATGGAGGAGGAATTCTTCCAGGTTGAGAGGCTTTGCTGACATAGACTTTGGCTGGGGAACCATGCCAAGATGAGAGCAATGGTGCTCAACCTGAAGAAAGGTTTGTGTCCTATGATTCAGCAGCAGCCATAAAGGAGAGAAGGATGTTGACTGTTGCCATTATGCCCTGCTTTGTTTTTGCCGGAGGTTCTTGTGAGTAAACCGACAGAATCACTAGATATGACACGGTATGCTATTTCAGATTTGGCTACAGTTATTCTCCAAGTTATTAAATATTTAAACTCTTAGACAGCTGATTTAGAGAAGTGAGTGAATGTGAAATGGAACTTGTTTTTGGATAATTGTGGGATACAAGATTGTATAAATAAATAAAATAAATATTGTTAAATTACAATCTGAAGTGGACAAAATATCTGCTATGCAGCAGACTTTACATCGGGTTCAAGCCACACAGGCACCTATGATGAGAGATATTTTGGGTGTGGATAGGAAATTTAACAAAAAATTGAAAACCCTGTAAGAAGTGTGAATTTTCCTAGAGATACTACTACTATTTAGCATTTCTATAGCGCTACAAGGCATACGCAGCGCTGCACAAACATAGAAGAAAGACAGTCCCTGCTCAAAGAGCTTACAATCTAATAGACAAAAAATAAATAAAGTAAGCAAATCAAATCAATTAATGTGGACGGGAAGGAAGAGAGGAGGGTAGGTGGAGGCGAGTGGTTACGAGTCAAAAGCAATGTTAAAGAGGTGGGCTTTCAGTCTAGATTTAAAGGTGGCCAAGGATGGGGCAAGACGTAGGGGCTCAGGAAGTTTATTCCAGGCGTAGGGTGCAGCGAGACAGAAGGCGCGAAGTCTGGAGTTGGCAGTAGTGGAGAAGGGAACAGATAAGAAGGATTTATCCATGGAGCGGAGTGCACGGGAAGGGGTGTAGGCCTGGAACAGAACAAAAAAAAAGTGTCTAGGGGGCTGCAGTTGGATTCTAAACCCTGAACAGATTCTGCAGCACCGACTGCCCAAACTGACTGTCGCGCCGGGTGTCCTGCTCAAGGCAGTAGTGTGACGTGAATGTGTGGACTGAAGACCACATTGCAGCCTTGCAAATCTCTTCTATGGAGGCTGACTTTAAGTGAGCCACCGACGCAGCCATGGCTCTGACATTATGAGATATGACATGGCCCTCCAGAGTCAGTTCAGCTTGGGTATAAGCAAAGGAAATGTAATCTGCTAGCCAACTGGAGACTGTGTGTTTTCCGATGGAGACTTCCCTCCTGTTGGGAACAAAAGAAACAAACAACTGGGCGGTCTGAAGGGCTTTGTCCGCTACATGTAAAAGGCGAACGCTCTCTTACAGTCCAAGGTGTGCAAGCTGCTTTCAGCAGGACGGGCATGAGAACGGGGAAAAATGTTGGAAAGACAATTGACTGGTTTAGATGGAACTCAGACACCACCTTCAGCAGGAACTTAGGGTGCGTGCGGAGGACTACTCTGTTGAAGTGAAACTTAGTATAAAGTGCATCCACAACTAGGGCCTGAACCTCACTGACCCTACGAGATACAAAGTCCTCGCCGAAGGAAACTATTGAACAGTACCTTTTGGATATTCTTCAATAGACGAGAAGAAACACCGCTGTTTCATAGAGTTTATTATCGTCCATCAAAGAGAAGGGGAGGACAGAACACGCCTACTCTCTGCCTCAAGACCCGCCCCAGCACTAAAAAATAAAAAATAGTTTTTAGCATGTGGGTCATGCATTTGTGCTTATCGTAGCTTAGTAAAAGAACCCCCCTTGGTGCAGTTGGATTATTCATGAGGATACTTGGAACAGCCATCCAGTAGAGATAACGGGGCAAAATTTATCTGAATTCCAAATACACGACAAGCACAGAGGATCGTTAGGAGGGCTGTTGAGAGGGGGAAGCAAGTTTCCCCAGGCTTGGCCTCCAAAGGGGGGTCTGGCACCGATGATCAGAAGAGACTGCTCTGCCAGCTACAGGCCTATGCAGAAACAGGAAGTTACTTCACAGGAGGCGGGACATGACAGGAAGAAGAACCTATAGCCAGCAGAGCACTTTCTCTCATTTGCTGCTGTAGGAGGGGGTTGGCAGTGGTGATGGGGGGTGGAGCAGTGGCGGCAGTGTGTGTGTGTGTGTGAGTGGGTGGCCTCAGGGTCTTGAAGAATGTTTGCCCCGGGCTCAGCTTTGTCTCTTGCCGGCTCTGATCATTAGTGGTAGGAATAAACCACAGATCATGTAGGGTCTGCAGTATTTCAACAGAAAAGAAAATGAGCAGAATGAATGGGCCGGAAGGTTTTTATTTACAATCAATATAATTTGCTCTGCCTGTGTCCTGGTCACTCTTGCAAAAGGGTATTTTTTGTTTGACTGTATTTCTTTAAGGGTTGCTCTCTATATTCAAGCAAAAATTGTATTTCCTGCCTAATTAAAGTGTTGAGACAATTACAATTATTTTCCTTCCTATCTGCCACCTCTTCTAAATACGGCTAGAAGTCCGTGAAACCTTTTAGCCATTCTGAGGAAGGGCAATTTCCAGACGACCAATATATGACCTAAATGCAATGTCAAATTGTCCTCAAAAACAGCAAGGAGAAGCAAAATGAAGCAGAGAATAGGCAGCAACTGAATTCAGAAGCATAACAAAATCAAGAGATAACAAACGAAAACAGAAAGTAAACAGCAATTGAATGCCGAAGCACAAGACCCAAGGGGAAAACAAAACATAAGCAAAGAGGATGTTGTAGAGATGATGTGGAAAGGTAAAGGGCTGGCCCTGTGGACAGTACAAGGCAGGCTGAAAGAGCAGAGAATAACAAACTCAGTAAAGATGGCACCGAGAAACGGAGCTGTGGATTGACGGACACGGTGAGACACTTGTAAAGCAAAAAAAAAGCAGACAAGGGCCTTCAGGTCTTGAAAGGGCCTTGTGTGCTTTTTTGTTTTTGTTTTTTTGCTTTGCTTTGGCAGTTGTACTCTGGATCCCTCTCTTTTGTATGAGACACCTTCTAAACCATTCCAGTTCATTCGGTTACACATGAGTTACTTAGGGGTCCTTTACAAAGGCGCGTAAAATATGGCTCGCAGTAGTGTAGGCGCGGGTTTTGGGCACGCGCCGATCCATTTTTTAGCGAGGCTGTAAAAAATAAAGGCCTTTTATTTTTGCCAAAAATGGACGTGCGGCAAAATCAAAATTGTCGCCTGTCCGTTTTGAGTCTGAGACCTTACCGCCAGCCATTGACCTAGCGGTAAAGAATCCGGGTGGTAATGACCTACGCGTGTCAAATGCCACTTGGCGCACGTCCATTACGCATGCCCAAAAATAAAAAAATATTTTTCAGAAGCACATATCAGATGCACGCCAAAAATGAAATTACCGCAACAGCCACGCGGTAGTCGGGCAGTAACTCCATTTCGGCGCTCATTGGGCGTGCATAGACCCTTACGCGGCTTAGTAAAAGGAACCCTTAAACGGTTTTCATTTTGCTCCGTTTGACAAGCCTTAACTCTTGCCATATTTTACATTCCCTCCCCCCCCCCGGATTCTGTATATAGTACCCAAATTTGGGCATGCTTCTGAGACGCATGTGAAGCTTAACTGTCTAATGAGCTGTTGACTATCAATAATTGGGCACTAACGACCAATTATTAATGTTAATTGACAGCAATTAGGATTTGCGAGCACATCTGCCTGTGCGCTATTGTATAATGCTGGGGGCCTAAATCCCATAGTGCGTGACCGGGGTGGGGCCATGGGCATTCCAAAAAGTTGCCTGCATTATTATTATTATTACTATAATCTTAAAACCTGCCAAATACCAAACGTTCACTGCGGGTAACGACAGACAAAAGCTGAACAAACATCAGGAATTGCAATATTTTAAACCAGATTAAGTACATAAGTAATGCCATACTGGGAAAAGACCAAGGGTCCATCATTTTCAAAAAAATACTACTACTACTTAACATTTCTAAAGCGCTACCAGGGTTACACAGCACTGTACAATTTCACAAAGAGAGACAGTCCCTGCTCAAACAGCTTACAATCTAATAGACACTTGAACGGTCGGACCGATAGGGGCAGTCAAAATAGGGCAGTCTGGATTCACTGAATGGTAAGGGTTAGGTGCCGAATGCAGCATTGAAGAGGTGGGTTTTAAGCAAAGACTTGAAGATGGGCAGGGAGGGGGCTTGGCGTAGGGGCTCAGGAAGGTTGTTCCAAGCATAGGGTGAGGCGAGGCAGAATGAGCGGAGCCTGGAGTTGGCGGTGGTGGAGAAGGGTACTGAGAGGAGGTTACGGGCGGGACCGTAAGGGGAGATGAGGGTAGAAAGATAGTGAGGGGCAGCAGACTGAGTGCATTTGTAGGTAAGAAGGAGAAGCTTGAATTGAATGCGGTATCTGATTGGAAGCCAGTGAAGTGACCTGAGGAGAGGGGTGATATGAGTATATCGGTTCTGGCGAAATATGAGACGTGCAGCAGCATTCTGAACAGATTGAAGGGGGGATAGATGGCTAAGTGGGAGGCCGGTGAGGAGTAAGTTGCAGTAGTCCAGGCGAGAGGTAATGAGAACGTGGACGAGAGTTCGGGTGGTGTGTTCAGAGAGGAAAGGGCGAATGTTGCTGATGTTAAAGAGGAAGAAGCGACACCATTACAACAAATTAATCAAATTTCTTAAAAAGAAATGTCTTAAGAGCTTTTCCTAAACTGAAGATAACCACAAATTCTTAAAAGAAAAGAAGGAAGAAAATTCCAAAACTGGACAGCCTGTTAGGAAAAAGAATTTACATTTTTTTCAGAGCAGGTGTACATTGTGCAGTACTGGAGCTGGATCTGGGAGTCTATTTTAAAAAGGCACACGGGCAACTATGGGGTCCTTTTACTAAGCTGTGCTAAGAAATGGGCTTAGGTCACCCTTATGCTAAGCCTAATTCTAGCATGACTATCAAAAGGGCTTTTTTCAATTTAGTTTATTAATGGCCATGTGCTAACTGTTAGTAGTACTGTAGTGTTCAACCATTGCCTGCCAAGCGGCTGCTTTGCCCCTCAGGTTGCGCATGCTCGGTTTTGAAACCGAGCATGTGCGACGCAGTGGCGTAGCTACATAGGGCCCTGGACCCCCTTGCCGACGACCCTCTCGACCCCCCCTCCCACCGCCAACCCACCGCCGCCGTTGCCTACCTTTGCTGGCGGGGGACCCCAACCTTCGCCAGTCGAGGTCCTCTTCTTCCTTCGTTCTGTTTCTGAGTCTGATGTCCTGCAGGACGTCAGAATGAAGGAAGAAGAGGACCTCGGCTGGCGGGGGTTGGGGTCCCCCACCAGCAAAGGTAGGCAATGGCGGCGGGGGAGGGTTGGTGGTGGGAGGGGGGGTTGAGAGGGTCATCGTCAGGGGTGGGGGTCAAAGTTGTTGGTGGCGGTGGCAGCGGGAGGGGGGTCGGCAATGGCAGGGGCGGTGTCGGCAATGGTGGGGGGGTCGGTGGCGCCAGGGGGGGGCTAAAATATGCCCCCTCACCTCAGGCTCTGGTCCCTCCCTCCTGCCGAAGTAAAGCAGCCGCAGGGGCAGGGCAGGGCAGGCAATGTGGCAGAGTGAAGAACAGCTCTGAAGGAAGACTTTTTCTGCTGGTGGGGCCTGGGGATCCCCACCAGCCAAGGTTTTTGAAGTTGAAGCAGGGGAGGGTGGTAGCTGTGATCCTGGGGAGGGGGGGGGGGGTGCAGGGGCCCTGCCCTAGGTCCAGCTCAGTCTCTCGGCAGCCCCGGTGTTCAATTCTGGTCGCCATATCTCAAAAAAGATATAGTGGAATTGGAAAAGATTCAAAGAAGAGAGACCAAAATGATAAATGGGATAGAACTCCTCTCATATGAGGAAAGGCTAAAGAGGTTAGGGCTCTTCAGCTTAGAAAAGAGATGACTGAGGGGAGATATGATTGAGGTCTACAAAATCCTGAGTGGTGTAGAAGAGATACAAGTGAATCCGTTTTTTACTCTTTTAAAAGTACAAAGTCTAGGGGACACTCAATGAAAGTTAATTCCCACTACTCACAAGCTCGTAAAATGCTGCTCCACTTTTTACTGAAATATTTTCAACAGAAAAGAAGTGTATTTATTTTAAAGATGTACTTTTTTTTCTGAAAAGTCTGCAGTTCACAAACCATATTTATCAGAGAAGACTATTTCCTGCATAATTGCTGGTAGTTTAAAATCATTATGGTATGATACTGGTACACTCAAGAGTTTTTAATGTATACAGTAACCGTCTTTAACTTGCCAAAAATTTGGGTTGGGTCTTCAGCATCTGACAGTTCCCTACTAGCAATTAGTGGTCAGAGTGGCTCAGAGAAATTAGTTGGCTTCTGCTGGGTTGGAAAGAAATTAGTTTGGGTTCTGAGACAGAGAGCACGGTCTGTATTACCCATCAGAACGAAAGGTGTGATTAGCATTAATGATTGCTCTGCAGTCATGCTTTGAAGTCGCCAACCTTTTTTCTGTGCGCCACATCTAAGCCGGGGGTTTCTGAAGCCTCTCCTGCTGTCGCCACAGCTAGTCAAGTCTTCAGGATCTCTATGTACAATGAGTATGCATGAAGCAAGCTTGCATCCACTGATCTCGCTGTGGATATTCTGAAAACCCGACTGACTCCTGGGTCATGAGGACAAGTTTTGGAAGGCCTTGATCTGAGCCAGTGGGTCCCAAAACTAGACCTGGAGGCACCCCAGCCAGTCAGGGTTTCAGTGTATCCACAATGAATATTCATGAGAGAGATTTGCATGCACTGCCTCCGCTCCCTCTGCGTTGGGCTGGCAGTAGCGCCAGATTGGCGCACAGTAAGCCTGTGGTGGCCTTACTGCTGCTTTGTGTACAATGCTATGGTAAGCAAAAAATGGCGTCCTGCGAGGCACGCAGAGTCATCACATGATAATTGTGCCATGTGTGTGGGCTACCCGTGTGCTATAAAATAAAATGCATTTTATAGCGCAGGGAGCGCGTCGGGGGTGGGGAATGGGTATGTTTTGCGTTAATTGGTTAGCGCAGCTACATTGCTGCACACTAACTGATTAGCATGTGGTTTGTACATGAGCTGTTACTGCCTACGTAAAGGGTGGTGGTGAGGGTTCATGTGCTAATCTGTCTTAATGGCCATAGATTTGAGAAAACTGCTTCTCGTCCCCGATTTTGAGAGACAAAGGGTTGACAAATAGGTTTAGGGATTTGTTGGACGTTGAAATTGCAAGAAGATAAAAAATGTTTGTTTTACAAGACATATTGCCGGGAATAGATGTGGTTGTCAAATATACGCACCAAGCATAGGCGCCCCGTATAAGAGGCTTGGGGAGGCTAAGCCTCCCCAGCCCAATCGTGGACTTCCGCTTGTGATGTAGCCCACCCCCCCGCCCCGCGCATTTTGATCTTTTATTTCCGTGGCAGCGACGTCAATGAAGAAAAAGACACTACAGGCTCGCCGCCAGCTTCTCCCTTCTCTCTGCACACAGTGTCCCGCCTTCTGCGGTGATGCATTTCCTGTTTCCGTGAGGGCGGGACACTGTGTGCAGAGAGAAGGGAGAAGCTGGCGGCGAGCCTGTAATGTCTTTTTCTTCATTGACATCGCTGCCACGGAGCGTATGGCGGTAAGCTCTGCCCCCTTTAGCCTCCCCAAACAGTTGGGCTACCGACCGTCTATGGCACCAAGACTCCTGAGGCAGGCATGTGTGTGCCAAAACATGGTACCGCGTCGAGTCACCTTAAATAAACGTCTTTAATTCCACATTGTGAGTCCGTGGTCTGTTTTGAAGAGCCTGATCCAGTTCCCACGCCTTGTTTTTTTGGCTTTGTCTATCCCGTGGGACTTTTGTCTTCTCTCCACTTCTAATGGTTTTTTTTGCATTGCAACACCATGTATGACATGTTTTAACAAAACAGGACCTATTCGGTGTGGGGTGGGGTGGGGTTTTAAATGTTGTAAGAAGATTGTCTTCAGTGCTTAATAGGTTTATAAAATAAAGACTTTTTAATCATCTGCCAACCACAAAAGTCACATGTTTAATCTTTCATACACAGGGGACATTGAAAGGTAATCAACCAAAGGCCAAACGTTCAGATTTTTGTAAATGTCCTTTAGTGCCTGAAACCTGCTATCCGAGTCAGTTGCTTATTCTGACATTTTCACTGCTTCTGAATATAAATTTCCTGACTCAGAGCACGCAAACTTTCTGAAGCTGAATTCGATCCAGGTGGATAAAATGTGATGGGTTCAGCGTCTCCAGTCATTCCGAAAAGTTGACAACTAGATCAGCATTTATCGCCTGCATGATCTTGGGGGGGGGGGGGGGGGGGGGGGGAGGAGCAATCTGGGGAAAAAAACGAAAGGGGACCCCTCCGTAAATGTTTGCCCAGGGGCCCCTTACACATTAAAGCAGCCTTGATCGCTAATTTATGATAAACAAACCAAAAAACCCAAAAGAACTGGTAATATATCAAATTCAAAACAAAAAAACAGTATGTAACATCGTCACACAATAATATGTATATAAGCATATATTCTCACTCTGACAGAGGACACAAAATGTTTTAAAATATTATTTTAAGAAATTTTTTGAAAAATAGGAGAGCCCTCAGATTTAAGTAACCCACACTATGCAGCAAACCAACTCAAGCTGTCGTTGCTCGGCTGGACATTTTTTTCTCTTTTATCAGGAAAACTCCAAGTGCACAACATAAACCAATGTGTTCCAGTTAATGTGCAAAAATATAAATATCTTTAACCAGGGCGTTTTTTGAGGGGGTACTTGGGGGTACTGAGTACAGGCACCTTTTCCATTTGTCTGCTAAAACTGACCCATGGTCCACAAGTTTTAATGAAACAGCTCAGGCAATACACACCAATTCTGCCTTGTCATAGATTCTGTGACTGGTTGCAGGAGGCCTGGCTGTTGTGGGTTGGGTCCCCCAGTGATCACCCCACCTCTGAAGGGTGGCCTGGCATTTGAGTACCGGCACCTTTTTTGCTAGAAAAAATGCACTGTCTTTAACTACCTGTCCTCAAAATACCTCTAGGGCCTGATTCTGTATTTGGCACTGAAAAAATTGGCATGGATGGAAAACGTACCTATGCGTATTCTATAAACTGCGCCTAAAGTTAGGTGCGGTTTATAGAACACACATAGCGCTGTCCATGCGACTAAACTTTAGGCACAGCCATATACACCAATGAAAAGCTGGTGTAAATGTCCAGGCCTAAATTTAGGCGCAGAACAAGTTCTTCTATAACACTGCAAGTAAATTTTAGGAATGTTCATGACCCGCCCTTGCTCCTCCTATGGCCACACCCACTTTTGAGATCCATGCGATAGAAATTATGAGGACTACTTCTTAGAATATTCTTAGCGAGTAGTTTGCATAAATTCTAATTACTGCCAATTAGTGCCTACAATTGCTTGTTAACGTCCAATTATCGGTGCTAATTGGCTTGTTAACCAATTGAGTTGCGCAAGCAAATTAGAATATGCCCAGATTTGCATGCGTAACTCATCACACTATATAGAATTTGCAGGATAATGTCTCATTCAGTATACTTATTACATTTCACAAAATAAGTACATAAGTACATAAGTATTGCCACACTGGGACAGACCAAAGGTCCATCAAGCTCAGCATCTTGTTTCCAACAGTGGCCAATCCAGGTCACAAGTACCTGGCAGAAAAACAAAGAATAGCAACATTCCATGTAGAACCCCAAAGAGTAGCAAGATTCTAGAATTCTAAAGAATACCAAGATTCCATGCAGAATTTCAAAGTGTAGCAACCCCAAAGAGTAGCAAGATTCCATTCAGAATCCCAAGTACATAAGTATTGCCACACTGGGACAGACCAAAGGTCCATCAAGCTCAGCATCTTGTTTCCAACAGTGGCCAATATAGGTCACAAATACCTGGCCAGATCCTGAAAACATTCAATACATTTTATGCTGTTTATACAGAAATAGAAGTGGATTTTCCCCAAGTCCATTTTAATAATGATCTATGGCCTTTTCCTTTAGGAAGTCGTCCAGACCTTTTTAAAACCCCGCTATGCTAACCGCCTTTACCACATTCTCTGGTAACGAATTCTAGAGTTTAATTACACATTGAGTGAAGAAAAATTTCTCCGATTCGTTTTAAATTTACTGATTTGTAGCTTCATCGCATGCCCCCTAGTCCTAGTATTTTTGGAAAGAGTAAACAAACAATTTACGTCTAACCATTCCACTCCACTCATTATTTTATAGACCTCTATCATATCTCCCCTCAGCTGTCTTTTCTCCAAGCTGAAGAACTCTAGATGCAGGACGTAAGGCGTCAGAAACAGATGATCACACAACGAAGGCACCGGAGTTGACTGGCGCTCAAGAAGACTCTTCGGCTGGTGGGGATTGGGGACCCCCACCAGCAAACAAGGTACCTGATGCGGCGGCGGGGCAGGGGCAGGCGGGCGGCGGCGGTGGTGGTGGTGGCGGGGGCTCCAAAGTTGCTGGGGGGTGGTCAGCGGTGGGGGGAGGTGGCTAAACAGTGCCCCCCACCTCGGGCTCTGGCCCCCCCTCCCGCCGAGGTCTGGCTATGCCCTTGAATATGTCTAGGTGTATTTCGTTTCTATGCCAATGTTTTAGGCGTAATATATATAATCTAGTCCTAAGCACTAACATGCACTTACCTTGCGGGAAAACACTTACTTCAAAATACATTAAAGTGCTTTGCAGTAATTTGCCATTTTCCACATGCTAAGCACATATTTATTTTTCAGAAATATATTTTCAGAGGGGGCATGTCATGGGCAGGGAATCAGCGTGGAAGCATTATTCAGATAACGTGGATTTAACACAGCAACACTCAGTGCCTCTTAAATAGGAGGTGGTAAGTTTTCCAATTTGCATGCTAATGACAATATTGACACGTGACCTGCAAATAAAATAAAACAAAAAAAGCTTTATTTTACTGACACATTAAATATGGGCTCAGCACATGGGAAAGTCTCGCATTAATGCATTTGGGGTCCTTTTACTATGCCGCGGCAAGAAGTGGCCTGCGGTAGTGTGGGCGCGTGTTTTTGCACGTGCCGGACCAGTTTTTACCACGTCTAGGAAAAAGGCAGTGGCGTTCCTAGGGGGGCTGACACCCGGGGGGCGGATTGCCGATGCACCCCACCCCCCGGGTGCAGCGCCCCCCCCTGGCAAAAGGACACCCCCCACCCCGGCAAAAGAACCCCCCCCCCGGGTGCACGCCGCTGGGGGGGAGGTGCTGCGCGCCGGTCAGCTTCGTTCATTTCCATGCTCCCTCTGCCCCGGAACAGGTTACTTCCTGTTCCAGGGCAGAGGGAGCATGGAAACGAACGAAGCTGACCAGCGTGCGGCACCCCCCCAGCGGCATGCACCCGGGGCGGACCGCCCCCACCGCCCCCCCTTGGTATGCCACTGCTTTTTTTCAATGAGCTGGGAAAAGGGCCTGCAGTAAAATTGAAACCAACGCGGACCTATTTACGGCCTGAGCTCTTAACGCCACTCAGTGATCTAGCAGTAAGGGCTCACGTACTACACATGCGGTGACTGGTCAGCACGTGCCAACTGCCGATTAATGCCAGAAATGCTGCGCACAGTAGGAAATTAAAAAATAATTTGTCCCGGCGGTATGGGTGCACACCAAATCCGAATTACACCCAGGGTGGTGGTGGGAGGTCAGCGGCGGAGCCCTGAAGATTGTCTGCCCTAGGCCCAGCTTTGTCTCTCGGCAGCCCTGGCCTTAAGAAGGTATGTTTGAATATGTGTATTTTATTTTGCATGTTGTTCATTATCTGCTTTGGGCAACTCTGTTGAATTAAATATGGAGCAGCAGTTACTACATCAAAAAAAAAAGACATATGAGTGCACTGAGGCTCCTTGAAAGCATGTGGACATCAGCACTGTGATGGAACTTGATCATCCTCAGAAAAAATATGAGAAAAGGGTACAGGTCAGATGGAAGATATGAGCCAGAGGGAATATGATATTGAGTTGCATTTATCAATTTGATATGCGTATCTACCATGATTATAAATCTATACTGGACAGAAAGGATTGGCCATTTATCTGCCACCATTTACTACTACTACTACTACTACTAATCATTTCTATAGCGCTACTAGACGTACGCAGCACTGTACACATTATATGCAGGTACTTTCTCTGTCCCTAGTGGGCTCACAATCTAAGTTTTTGTACCTGAGGCAATAGAGGGCTAAGTGACTTGCCCAAGGTCACAAGGAGCTGCAGTGGGAATCGAACCCAGGTCCAAAATGACCAAAAAATAAAGCACATCACAGAAGAGGGAATTATTAGGAATTCCTCGTCTTGTGTGGTATGAGGGGAGAGGAGGGTGAAAAAAAAAAAAGAGGAATCCCCTAACTGCTATGTTTCACTGTGCCTTCCATTTTCTCAGTTACAAATTTAGGTTGTGAACCCTCCAGTGACAACAAAATACCTATTGGTACTGTACCTAACGGAGTGGAGGAGTGGCCTAGTGGTTAGGGTGGTGGACTTTGGTCCTGGGGAACTGAGGCCCTTTTATCAAACAGTGGTAAAATGTGGCCTTAGCACACCCTTATGCAATCAGGTCATTTTTACCACTGGGGTGTAATGGCCAAATTCCTGTTTTCGCTATTAATGGCCACACGCTAATCTTGCAACCATCAGTAGAGAATTAAGATCACTTCTTCAAAGTTTTCACTTCAATGCAACTACAGTGATCAAATATATCCAATGTGTTTAAGGACTGTTGTTAACAGAGGAAAAAGAACCTCAGCAGAATGCTGGGAATATTATTCCGTATTCACGAGCTGTCTATCACCATGCTCACAACCAGCTTCACTCTATCATTGGCTGTTAAAAAACTTCTGCAATAATTATTGAATAACGATTCCTATGGGTGTCTCTAGCATTTAGCGCATGCTAAAAACGCTACGTTTTGGAGGCCGTATCTTGCTAAAGATGTAAAAAGACTGGAAGTGGTGCAAAGAAAAGCTACAAAAATGGTATGGGATTTGCGTTGCAAACCGTGCGAGGAGAGACTTGCTGACCTGAACATGTGTATCTTGGAGGAAAGGAGAAACAGGGGTGACATGATACAGACGTTCAAATATTTGAAAAGTATTAATCCGCAAATGAACCTTTTTCGGAGATGGGAAGGTGGTAGAACTAGAGCACATGAATTGAGGTTGAAGGGGGCAGACTGAGGACTAATGTCAGGAAGTTTTTTTTCCACGCAGAGGGTGGTGGATATGTGGAATGCCCTCCTGCGGGAGGTGGTGGAGATGAAAACGGTAATGGAATTCAAACATGCATGGGATAAACACCAAGGAATCCTGTTTAGAAGGAATGGTTCCGTGGAATCTTAGCGGAGATTGGGTGTCGACACCGGTAATTGAGAAACAAAACAGGAGCTGGGCAGACTTCTACGGTCTACGCCCTGATCGTGACTGAATAGATAAGGATGGGCTGGAGTGTAAACTTTAAGGGGCTTCGACGTTAGCTTCAGAACTTAGTACAAGAACAGTACTGGGCAGACTTCTATGGTCTGTGCCCTGAGAAAGGCAAAGACAAATCAAACTCAGGTATACATAGAAAGTATCACATACCATGTAAAATGAGTTTATCTTGTTGGGCAGACTAGATGGGCCGTACAGGTCTTTACCTGCCATCATTTACTATGTTACTCTTTGGGGTTCTACATGGAATGTTGCTTCTAATTGGGATTCCAGAATCTTCAGAACATTTAGTACAAGAAGAGTGCTGGGCAGACGTCTATAGTCTACGCCCTGAGAAAGGCAAGGACAAATCAAACTTGGGTATACATATAAAGTATCACATACCATGTAAAATGAGTTTATCTTGTTGGGCAGACTGGAATGGTCCGTTCAGGTCTTTATCTGCAGTCATTTACTATGTTACTCTTTGGGGTTCTATATGGAATGTTGCTACTACTTGGGATTCCAGTATCTTGTAACTCTTTAGGATTCCAGAATCTTCAGAACTTTTAGTACAGGAACAGTACTGGGCAGACTTCATGGTCTATGCCCTGAGAATGGGAAGGACAAATCAAACTCGGGTATATATATAAAATATCACATACCGTGTAAAATGAGTTTATCTTGTTGGGCAGACTGGATGGACCGTACACGTCTATATCTGCCGTCATTTACTATGTCACTATGTAAAAGACCCTTACATGTGTTATTGAATGCACCTGATCCGTGCCTAATTTAGGCGTCAGTATTTACACTAAGGTTTAGTTGGCATAACTGCCCATGACTAAATTTACTCGCGCGAATGGGTGCTAGGCATGTTCTATAAAGTCTGCATACTTTATAAAATATGCCTAGGTGTATTTTTTTCAGCACTGAATTTTTAGGCGTGATCTAGCCCTATCTGTCTCTCCCTCATCCTTCCCTTTTTGTCGCCTAGACACACACTGTGAGTCTGCTTCCTGCCATCTGCAGCAGCCTTCCTGTACCTTGTCACCTCATCAGCTATTGCTTTCGGAAATTTCATCTTGGGGCAGATCTCATGCCCTTTCATTTGTCTGTGCCATTTCCCTTCCCTCTGCAAAGTGTCTCCTGATCAAATTTGCTGACCTGTGCACTGTTTTTGCGCCCAGCTGTGCAAGCTTTGCACCGGTGCCTCTTGTTCAGCAAAGTTCCTCAGCTACAGGACTGACCAGTATTTGGAGACAGACAGTGCGCCCATGTGTCCTTTTCTATCCTTCTTCATGAAAAGGTATTTGGAGCTGGAGATGGGGGTGAAGGTGGGGTGGGGTGGACATTTAGTTCTGTCCTTTATTTTCACAGAGGCTTATTTCTTGTACAAACTAGTTTACAAATTTCAGAGGTTCGTTGAATAGATGCCAAGCTGGAATTCTAAGTCAAAAATTAGTGCGATGCAGAAAATGGAACAGCCAGGGTTGAATAATGGCGACAGGCCAAAATCCTTCTGCATAGTGTAAACAGTTTATTAACCTGATTCTGTCTCTGGTCGCTGTAATGCATTCATGTTACTTCCTGAGAATCTTCGAAGTTCAGGATTCTGTTTTCATACATGTTCCTTAAGTATAGTAGCCAATATTCAGCCAGTATAGTCACCATATTAAATTTAGTGATGCTTAATACATACATTCTGCGCAACATTTGCATACATAGTGGCGCTGAATATATATAGTAAAGGGGCACTGGGCCAGCGCTATGGGAGAAATTCTATATATGGTCCAAAAAATCAGCACCGAAAAAGTGCTATTCTATGAGCTGCTCTTACAGTTAGGCTTGGTTTATAGACTACCACTTAAGTGCAGGAGTTGCGCCTAAATTTCGGCGTCACCATTTGCACCAGTGAAAACGTGGTGCAAATGCCCATGCCTAAATTTACTTGCAGTGCCCCAATTAAGCATGTAACTGAAAATCACACCCCAGGTCTGCTCCGAAATGCCTGTGACCCTCCCATTTCCACACACCCTTTTTTGGGCCCCATGTACATACCAATTAAATCTAATTAGTACCAATAATTGCTTGTTAGAAAGCTCGTTATTCAATTAACTTGCACATGCAATTTTTGGTGACTTTTGTAGAATTAGAGGGTATAGAATGGAATCTACGCGGGATGGAAAGAAGAACTCATAAAGAAACTTCAGACCGCTCAAAATACAGCAGCCAGGCTTATATTTGGCAAAGCACGATTCGAAAGTGCCAAACCACTCAGAGAAAAACTACACTGGCTACCAGTCAAAGAATGTATCGCTTTCAAAATCTGCACCTTGGTCCACAAAATCATCTACGATGCAGCCCCGGGATACATGACAGACCTCATAGACCTACCAGTAAGAAACACAATGAGATCAATACGAACATACCTAAACCTCCACTACCCAAGCTGCAAAGGACTCAAATACAAATCAACCTACGCATCCAGCTTCTCCTACATAAGCACACAAATGTGGAACGCATTACCAAAAGCCGTGAAAACCATGTACAACCACCTGACCTTCCGGAAAGCACTAAAAACCAACCTGTTCTAAAAGGCATATCCATCCGACCCAACCTAAGTGCCTAAACCTGGCAACACAACAAAACCAAAGCTCGTAACAGACTCTACGCAACTCTTCCCCTCTACGATTCCCCAATGTGCCTATAACACATGAACCTTATTCGTCTACTACAACTCTGTATTGTTTCACTACCGGAAATGGCGATTGCCTCTATGGTTATGTAAGCCACATTGAGCCTGCAAATAGGTGGGAAAATGTGGGATACAAATGCAACAAATAAATAAATCTATAAAGTTGGTGGCACTATTTATGCACTGATTACGTGTGTAAATTATTAGAATAATGGTGTTTATGTGTATAGGACAGTATATACACACATGAATGCCAGAATTTTGCCTAAGGTCTCTACTGTAAATACACTGATACAGGGCCGGCCCAAGGCAAGATGCCACCTGAGGCGGAGTTAGGCTGCTGCCCCCCCCCCCCCAGCCGAGATGCTGCCCCCCTTCCTTCCTCCAGCCAGTTTGTGGCGTTGCCCTGCCGCCGGCACCCGCCTCTTCCCTTTACTGCAGCTGCCTGAGTCTCTGATGAAACAGGAAGTTACATCAGAGAAGCGGCCGCAGTAAAGGGAAGAGGCAGATGCCAGTGGCAGGACAGTGTATGGGAATCACTGCTGCTGCTGGGTAATGCCGCGAAGGGGAGATGCTGGGTGGGAGGAAGGAGCAGCAGTGATGGCACCAGAAGTACAGTGAATAGGAGGGAAGGGAAGATAAGATGTCGGAGGACGAACGCTTCAGAGTGCTGGCTGGCTCCAAGATGCTGCTCCCTTGCAGTGCTGCCTGAGGCCAACGCCTCACTTGTCCTCATTATAGGGCCGCACCTGCACTGATACCTTACAAAGTGAAGTTTGACAGATGGGGATACACACGGACACACAGGATTCACAGTTCTACGCATAGGGACTCTTTTACCAAACAGAGGTAAAAATTGGCCTTAGTACGTCCTTGCGCAGTTCTTTCCCATGTGCTAAGGTAATTTTTGCCACTGGGGTAAAATAGTGAAATTTCCTATTTTTTGCATTAATGGCTAGTCGCTAATTTCGCCATTAGCTTGTGGCATTTAAAACAGATTAGCACGTGAGCCCTTTCTGCCACCCATTATGTAGATGCTAAGAGCTCACGCGCTAAGCATGTGCTAATTCGTTAGTGCGCGGCAATGTAGCTGTGCTAATCAATTAGCATAGTACACGCCCATCATCTTGGCCTTGTTCCAAATCTTTGATACCTTTTTGTGAATTAAAGTCATGTCTAGCTGGTTATATATGTTCATTGTTCAAGTGGTTGATGCGTAGCCAGATTGAGCATGCGCAGGTATCGTGAAGAGTAGCATTTGAATTACCATCAGGGGGAACTCTTCAGCTGGCAGAGCTTGGGATCCCCAGTAGCTACCGCTAAACATGAGCTACTGTTGGGTGGGCCTGAGCCATAAATGGGTGGGCCCCGGCCCACCCAGGCTCACTTGTGCCTACGCCACTGGGTTGATGACACATTTAAGCACTGCATGACTCCTGAAGCAGGTACAGGTTTCCGATACACGGCTGTGCCGAGTCCTTTGAGTCTTCACATTTGTGCCACAGGTATTGATTAATGGACATGTCCTTCTGATGTTTTTATTGGATTTGTTCTTTTGTTTTATCGCCCCGCTGTTCCATTTTGGTTGTTGTGACATGGGGCTTTATCACTCATTCTTCAACGCATCACTCGATAGTGAGAGAAGAACATAACCTGAACGGTATAAAATTTGTATTACATGAAGCTAAAAGTGAGCAGATTACTTGTCAGGGTACTTGTATCACATCCTATACAAAATGCAGAGGACTATGAAGCCAGTATTCAAAAAATGTATACTTGTAACTTTGAGTTAGGCTCCAAAATTGGCCTGGTTGAAAATTTGCTAGGGCTGGATGTCTACATTTATATTCAAAATTTCACTCAACTCCTAAATTTAGGAGCCTAAAAAGTGGATGGCAACACGGGGTAGATGTAAGGTGGGGAAAAATGTTCAGCCCCGGGCTCCTAAATTAGGCAGGCCTAAACTAAAGAGAGTAACTTGTGACTGAAAATTGGACCATACTTAGACGCCATATTTAGCAGCCTAAATTTAGGGGCTCAGCTTTCTCTGAATATCAAGCTCTATATTTTCTAAATAAGGGAGAGAGTCCAGAAATATTTCTTTATCAAGAGATCTAGGAGATGAGGTTCTGTCACATATCGAGGAGCGCTTTCGATATGATGTCTAAGTCAGATTTTGGATGATTTGCGCTAAACGACCCAAATCCGAATAGCAAATGTAACCATTTTTGAAAAAGCATTTTTTAAAAATACCATTTGTAACAAGGTGCGTGTTTATCTTTTAAGGCCATTTAAATATAAAAATGCACAAGTGAAAAACAGAGAAAATCAAGCCATTCGGATATAGGAGGGGCCAGCATTTTTAGTAGACTGGTCCACCCAGACTTCTCAGAAGAGCAGTGGGGCACCCTAGGGGGCACTGCTGTGGATTTCATATAAATGCTCCCAGATACACATCTCACGCTCCCTTATCTTTTAGATTTTAGATTTTGCTCACACTTTTTTCAGTAGTAGCTCAAGGTCAGTTACATTCAGGTACACTGGGTATATTGTCTGCTGAGCCCTCCAAAACCCACTGCCCCCAACTGTACACCACAACAATAGCCCTTATGGGTGAAGGGGGTACGTATGTGTGGGTACAGTAGGTTTCTGGTGAGTTTTTTGGCGCTCACAGTTTCCACAACAAGTGTAATAGGTATGGGGTGGGGTGGGCCTGGGTCCATCTGTCTACAGTGCAGTTCACCCACCACTATACTGCTCTGGGGACCTGCATGCTGCTCTAATGGACCTGGCTCTAACATCTGAGGCTGACATAGAAGTTGGTGAGTACCATTTTTATTCATATTTTTGGGGGGTGGGAGGGGGTCAGTGACCACTGGGGGAGTAAGATTGGGGGGAGGCATCCCTGAATCCCTCCAGTGGTCATCTGGTCATTTAGGGCACCTTTTTGTGTCTTATTCGTTAGAAAAACAGGTCTAGACCAAAACGCTGAAGATTTAGCCTTAGAAGTTTTGTTTTTGTTCCATTATGGCTGTAACACGTCCAAGTGTTAGGCACACCCTAAGCCTGCCCTAATCCCGCCTTCGAAAAGCCACTTTGTGATTTGGACTGCAGATGAAATGCATAAGATAGACATCTACAAAACAGGTTTCGAAAATACTGATTTGGATATTTTGAGAAGAAATCCATCCAAATGGTGCTTTATGACACTTTTTGGACATTTTTATCTTTCAAACACGAGCCCCATAGATATACGTATATACATAATGCAGAGACACACAGAGGTGTATTATCAAAGCATTTAGACTTAAAATGTTCCATAGGTTGCTATGGAACTTTGTAAGTCTAAGTGCTCTGAAAATGAGCCCTATAGTCATCAGGAGCCATTCTAGATTAGAACCTGAGGATTCAGATAGAACGTGTTCTGCACAGAATCAAGCAAGATACCTAGACACATCTAGAACCACACACTTGTTGCTACATCCTAGACAGTGCAATTGTTGGGAAAAAAAATGGAACCTCAGGCAAGGATTGCTTCATTTCTCCTTTTCCCTTTTGGGCTCACAGGCTGACTCAATAGGGCAATACGGCCTCGGTTCCCAGGGTAGTCACCTTTACTGTCTACCTGTTGTGACAGCTCTGACCATAAGTACAGTGTTAGATTCTGCATTAGACATCATATTTCTGACCCTCAACTTAGGGTGACTCGGGATATCCATCAATGTTTCTGCATGCATTTGATCTCATAACAACAATTTCGCATACTGAAAAGCAGATTTCGAGGTGGGTCTTGAGATCTGATTTTAGGGTTAAGATTGCCAACAGGATCCATATCATAAAGAGACAAGATGGGGGCAGCCCTGGTTTTGCCTAACTGCACCTAAGCTCTGATAGTTGCAGTTTCTCCTAGGACTTTGCAGTGGAATAAATCTAAGTCTGGCTGAGTCTTCCTTTATAGCAGGGAACTTGTGTGGAATCATTGCCATGCATTCTTAGAATTATAAGTCTGTCCTGCAGTTTGCATTGCTCCACTCCCTCTCTCCTTTTTCTCTTTAAAGAAATTGAGCCCCTCCCCCCCCCTCATGCCTAAGGGCTGTGAAAAAAGCTATCCATTTGGCATCTCTGGCAGGCAAAGCTTAGAGCACTCAGTCAGAAGATATCATCAGTCTTAGCTTTGAAAAATTATCAGAAGATTCCTCTGTTTTCCCCGTAGCCGCATTTTTCAGTGCAGAGGTGGTGCCGACAGGCTTGTGTCGACTTGCTTATCTGTTATGAGGGCTACAATCGTCATCCGTTTTAGGTCTAAAATGTGAAAGAATATGGTAGTAACTTCATAACGCAGATGAGCATTTTACACTTGTGAACCTTTTCTGACTCTTGCATGATTATGACTTTGTTTTCAACAGCGTTGGGTCTTTTGTTTACCACTAATATTCTTAGCTGCTAAACTTCATTTTTGCTGACTTTGTTTCATTCTGTGCATTTAGTATCTGTTCTAGGCACAGGAGCCAGCTCTTTAGTTCAGGGGGTGCTGAGCACCCCAATACTGAGCCAACTCCTTCATTAGTGTATCCAAAGAGGGGTACTTTGTATTGTGTTTGGCACCCCCAATCATTTTGAACTGTTGGCCCTTACGGCAAGGCCACTTTATTTTTCATTGGTAAAGTGGGGTATAACTTCATATATCAAATGAATCAAATATCTTTATCTAAAATTTACAAATGTCTTTCCATCCATTTGTCTGTCATGTTTTTTTTGGTCAAAGCTAAGGGTTTAGGGGTGAATTCTATATATGGTGCCCAAAAAATCAGCACAGAAAAAAGTGCTATTCTATAAGCCACGCTTAAAGTTAGGCATGGTTTATATTCCTACCCACCTACCTAGCACTATCGCTCCTACTGTCATCCCTTTTATCTGTCATATCCTCAATCTTTCACTTTCCACTGCAACTGCTCCTGATGCCTTCAAACTTGCTGTAGTTACACCACTCCTCAAGAAATCTTCATTGGACCCTACCTGCCCTTCCAACTATCACCCCATCTCCCTCCTCCCTTTCTTATCCAAGATAATTGAACATATTGTTCACCAGTGTTGTCGACTTTCTTTCATGTCAAACTATTCTTGATCCACTTCAATCTGGCTTCCGCCCTCTACATTCAACTGAAATAGCCCTTGCTAAAGTCTCTAATAACCTGTTCTTGGCCAGATCCAAAGGTCTCTGCTCTATTCTCATCCTTCTTGATCTATCTGCTGCTTTTGACACTGTTGATCACCACGTACTCCTTGATACACTGTCCTTGCTTGGATTTCATGGCTCTGTTCGTTCTTGGTTTTCTTCTTATCTCTCCCATCGCACTTTTAGTGTATGCTCTGGTGAATGCTCCTCCACTTCTATCCCACTATCAGTTGGTATACTTCAGGGCTCTGTCTTGGGACCTCTTCTTTTCTTCTTCCCTTGGTGCTCTGATCTGCTCCCATGGTTTTCAGTATCACCTTATGCTGATGACTTCCAGCTCTACTTCTCCAGACCAGAAATTTCAGCAGGAATTCAGGCCCAATTCTTAGCCTGCCTGTTTGACATTGTTGCCTGGATGTCTCACCGCCATCTGAAACTAAACATGACCAAGACTGAGCTTCTTATCTTTCCCCTAAACCCACCTCTCCCCCCTTTCTCTATCTCTGTGTGTAACACTTTCATTCTCCCTCTCTTATCAGCTTGTAACCTTTGGATCGTCTTTGACTCCTCTCTCTCTCTCCTTTTCTGCATATATCCAACAGACTACTAAAACCTGTTGTTTCTTTCTCTATAATATCACCAAGATTTGTCCCTTCCTTTCTGAGCACATTACCAACATCCTTATCCACACTCTCATCATCTCACGCTTAGACTACTGCAATCTGCTTCTCATAGGTCTCCTACTAAGCCATCTCTCTCCCCTTCAATCTGTTCACAATTCTGCTGCACGACTTATATTCTGTCAGTGTTGCTATGCTCAGATTAGCTCTCTGCTCAAGTCACTTCACTGGCTCCCTGTCCATTTCTGCATACAGTTCAAACTCCTCTTATTGACTTACAAGTGCCTTCACTCTTCAGCTCCTCAGTACCTCTCCTCTCTTATCTCTCCCTACACTCCTCCCTGGGAACTCCGTTCATCAGGTAAATCTCTCTTACCTGTACCCTTCTCCTCCATTGTGAACTGCAGACTCTGTTCCTTTTATCTTGCTGCGCCATATCCCTGGAATGGACTTCCTGAGTTAGTATGTCAAGCTTCAGCTCTGGCCGTCTTCAAATCTAGGCTAAAAGCTCACCTTTTTGAGGCTGCTTTTAACTCCTAACTCCTATTCACTTGTACAGTACCCATGTCTGAATATCATTCCCACTTTAATAGACAGTCCCTGCTCACAATCTAATTAGGACAGACAAACAGGACAAATAAGGGAAATACTTAAAGTTCAATGTACAGCACTGTGTATGTCTAGTAGCACTATAGAAATGATAAGTAGTAGTAGTCATTGGGATTCCGGAATCTTGCTTCTCTGGGATTCTGGAATCTTTCTACTCTTTGGGATTCTGCACAGAATCTTGCTAATCTTTGGGATTCTGGAATCTTGCTGCTCTTTGGGATTCTGCACAGAATCTTGCTACTCTTTCGGATTCTGGAATCTTACTACTCTTTCCTTATCCCTTATTTGTCCTGTTTGTCTGTCTTGATTAGATTATAAGCTCTGTCAAGCAGGGACTGTCTCTTACATGTTCAGTGTACAGTGCTGTGTATGTCTAGTAGCACTATAGAAATGATAAGCAGTAGTAGTAGTAGGCACTGGGGTCACGCATAAATTTAGGCACTACCATTTGCACCAACCATACCTCCCCATACCTGTTACATTTGTGGTGGAAACCGTGAGCCCCAAAACACTCACCAGAAACCTACTGTACCTACATATAGGTACCCCCTTCACCCATAAGTGCTATTGTAGTTGTGTACATGGGGGCATTTTGGGGGGACAAAGAGTAGGTGTAACCAGTGCTAATCAATTAGCGCAGTTACATTGCCACGTGCCTATCAATTAACTCAAGGTTGGCGACAGGGGTGTAACTACGTGGGGCCATGGGGGCCTGGGCCCCCGTAGATTTGGCCCTGGACCCCCCTGCCGATGACCCTCTCGAACCCCCCTCCCTCCGCCAACCCGCCATCAACCCGCCGCTGCTGTCTGCTACCTTTGCTGGTGGGGGACCCCAACCCCCTCAAGCCGAGGTCCTCTTCTTCCTTTGTTCTGTTTCTGAGTCTGACGTCCTGTGGCACAGGCCATCTTTTAGCACAGCTTAGTAAAAGGGCCCCTAAATTTGTTAACAGCATAACAATAGTAAAATGACCAACTATAAACATAAATACAATCGATAAGGTCAGCTTGGAGATGGCAAATTGAAACTTAGTAAAAGGACTACCATGATTCAGGATCAGAAATGTACACTTTTTTAAAAATTTGAACTTTATTGAAAATGTTTATAAAACAAATATAAACAGACAAACCCACAGAATGTGTTGTCTTATGGATCTATGACATTAAAGTCCCTGTTTACAAAGGCACGCTAGCATTTTTAGTGTGTGCTAACTGTGTAGATGCCCATACAGGGCCACCGAGAGGAGGGGCAGGGGGGACAAAATTCCCCAGGCCCGGGCCTCCAAGGGGGACCCGGCACCGAGGTCAGGCCGCCGGCGCTGCAGTTCCCGGTCTCACCTGCCTGCCTCCTCGGCTCCGGGCCCCCTGCATTCGAAGCGGCAGTCACAGATCGCCTCCCTTCGGGCCTTCCCTCCCTGTGTCCCGCCCTCGTGGAAACTGGAAGTTACATCAGACGAGGGCGGGACACAGGGAGGGAAGGCCAGAAGAGAGGCGATCTGCGACTGCTGCCTTGAATGCAGGGGGCCCGGAGCCGTGGAGGCAGGCAGGAGAGACCGCGGACTGCAGCAGCGGGGGGAGCTACGGGGGCGGTAGGGGGAGCAACAAGGGGCAGCAGCGGCGGGGGGGGGGTGGAGGCGGGCCGGCCCTGCCCCAGGCCCAGCCTAGTCTCTCGGCGGCCCTGTGCCCATAATATTCCTATGGGCGTCTACATGGTTAACATGTTAATTTTTAGCATGCACTAAAAATGTTAGCACACCTTTGTAAACAGGGCCCTAAGCGATGCTGTACATGGAGATTGGGAGAAATGTACACATTTAACAGCACTATAGAACAATCATAAAACAGAAATATGATAAATATAGGTACAATACAAGCAATACAATAATAGACAACATTGAAGAACAATCAAATAGAATAGATAAGATATGATGTCAGCATAATACCAATGAAATACATAATAGGCACATATTAGAACATTTAAATAACATAGATATGATTCTAATACTGTTTGTTCAATACAATGAAACATCTTTATATGTAGCGGAGGGGACAAGTGCAGTTGAGATACATAGATGGGACAAGATGAGTAGTAAAAAAGTCAATTGGGATAAATCAATATGGATCATTTATTGCCTATATCTGGCTTACTCTTGCTGTAACCATCTTGATTGAATTTCTTAAAAAAAAAAATCCACTAAATAAATCCCAATCAATAAAATAAAATACGTCGTACCCAAATCAATTTTCAAAGTGAAAGTCTTTGTGCTCATTGCACCTGACAACTGGTTTAAAGACCGCAGGTGAAAGGCACACATGGATTTCATCTCAGTGCGGGGGACTTGAATATTGGGCTGAAGATTTGCTATTTCAGAACCACGCAAGCAGACTGACTTTCCCGCCTTTTGCTCTCCTTTTGGGACCTGGCTACTCCTGGACCAAACTTAAAGCTGACCCTTGCTACTTGAAGCTGAAGAGCTGACTTTGATGATGAGAGAGGCCCTTAAGCTGAGCAGTGTCATTATTTTAGACACATTCTGTGACTGACTAGTTTGAGTGGAGGAGGTCACCCATCCGCATGAACTCTCATACTCCCCTAGCAACCGGTTAACGGCTTTGTGTAAGCTCTCTAAATGTATTGAATTGTTCGCTCATCAGACCTTAAATGGCAGCTTTTTTGTGTTTACATAATACTTTTATCCACTGAGCGTGAATGCTTTGTAAACATAATTTTAGACTGTTTTAATGTTACCTGTGTTTGCTTCCTTAATTCTCAAATGGTAGCTTGGAGGTATAAAAGGGAAATCTTCAGCGTTAATTTACACTTCATTCTTCCATTTAAAACCTGGAATGAAATGAGAAACGCACCAACACATCTTGAGTATCAACATTACGTAACTTCATATATTAGTACGCAGATTTTTGTTAGCAAAGGATATATGTGGTGCCCAGATGAGACCGAACAAATGTGAGGATTGTAGAGACGCTCGTTCTAGGGCTCATTTTGAAAAGAGAAAAGCGTCCAAAAAGTGACATAAGTCTGTATTTGGATGTTTTTCTCACAAAAACGTCCAAAATAGTATTTTCGAAATCTATTTTTAGACGTTTTTCTCTGAAGTCCATCAGAAGTACGTCCAAATCTCAAGGGGGCGTCCCAGGGGTGTGTTCAGGGCGGAACTTGAAAAGCTGCACCTGTTTGATGCTGCTTTTAATTCCTAACTTGTCACCTGCTCGTAACCTTTATCTTGTCTTCCTCTCTTTAAAAGTCCCTTTCCCCTATGTGTCCTATCTGTCTGTCCTACCCTTATCCCTTAATTGTCCTGTCTGTCTGTCCTGATTTAGATTGTAAGCTCTTTTGAGCAGGGACTGTCTTTACTTCATGTTTAATTGTGAAGCGCTGCATACGATTGGTAGCGCTATAGAAATGATTTATAGTAGTAATAGTAGTAGAAGCCTGCCCTTGCAGATCAGCAACGCGGCCGCGCAGGCTTCTGTTTCTGTGAGTCTGATAGACTCACAGAAACAGAAGCCTGCGCGGCCGCGTTGCTGATCTGCAAGGGCAGGCTTCTACATGGAATGCTGCTAGTGGAATAGCAACATTAACATTCCATGTAGAATCTCAAATAGTAGCAACAGAATCTCCAATAGTAGCAACATTCCAAGTAGAATCTCAAATAGTAGCAACAGAATCTCCAATAGTAGCAACATTCCATTTAGAATCATTCCTATGTGTCCTATCTGTCTGTCCTACCCTTATCCCTTATTGGTCCTGTCTGTCTGTCCTGATTTAGATTATAAGCTCTTTTGAGCAGGGACTGTCTTTTCTTCATGCTCAATTGTGAAGCGCTGCGTACGACTGGTAGCGCTATAGAAATGATTTGTAGTAGTAGTAGTACTTAGACGTTTTTCAGCCATAATGGAACAAAACAAAACCATCCAGGACTAAAACTTAGACGTTTTGAGCTAGACCTGTTTTTTATAACGAATAAGGCACTAAAAGGTGCCCTAAATAACCAGATGACCACTGGAGGGAATCAGGAATGACTTCCGCTTATTCCCCCAGTGGTCACTAACCCCCTCCCACCCCCCAAAAATGTGAAGAAAAACATTACTTGCCAGCCTTTTGTGCCAGTCTCAGATGTTATACTCAGGTCCATTAGAACAGCATGCAGGTCCCTGGAGTAGTCTAGTGGTGGGTGCAGTGCACTGCAGACAGGTGGACCCAGGCTTCTACCTCCCCCCTACCTGATACACTTGTGGATTGAGCCCTCCAAAACTCACCAGAAACCCACTGTACCCACATATACCGTGTTTCCCCGAAAATAAGACACTGTCTTATATTATTTTTTTGCTCCCCAAGACCCGCTAGGTCTTATTTTCAGGAGAGGTCTTATATTTCGGGGAAACATCGGTCGCCCCCCACCCGAGGACACCGGCCCCCCTTCCACCCGCCCTCCGTTGCTCCAGAAACTAACCTCCTTTCAGTTTCACAAGTTCGCAGCAAGCACAAGCAGCAGCAGTAGCAGTAGCAGGGCAGACCACTCCTTCCTTCTGTGTCCCGCCCTCGCCTGACGTTACGTTACATCAGGCGAGGGCGGGACACAGAAGGAAGGAGAGGTCTGCCCTGCTACTGCTACTACTGCTGCTGCTGCTTGTGCTTGCTGTGAACTTGTGAAAGTGAAAGGAGGTTAGTTTCTGGAGCGACGGAGGGCGGGTGGAGGAGGGCCGGCGTCCTCGGGTGGGGGGGGGGGCGTGGGTGCGGCCTTGTCTGGCTCTCGGTGGCCCTGCTAGGTCTTATTTTTGGGGGAGGCCTTATATTGGCTAATTGAAGCAAAACCTCTACTAGGTCTTACTTTCGGCAGATGTCCTATTTTCGGGGAAACACGGTAGGTGCCCCCTTCACCTGTAAGGGCTATGGTAGTGATGCACAGTTGGGGGTAGTGGGTTTTTTTTTGGGGGGGGGGGGCTCAGCAGACAAGGTATGGGAGCAATGGTCAAATGTGTACCTGGGAGCATTTTATGAAGTCCACTGCGGTGCCCCCTAGGGTGCCCTATTGCTTTCCTGGGATGTCAGGGGGACCAGTCTACTAAAAATGCTGGCTCCTCCTACATCCCGACTGCTTGATTTTGTGCGTTTTGCACTTGGGACTTTTTTTTTTTTTCCCGAAAATGGACCAAAAAACATAACATCCAAATCACGAAACCTTCTATTTTCGAAAACAAAAGCTAGACGTTTTTCTTTTTTGAAAACGACCTTCTTTACTATTCGGGTTTTGGATGAGTTTTGCGAAACGTCCAAAGTCGGACTTAGACATCATATTGAAAACGCCCCTCTCTGTGTCACAGATAATACCCCCCCTCCCCCTTCCTTGTAGCTACATCGTGTCCACCTTCCCCTTCCCTTACTCTGTGTGGAGCGAGATGAAAACATCCACTTCTGGGGCTCGGATACTTGTTTTGAGTTGGCAGCTTAAGAAAGACTCAGTTACAGAACTGCGGTTGCAGCGCTAATGAGAGATACTCATTTACAATCTGGGAATTGTAAACTTATACAGACTCTTGATGCATTCTCTCTTGTCTATTTATCTATCTAGAATGTGAAACCAAAATGCCTATGCATTCATGCACGACTGGAATGTTTAACTGAAAGGCAAAATAAGCATCAACTACAGCAAAAGACACATAAAAGTCTCTACTTCCTCTCAAATATTTTGATACCTTCTTTTAGAACAGTGTTTCCCAAGCCCAGTCCTGGAGTACCCCTTGCCAGTCAGGTTTCCAGGATATCCACAATGAGCATGCATGAACTTGAGTTGCATACACTGCCTCCCATTATTGGTAAATCTCTTTCGTGCATATTCATTGAGGATCTCATGAAAACGTGACTGGCAAGGGGTACTCTGGGACTGGATTTGGGGAGCCCCGTTTTAGAACATTTTACATTGAAAGAGCAGTGGAAAGACAACGAAAAATGAAGTTTCCTCGCCCAGTAGTCCCACCTACAGCAGGGATTCTCAGCTCTCTTCCTCAAGATCACCAGCAGGCCTGGATTTCAGGAGATTCACAATAAATATTCAGGAATAAAGCCCACACATTTGGTCTAAGAACCTGACCTGTTAATGACCCTGAAGGCTTGGAGCTACATATCCTTGAGGTAGGGTTGAAGAAAGTGTACATGATTGTCAGGTATCGGGGGGGGGGGGGGGGGGGGGGGGAGGGAGAGAGAGAGAGAGCAGGTAATTTAACATTATTTTGCTGCTGTAATTAATTATTTTTAATTTGCAACCTACGTAATTACCCATCATAGAAACATAGAAACATGACGGCGGATAAAGGTCATATGACCCATCCAGTCTGCCCATCCTCTGTAACCCCTAATTCTTCCTGTTTCTAAGTGATCCCACATGCTTATCCCATGCCTTTTTAAATTCTGGAACAGTCCTCGACTCCACCACCTCCACCGGGAGGCCATTCCAAGCCTCCACCACCCTTTCAGTGAAATAATACTTCCTTAGGTTACTCCTAAGCCTATTCCCTCTTAACTTTGTCATATGCCCCCTCATTCCAGAGCTCTCCTTCATTTGAAAAAGGCTCTCTTCCTGTACATAAATGCCCTCGAGATATCAGCACCTCCAGTGAGGAATAACATATAAAATATGAAATCATTTTACAATGTAAACATCACAACACAAAGCCCATTGACAACCATCTCAACCAGACAGCACAGTTGATATTGTGTATCTGGATTTTCAGTAGGACCATCCCGAGCTGTAAACACGCCCCCTAGAGCTCCTATCCCACCCATTATGTTGCAGCCAATCAGGGAAGGCAATGGACAGGACACAGTTTTGGACCTCCCATCCCCCTTGCGCCCTGTGTGGCCGCCCTGCCTGCACATAGCTTGCTACGGCTATGATTTTCAGAAGGCATTTGACAAAGTACCTCATGAACGACTCCTGAGGAAATGAAAAAGTCATGAGATACGAGGCAGTGTCCTATTGTGGGTTAAGAGATAGAAAACAGAGAGTAGGGTTAAACTGTCAATATTCTCAAGGGAAAAGGATAAACAGTGGGGTTCCCCAGGGATGTGTATAGGACCAACTGCTTTATAATATACTTATAAACGATATGGAAACAGGAATAATGAATGAGATGATCAAATTTACTGACAAGCACAAAGTTATTCAAAGTTGTAAAATCACAAAAGAATTTTGCCTCCAGAGTCCAGACCTACAAGACTAGATTCAGGCGCTCAAAAAACAGCACTGAAAAAATCCTTACAGAGCGGTATTCTATAAATGGTGCTCTTGAGTTGCGCGTCTTTTATAGACTAGTGCTTAGAGATGATTTCCACACCAAACTTTGGGCGTGAAGATTTACGTGAATTGAAACTTGGTGGAAATCCTGGCACTTAATGTAGGCGTACATTTTTAGTGAATGCCCCTTATCGCTCATGCCCTTCTCATGGCCACACTCCCTTTTGATTTGTGCACTATAAGATTTGCACGTGGATTTTTATAGAATAGTGCCGAGCAAGATGTGTGGGAGGCAAATCCAAAATGTTGCCAATTAATGCCAATAATCGATTGTTAATCAAGAGACAGATACCTAGGCTCTGTTTCAATTGAACAAAAATATCAATAGCTCAAAATAAATAGTCAAAGCAAAAACATAACTAATGAGCTTAGAAATAGATCCTTGCATATAAAATTATATTAGAAAATTTTTAAGGACCTCAGTGGACAGCTCTGATGGAAATAGTTGAGGTTTTAGTCAGCATGGACGGTGAAAAATTAAGGGGTTGATCCTTGATACAGCCAGCAGGCAAAATATGACTCGTGTCGGACCATAATATCCCCCAGAGCTGACATTTTAAGTTAAGTAATTGATTTTCTACACACTTATAAGTTCGTATATCTTTGAGAAAGCACATGAAGATTTGAAGTGTTTCAGAGTGATTCTATAGGATTCTTTGCAATTTAAGATTCTATTTTTCCACTAAAGAGTCCTCAGTAAGTATCAGATGCAGTGGTGTTCACCAAGAGACTTTGATTTGTATCATATTGGCACTTCTAAAGGAATGACGCTTGCCTTCTTTTTCTGAAAGGCTTTTGTTTCCATTTCATCATCCAATTCCATCTCTCATTCCTCCATGTTTCCCCCCCCCCCCCCTTTTTTGCTCTCATTCGTCTTTTGTCTGACTGATAGCTGCCATTCTGACCTTGGGAGCAAAAGAGGAGGTTGGGAATTTCCTGTGGAGCTAACAACAATGCTGTCTGTCATTGAGAGGGGAGGTTTAGTGGTTAAGTGTCTGACAGAGGCTGAAGGCATCATTCCTAGATGAGCCTTGTTTGGAATGTTATCTGGATACAACCTAGTACTAGCTGAGATTTCAAAGCAGCTTTTCTTTCTTTCTTTTTTTAAATATCTTTATTAACTCAGAACAGAGTAAAAGCAGGAACGTACATTGTGCCAACCATTAGCAATATCCCACAAGAGAGAGACTAAACAAAATAGTGGCAGCTAGAAAAACACTGTACAACATAAGCTGGGCAACTCATCCCACTTCTGCATTAACCCCGGTATTTTAACAATAATGCATTAACTCAGCGACCATGGAATCCTCCAAAACCTTGATACAGTTGTGCCATCTTGTCAGTTGGTTAATCACCTCCCCCTCTCTCCTAAGAGATCTGGTGCATCCAAAAGAGAGACTGAGAAAAGGGCTAGGCAACAGCCACCAATAATAACAGTTTTTAAGCAAGTGTATCTGCACTACCTGCGAACTCATTTCACACAATGCCTTGCTTATCTAACACTAGTAAAAAAGCCCCGTTTCTGATGCAAATGAAACGGGGGCTAGCAAGGTTTTCTTCTGTGTGCATGTGGGAGTGTGTGTGTCCCTGCCCTCTGCCCTCTCTCCCCTCCCCCCTCCGAGTCCTTCACTGTTACAGTGTGTGCATGTGGGAGTGTGTGTGTCCCTGCCCTCTGCCCTCTCTCCCCTCCCCCCTCTGAGTCCTTCAGTGTTACAGAGAGAGCGATTTGATTTCGTGCTTTGCTGTGTTTTCCTTCACTGACTGTTTGTGTTACAGAGAGGGCGGGGCAGACACTCATGGGGAAATCGGATATCTCTCCCCCTTCACACTTCCGGCTGGAGGCTTCATAGAATGTTGGTGGTGCCTTTTATATAGAGAGATTACAGTGACCTACAGTAAAACATTAACACATTTCAGGAACCTATCCCAACCAGGCAAGGCTGTCAAAGGACAGAACAACTGCCACATTGGTGCAAATTCTGTGAGTACTTTATACCCATTGACTTGATTTATTTGTTGCATTTGTATCCCGCATTTTCTCACCTTTTTGCAGGCTCAATGTGGCTTACAATACATCATGAATAGTGGAAATATTCAAGACAGTATACATTTAGTGTAACAGAAGGATCTTGGTAACTTGATCATGATGAGACATGATAGCAGTTTGACAAGCAAGTGTTATAGACAATTCTGGATATATGTATAGGAGTTCACATTTGTTGATCTTTGTGGTATGCCTTGTTAAAGAGATGGGTCTTCAGTAGTTTGCGGAAGTTAGTTAGTTCGTAGATCGTTCTTAAGTTGTGCGGCAGCGCGTTCCAGAATTGTGTGCTCAGGAAGGGAAAGGTTGACGCATATGTTAATTTGTATTTTAGACCTTTACAGTTGGGGAAGTGAGGATTAAAGAATGTGCGGGATGATTTTTTGGCATTTATGGGTGGTAAATCTATCAAATCTGACATGTAGGTTGGGGCATCTCCGTGAATGATTTTATGGACTATGGTGCATATTTTGAACGTGATGCGCTATTTAAGTGGGAGCCAGTGCAGCTTTTCTCGTAGAGGTTTAGCATTTTCATATTTTGTTTTACCGAATATGAGTCTAGCTGCAGTGTTCTGGGCTGTCTGAAGTTTCTTGATTATTTGCTCTTTGCAGCCAGCGTAGAGTGCGTTGCAGTAGTCTAGATGACTGAGTACCATTGATTGTACTAGGTTACGGAAGACGTTTCTTGGGAAGAAAGGTCTTACTCTTTTTAGTTTCCACATTGAGTGGAACATCTTCTTGGTTGTGTTTTTCGCGTGGTTCTCCAATGTTAGGTGTCGATCAATGGTGACTCCAAATTGGAAGATTCAGTTTTGGTGTGTCGATGGTGGTGAATTTGTTCGTGTTGTATTGTGAGGTAAGTATTAGGCATTGGGTTTTTTCTGCATTGAGTTTCAGCTGAAATGCATCCACCCATGTATGCATGATATGTAGGCTCTGGTTGATTTCATTGGAAATTTCCTTTAAATCTTGTTTAATTGGGATGTAGATCGTTACATCGTCTGCGTATATGTATGAGTTGAGGTTTTGGTTTGATAGTAGTTTGGCCAAGGGTATCATCATTAAGTTGAATAGTGTTGGTGAGAGGGGGGATCCCTGTGGAACTCCGCATTCAGATACTCTAACGTATCTGTTTTATGAAGCCTTTGATGAATAAAGGATGTTAGTGGTTTCCACATAGAGGTTATCAAAGTCCCACCTTTGCTTGTCTTGCTCAGTGTGTAACTGGGATATTTGATAAAATGCAAGAGTATATGTAATTTGTATCATAGGTGTAGTGTGATGGTTTTCACATAAGAACATAAGCGTTGCCATACTGGGACAGACCGAAGGTCCATCAAGCCCAGCATCCTGTTTCCAACAGTGGTCAACCCAGGTCACAAATACCTGGCAAGATCCCCAAACAGTACAGTATATTTTATGCTGCTTATCCTAGAAATAGTGTAGTGTGTAGTAGCAGGTATTTTGGTTTATATTTGTCTTAATTATGAGATTATTCTGACAGGTTATAGGTAACAATATTTTATTTATGTTTTTAGTACAGTTTGACTGTAATGTGGTCTTTGACTTTGCACCTGCCTTGGAATTGTTCGGCAAGAAATCAAATGGGTAAATTCAATCAGAACCCCGCCCCCCAGTCTTTCCATTGTACCATACAGTTTAGTTGTTTCATATTTTTTGAATTTCAATAAAAAAGAATTAAATGAAAAAGAAATCAAATGTCAATAGATACATTTCCAAAGTGAAAGTTCACATATGTATTTTCTTTCAAAATTATTCACATATTACACCTGCTAAATTATGTGGGTAGTTTTTCTGAGAAAAAAATATGCACTTATTTTTGAAAATTTAAAAGTATGCACTTCCGGGCAAACCACTCCCAAACTTCCCCTCAGGAATGTCTATTTCCACTGCAGGTAGGGTAGACATGTAGTAGCACCCATGAAGGTTAGTTCATTTATTTTATTTTATGTATTTTTACATTTCTAGCCCACTTATTACCTAGGCAGGTTTTAATAAAACTCACTTAATCTTAAAATCTTAAAACAACATGAAACGTTACATAGTAAAACTAAAGACACCCCACTTCCCATTTCTGGCATCAAGACTGCACCACAGGGATACTTAATATTCAATATTCTAATAGACTCTTCACTGCATTATCTCAAAAGCCAGAGAAAACAAATATGTCTTAAGCCATTTCTTAAACTAAGAAAGCTCAGATAGAAGGTGCAATCAATCAGGCAACTGATTCCACAAAAATGCTGCTTCCCTAGTGATCACATAATTTATTTTACCAAGACGGAACATGGGATTTATTTATTTATTTTAGGACATTTATACCCCGCCTTTTGCCACAGATTTGCAGCCCCAAAGCGGCTTACAATGAACCAATAAAATAAATTAAATACAGTTACAGGTCAATAGTTAGGGCGGGAGAGCAGAATGAGAAGGATAGGTAATTTACTAAAAATCCATTTCCATAGGTACAACTGTGTCTCATGGAGAGATTGGTCGATGCCTGGAATGTTCTCCTGAGGGAGCTGGTAGAGACAAAAGCAGTGGCAGAATTCAAAAAGGCATGGGTTGAACACAGAAGAACTCTATTTGGAAAGTAGATGGTGGAAAACAAAAATAAATTAAAAAAACAAACCTTAAATAGCTGAAGGAGGTGGATGCGTGAGTGACACTTGGATGGCTACTCCCTCCGGCCGGTGCCAGGCAGACTTTGTAGGTCTGTGTCTGGATATGGAAATCCAGTTTAGGATAGGCTGGAAAGGGCTTCAACGGTAACTTCAGTAGCTGGAACTGAGGACAGCGCTGGGCAGACTTTTACAGTCTGGGTCCCGCAAATGACAAGAGTGGGAGTGGAGGAGTGGCCTAGTGGTTAGGGTGGTGGACTTTGGTCCTGGGGAGCTGAGGAACTGAGTTCGATTCCCGGCACAGGCAGCTCCTTGTGACTCTGGGCAAGTCACTTAACCCTCCATTGCCCCATGTAAGCCGCATTGAGCCTGCCATGAGTGGGAAAGCGCGGGGTACAAATGTAACAAAAAAAAAAAAAGATGTATTTGGATAGGGTGGGTTGAGCTTTGACGGCAACTCCAGTAGGTGGAACATAAGGACAGAGCTGAGTGGACTTCTATGGTTTATACCCCAGAAACACCAAAGAAAGACTTGTGATAAAGTATATAATATCACATTCATTGTTGATTTAATTATGAATTGATAATGAGTGTGACTGTTGGGCAGACTGGATGGACTGTTCAGGTCTTTATCTGCTGTCCTAAGTACATAAGTATTGCCATACTGGGAAAGATCAAAGGTCCATCGAGCCCAGCATCCTGTTTCCAAAAGTGGCCAATCCAGGTCACAAATACCCGGCAAGATCCCAAAAATGTACAAAACATTTTATACTGCTTATCCCAGGAATAGTGGATTTTCCCCAAGTCCATTTAATAACGGTCTATGTTACTATGTTTTAGAAAACTAGTCCTTGTGTGCTTATCACTTTTGGTATGGTTTGCATTGTTTTCTTTTTATATGGGGAGATTAAAAATTAGATTGAATGTACATCTGTTTGGCATCATGGCTGATGCGTTAGTAAGAAAGACATAACATAATAATTATCCTTGTGTGTGCCATATGGATTTACATTCATAATGATGAGCCATATAGACATCTTCATTCTGCATGTCCTAAAGAATCAAGGGCGTTAAGCTATATAGCTCTTGTAATTGTGTTGGAAGTTTAGACAATGGATTCTCAAAATTGCTTATTTCTCATTTAAATCAAGAAATCTTGTCAGCATGGGCGTCTGTTTTACCCTTTAAAATCAAGTCCCTTGCTAGCCAGGCTTCATTGGTTCTCAGTGTGTCAGTTTTGGCCTTTAGGGTGCTACAGCTGAAACGCCCTCCCCTTTATCCGGGCAAGTTGAGTTGGTGCCAGCCTGAGGCATAGATGCCAACATTTCTAAATGATTGGGCGTGCCAAACACAACACAAATGATCTCTTCCTGGACACAGTGAAGGAGTGTCTTCAATACTGGGGATGCTTAGCTTCCAGTGGCACCCACAAAGCTATGGCCTGAGGGACATCTTAAGGCCTAGTCTGCTTTACTTTTAGATGTGACTATGAAATGTTAAAATAAAATCAATGTTCAGCCCCAGAACCTTTTCAGTTGTGGTTGTGCAATGACTTACCACGGGAGCTTGGACAAGGAACAAAGTTATTACTGCTCTCAGAAAGAAATTAAAATCGATCTGATTTCCAGAATGCAGATGGACTGTTTCACCAGGGAAGGGGATATTGTAATAATGCCTCTGCCTGATTCTCCTTTCTTGGCTAGACTGGACTGGTTGTGGGATTGTGGCCCTGGGGCGATCTAGAGGATTCCTAATAGTTATGGGAGTCCTGGGTGTCCTAGTGCGTGTGAGCTCTTGATCAGGTGATCCTGATAGTGGCAAGCGTTCAACGTGATAGTGTTGAGCTGAGGGGCAGGGTATGTGAGGGAGTTAGTTTTTTTTTTTTTTTACAAAGGCGCGGTAGTGTTTTTAGCGTACACTAATAATTAGAGTACGCTTAATGGTAGAGACGTCCATAGCAGGGGCGTAGCCAGACCGGTGTGAGGGGGTCCAGAGCCCGAGGTGAGGGGCACATTTTAGCCCTCCCGGCACCGCCAACCCCCCCACCAACTTTGACCTCCCTGCCATTGCCGAACCCCCCCGCCACCAACTTTGACCCCCCCCTGCCGACGTCCCTCTCGAGCCCCCTTCCCACTGCCAACCCGCCGTCGCCTACCTTTGCTTGCGGGGGACCCCCTTGCGCGGGATTGGGAAGAAGAGGACCTCGGCTGGTGGGGGTTGGGGTCCCCCGCCAGCAAAGGTAGGCGACGGCGGGTTGGCAATGGCAGGTTGGTGGCGGCAGGGGGATCGAGAGGGTCATCGGCAGGGGGGTCCAGGGGCAAATCTACGGGGGCCCAGGGCCCCGTGGCCCCACATAGATACGCCCCTGGTCCATAGAAATGTATGGGTGTCTCTAGCGTTTAGCGCATACTTATTTTTAGTACACACTAAAAACACTAGTGTGACTTTGTAAAAGGACCCCTGAGTGACATAGGGCCAGCCATTACTGGATGTTGGGCTGTCTGGCCAGGAGGGCGGGGCTTGACAGTAAGCAAGAGGCAAAAGCCCTTCTGCAGGTCAGAATGGGGAAGCTCCGATACAGAGGTCCCAAAGGGAGGCCCTGATACGGAGGTTCAGAAGGAGAAAAGCCACCCTGTAGTGTCAGGGCTCCCTAAGTGCAGACGTGTTAGCTACCAGAACTTGGCTGAGGTAAGCCACTTTTGATTTTGGACTAGGACTTGTAAGCCTCGTTTGAGGTCTGGCTGGAGCCAGACCTGGGGTTAAGAGAAGAACTGAGAACTTATGGCTGTTTGGGGCGTGGCAGCCCACCAGCCACAGACTATTTGGGACTGCTGCCAGAAGCCTGCTTAAGACTGTGGTTACTGAACCACAGAAGTTTTCATTTATGTTTCTGGCCTGTGAAGTAGCAGGTCCCAAGGCTCAGCTAATAAATCAGTTATTTTCTCATTTGTTAATTCGCAGGACCACCCACAATCCTCGGCCGGGGTGTCACAGGCCGTTAAGCATATGCTTATAAACTAAGCCTAACTTTAGGCGTGGTTTATAGAATTGCGCTAAGTGCCTAATTTTTGGTGCCGATTTTTAAGGCGCCATTTATAGAATTTGGCCCAAAATGAATAGTCAGAGCCTCACATTAAATTTATGAGATAACTTCGTTAGGTTTTCTTTCCACTGTGTTTTCTCTTAAATTTAAAGCATTTTTCCCTTTGAAATCTGTGTCCTGGTTATACTAGAGACCTCATAATTCTGTCTCCCCCCCCCACTCATGCTGTTATTTATGACAGCACAATCATTTCCATGGCAACACATTCTGGAGTTGTAATTGCAAGATTCCGAGTTCCTAAGCAATAGAGAATGCTTTGAATGGAACAATTTACCAGAATGGAAGCTTTAAAAAGAATACCCCAAATATAGGGAAAAGAAAAATGAAAGCATACAATAATATCAAAGTACATTAGTGCGAATGATTTTTTTTCCAAGTTTTGTAGATTTTCATAAACTGAAACCTGAGTCTTGTACACCCTTTCTACAAAGGGGACTTTTTAATATTATTACTAGCCGTTGAGCCCATAAAAATGGGCTGGTATTGGAGTTTTCCTCCCCCCCCCCCCCCCCGCGAGGTCACCACCGCTCCCCCCCTCGGAGTCGCCGCCACCGCTGCCACCCCTCCACCCGGCCCGGGCCCTCTCTTCGCTTCTGAACTTACACATCCATTTGCCGAACACAGCAAGGCACATCAGCTGAGCTGCCGTGGGCCCTTCCTTCTTTGCCTGTGGCCCCGCCCTCCTGTGACGTAACGTCAGCAAGGGCGGGACACAGGCAGAGAAGGAAGGGGCAGCTCAGCTGATGTGCGCTGCTGCGTTTGGCGAATGGATGTGTAAGTTCAGAAGGGAAGAAAGGGCCCGGGCCGGGTGGAGGGGTGGCGGCGGCGGCGACTCCGAGTGGGGGGGGGGGGGGGGTAGGGGTAGCAACCTTGGCGGCGCAGTTTCCCTCTCTGTCCTGCCCCTCCCGTCATCACATATTGACGCGGGGGTGGGACAGACAGGGAAGTCTCTACTGCGCATTTGCGAGTGAGTACGGTCACTCGCCGTTTATATGTTTGATTATTATTATTATTGTTTGTTGCATTTGTATCCCACATTTTCTCACCTATTTGCAGTCTCAATATGGCTTACAATGTTCTGCCCTAGCGTTTTAGCTCGTGGTAAAAATCAGCTGGCAGTAAATGCTGAGACCTATATAATGGGCGTCTCAGCATTTACCGCCAGCTGAATTTTACCGTGAGCTAGCGCGGCTTGTAAAACACCCCCTAAAAGATAATCAGGGTTGGTGAAAGGTTATTAAGCATCCTAGGCAAATTCCCTTAATTATCTCTAGCCTTCCCCCTTCCCCTCTCCCTGAGATTCTCATAGTTAAACTCAATAACCATAATCATCCTAATATCATCCTTTCCAGAAAAAGCATGTAAAAACATGTAACTGAACATCATACATTAAAAGGCCCATTATTATTATTATTTGTTACATTTGTATCCCACATTTTCCCACCTTTTTGCAGGCTCAATGTGGCTTACATATAACCATTAACGGCGTTAGCCGATTCCGGTCTGAACAAATGCATAGTATGAATGAATACAAAGTGATATTGTGGTAGAATGAGGTACATGGATGGTAGGTACAATTGGGGGGAACTTAGGGAGGGAAAAGGGGGAAGAAGAGTCAGGTAATGCCCATTACGGTCTTTGGTTATATTGTGTCGCAAGTGTCCAGGTATTTTTATGTTGGGTCGGTGGGGTATGCTCTTCTGAACAGGTCTGTCTTTAGTGCTTTCCGGAAATTTATAGACCATTGAGATAGGAATTCAGACATCCAGTTGTATTTTACAAAAGGTTCTGTCAAACTCTGAGTATATCTGCTATCTGTAGGGTCAAGAACCGTCATCACTCTCCACATACAGGGTGACAGTGGTGTTCCTAGGTCTGCTGCCACCCGGGGTGGATCGCCACTATACCCCCCCCCCCCGGGCATCACATCCACTCTCTCAAGCGCATCGCTCTTACCTCCTGGGGGTGCAGGGAGAAGTCGCATTGGCTGTCGGCTCCGCCGGTCCCCAGCCCCAGAAACAGGAAGTAACACCAGAGGAGGAGGGAACCGGTGGAGTCAACAGCCATGCGGCTGCTTCACAACCCCCCTTGAAGCATGCACCTGGGGCAGACCATCCCCATCACCCCACCCTTGGTACGCCATTGCAGGGTGAGGCAAAAAAAAAAGTAACCTCCTAGAGTTTTTTTGATGTTTTCTCAGCAACTGCTTGGAATTTCAATGTGAATTTTACAGCTTTATGTGTTGTTAATATCTGCATTTATGTGCCAAGTAGAATGAGATTATCTTTGAACATGGCAAAATTACAGGCTTTTTAGCATGACCAAATATGTCTTACACTTCTACAGAATATTTAACTGTCAAATTAATCTTTAGACTATAGACACACGTCACTAATGCATTTCAAAGCTAGGAGGAGCTCGGAGAAAAGCTAAAAGAACAAAGAGGAGGAAAAGACCTCGAACCGTCCGGGTGTTAGGGCTTACTTCACACCCAATATCTTCAAAGCACTCACCGGACCTGTCTTCACCCCCGGCCAAAAACATCCTCCGTCCTTTTGCCGTTTTTACAATGTTCTGATTTAATCAACTTGCTCATTCATAACAACTTCAAAAAAATCAACTTATACTATGTAAAAAGGTCGCTTAGCTTCTATGTTCATCTGGCTGTTGAACACCTAGTGCTGATACTCCTGACGGGGACCCGTTTCGCCCACCGGCTTTGTCAAAGGCGGTTTCATTGGCGCAATATTGTGTTCATTTTTTCTTAGTCCCAGCCTGGTTGCAAGATAACCACACCCTCTCCAAAAGACATCACACGATGTGATACCCACAAGCGAGCCTTCTCCAGAGTAGCCCCCACACTCTGGAATGCACTGCCTGAAAGGGTCTGCTTAACACAAGACTATCTCTACTTCAAGAAGCAGGTGAACGCTTGGCTCTTCAACTGGGCCTTTAACGGAAGAAGTAACTAACTTGTTAGTCTCACTCACACACACAAGGAGTGACTTGGGCTGCAGAGGGACATATTTATCCACTCCTACCCTAGCTGAGGTAATATTTAACCATCTCTTTGACCTCAAGTGCAACTTTCTTCAAATTTCACCTTACTTTCTAACTCTTCCTACTTTTTTACCCTTCTATATGTTACATCTTTGCTTTACCCTTCACGATCAATTATAATGCTCTATACTGTGCCATACTTTGTATCGTTTTTTGAATATTTTTACTGCTGCAATTGCCTATTGCTCAAGTTCGATCTATTTATTTTTATTTGTTGCATTTGTATCCCACATTTTCCCACCTCTTTGAAGGCTCAATGTGGCTTACATGATACCGTGATCGGCGTTAACCGATTCCGGTGTAACAATTACAAGTTGCGAGTAATATCAAGGTGATATTGTGGTAGAGTGAGATACATGTATGGTAAAGACAATTGGGGAGAACTTAGTAAGGGAAGGAAGAATAAGGATATGTCCGTTGACGATCTTTGGTTACGTTGTGGACGAAGCCGCCTTGAGTGAATGCCTTCAAAAAGGCGGTAAATAAATCCTAATAAATAAATAAGGATTGGTGACATTCTCTCTTGTAACCCTTTGCTTGGGAGTTGCCTGCTGAGTCAGAGAAAGTAAAGTTGCTTACCTGCAAAGATGGCAGGAAATGCAGTCCTACATTTCCCTCTTTTTATCCCTGCATCCAGGGCCGCCGAGAGGGGGAGACAGGGGGGACAAAAGTCCCCGGGGCCCGGGCCTCTGGGGGGGCCCGGCGCCGCCACAGTCCAGCCCACCCGCTCTCCGTCGCTCCCACAACTAACCTGAAGCGCCTTCATCTTCGACGCAAGCAGCAGCAGGGCAGGCCACTCCTTCCTTCCGTGTCCCGCCCTCGCCTGATGTAACGTCCGCAAGGGCGGGGCAGGGAAGGAAGGAGAGGTCTGCCCTGCTGCTGCTGCTTGCGTAGAAGATGAAGGCGCTTCAGGTTAGTTCAGAGGGCCCGGCACTGGCAGCGGGTGGAGGGGGGCCCGGCGACCTCGGGTGGGGGGGCACAATGCGATGTGACCTCGGGAAGGGGGGGGGGGCCCGGGAGCGGCCTTGTCCCGGGCCCGGCCCCGGCTCTCGGCGGCCCTGCCTGCATCAGGTAAAAACTTGTAGTTAAATAACAAACTGAAGGACAGCCTAGGAGTTGGATAAGGAGCGAGGGAGGAAGTACCAAACACACTCATGAGAGAAGTTTAAAAATTGCTTCTTGAGCTTAAGTAGAACATGCATGTTGGCAATGTCAGGATGATATCATCAGCTGTGAGATTGCATTTCCTGCTGTCTATGGAGAACCGCCATTACAGGTAAGCAACTTTGCTTCTTTGCTTTGCCTCTCCCCAGTTATGGACTGCATTGAAGATCTGTATCTGTTCCCCAGGGTAAAGGTGAATCTCCCGTGAACACAAGGAGGTGTTGCTATGGGAAGAAATGCCACGAGACACTAAGCTTCCACCCTATATGTTCAGTCAGTACATGCAGGGATGGATTAAGGGTGCCTGGGTCCTCAGAAGATACCCTGGACATGGGCCCCTCCGTGCTCATTACCCTTGATCTGAGCCTGTATGACTTCACTCAGGCTTGGGTTCCAGGCGACCGCCCCACCTGCTGTAGGGTTGTCAGCTGGTTCCAGGTTTTCAGGACAGACGGTGCTGGTGCAGGCTGTATTTGTTGTTCTGATATCCCTATAGATTTCCCTAAGAAGAGTAGGGCTACAGTCAATGTATGAATGCAGGATCGGATTAGCCTATACTGGAAACAAACAAAAAAACAAACCCCAGTACAGTATATAATAATAAACTTGTCTCTTTTGATTAACACCTAACTTCCACTCATAGTACAACCCATCCTATCCATGCATCCTGTTTCTCCTTTTCTACACCCCACAGCTGCACTGGCCCAAAAAACGTACCGAGATTCTTTCCAGAAAGGAAAGGCAAGTCTTTTCATTTCATTCCTGAGCAGAATGTTATAGCACCGTTTTCTGTGACTCTTAACCCGCACAGCTGGATTAACAAGCGGAAAGGTTAATAGCAAAATTGCAAGGGCTTATGACAAAAGAAAAGTGGCTGATCCCTTTCTCAATGTGCAAAGACCCGGGATCTTTATACGAGTACATTGTGATGTCCTTTATGGAAGAAACTATTTTACTGCACATATAAGGAGGGCCCATCTGAAGAGGCAGGCATAAGCTGCTGCCTAGGGTGCCATGCTATTGTCACTGTTGCTGTTCCTGTATTAGCGGCAGAAGTAAGTTCCTCCATGGCCGCTTGAGGATGGTAAGGAAAAAGGAGGAGCAAACCTCACGTGACCGTGAGAGACAAACAAAAAAGTGAGGTAGAAACATATTTTCTGGTGAAATGCGTGATGTATGGATAAGTACATAAGTACATAAGTAGTGCCATACTGGGAAAGACCAAAGGTCCATCTAGCCCAGCATCCTGTCACCGACAGTGGCCAATCCAGGTCAAGGGCACCTGGCACGCTCCCCAAACGTAAAAACATTCCAGACAAGTTATACCTAAAAATGAGGAATTTTTCCAGTCCATTTAATAGCGGTCTATGGACTTGTCCTTTAGGAATCTATCTAACCCCTTTTTAAACTCCGTCAAGCTAACCGCCCGTACCACGTTCTCCGGCAATGAATTCCAGAGTCTAATTACACGTTGGGTGAAGAAAAATTTTCTCCGATTCGTTTTAAATTTACCACACTGTAGCTTCAACTCATGCCCTCTAGTCCTAGTATTTTTGGATAGCGTGAACAGTCGCTTCACATCCACCCGATCCATTCCACTCATTATTTTATACACTTCTATCATATCTCCCCTCAGCCGTCTCTTCTCCAAGCTGAAAAGCCCTAGCCTTCTCAGCCTCTCTTCATAGGAAAGTCGTCCCATCCCCACTATCATTTTCGTCGCCCTTCGCTGTACCTTTTCCAATTCTACTATATCTTTTTTGAGATACGGAGACCAGTACTGAACACAATACTCCAGGTGCGGTCGCACCATGGAGCGATACAACGGCATTATAACATCCGCACACCTGGACTCCATACCCTTCCTAATAACACCCAACATTCTATTTGCTTTCCTAGCCGCAGCAGCACACTGAGCAGAAGGTTTCAGCGTATCATCGACGACGACACCCAGATCCCTTTCTTGATCCGTAACTCCTAACGCGGAACCTTGCAAGACGTAGCTATAATTCGGGTTCCTCTTACCCACATGCATCACTTTGCACTTGTCAACATTGAACTTCATCTGCCACTTGCACGCCCATTCTCCCAGTCTCGCAAGGTCCTCCTGTAATCGTTCACATTCCTCCTGTGACTTGACGACCCTGAATAATTTTGTGTCATCGGCGAATTTAATTACCTCACTAGTTATTCCCATCTCTAGGTCATTTATAAATACATTAAAAAGCAACGGACCCAGCACAGACCCCTGCGGGACCCCACTAACTACCCTCCTCCACTGAGAATACTGGCCACGCAATCCTACTCTCTGAAGGAGTGGTGCGTTAGAAGCGTGAATGAAAACAACATTAAAAGGTGAATACATTGTTCTTTGTGCGAAACATCTTCCACATTACAACAAAGGTAATCACCTTTTAATGTTGTTTTCATTCACGCTTCTAACGCACCACTCCTTCATCCATACATCCAGAGCTCTTTTTGAGGGGGTACTTGGGGGTACTGAGTACCGGCACCTTTTCCATTGTCTGCTAAAATTGACCCATGGACCCCAAGTTTTAATGAAAGAGCTCAGGCTCTACACACCAATTCTACCTTGCCATACATTCTGTGACTGATTGCAGGAGGCCTGGCTATTGTGGGGTGGGTCCCTCAGTGATCACCCCACCCCTGAAGGGTGGCCTGGCATTTGAGTACCAGCACCTTTTTTGCTAGAAAAAACACGCTGCATACATCACACATTTCACTAGAAAATATGTACATTTTATATGATTTGCAGCTTCCGTCAATTTTTTTACTGTATCTATTTATATTCATAACCTTGTGTCACTATACTGCATTTTGTGCATTATTTTATTGTTTACTTAGATTGTTTTTATGTGTATTTTATTTATTCATTTACTTATTTATTGATGATGGCTACATGTCCACGTTTGTTTCTATGTAGATCTACTTGACCCCCGAGGCAGGCCTTTGTGCCGAAACACGGCCTTGTTGGGTCATCTTTCAGCTGTTACCAGTAAAGACTGTTTGATATCCTCCTTGTTTCTACCTCACGTTTTTGTTTGTCTCTGCTTGAGGATGGTCACATCATTGAAAGGGAGAATGGCTGATTGTGACACTGCTTTATTTGAGAGCAACAGCGCTCCATCAGAAAGGAGGTCCCCTTCTTGCCGACAACCCAGGATACAACTTAGCCAGTGATGGTCCTGTCAGATGGTCCAGTAAAAGATGCTGCAGTCTACAAAGACATTTGAATAAGGGATCTGTGTGATCTCAAGAACTTTTGTTGTATAATAGGGGTGAAGTCCTTGAGGATTACAAACAGGTCAGGTTTCTGGGTATCCTTAAGGCAGTTGTTCCCAAACTTGGTCCTGGAGGCATCCCAGCCAGTCAAGTTTTGGAGCTATCCTCAATGAATATTCATGAGAGAGATTTGCATACCAAGGAGGCAGTGCCTGTAAATCTCTCTCACGAATATTCATTGTGGATATCATAAAAACCTGACTGGCTGGGATGCCTCCAGGACCAGGCTTGAGAACCACTGCCCTAAGGAATATGAATCAGAAAGACTTGCATGCAATGGAGAGAGTACAGTCCGTTCTCACTATTCGCTGGGGTTAGGTTCTTAGAAAACGCTGTGAATACCGAAAACGTGAATACGGAACCATTGATCCTTTGGGGAGAAGGGGGTTAGATTCCTGTGTGACCCTGTTAGGTAGCAAAAATACACAGTGAACTCCATAAACTCATCGTTTCATGTAGCCCTTCTTGTAAACAACAGCTTACTTGTTATATTGTGCATTTTATAAATGTATTTTATACACTGCTTTTTCTTGTAAGAGTACAGTATATACGGCACCCCGACATAATAGACCATACAAAAAAAAACCCGACAAACCCCCCCCCCCCAACAAAACAGACTAAAACCAAAACAGACCATGACAAAAAAAAACCCTCCCAAAAAACCCCACAACAAAACAACCCAAGACAAAATAGACTCTTAATCAAGCTGGATTATGTTTTCAAGCAGATTTATGATTCTCACTAGATACCAAGTGTGGATTTATTTTTATTTATTTTATTGCATTTGTATCCCACATTTTCCCACCTATTTGCGGGCTCAGTGTGGCTTACAATACATTGTGAATGATGGAAATACAATGTGTTACAGTATGATTATGGGTTACATTATGGAGAGTTATGGGAAGACAAAGTCAAGTCAAAACATCATTTGGAGCGTAGAAACAATGGAATGTTACAATGGGGAAAAGATAGGGCGATAGAACAATAGCACGAAAACCTTATAGTATAGCAATTTTATATGTGGGTGGAGTATTAATTGTGGAGAAAATACGGGGTAAGAGAATTCAGAAGAGGGTGTATTGATGCATTTCTGTTAGTGTGTGTGGACTTCATGTGTTTTGATCCTTGCAGTAAATTTTCTCAAAGAGATAAGTCTTCAATCATTTACAGAAGTCGGTTAATTCGTAGATCGTTTTCAGGTTGCGTGGTAGTGTGTTCCAGAGTTGCGTGCTCATATAAGAGAAGGTTGATGTATGCAGTACTTTGTATTTTATGCCTTTGCAGTTAGGGAAGTGGAGATTGAGGAAAGTTCGGGATGATCTTTTAGCGATTCTGGGTGGCAGGTCTATTAAATCAGACATGTATGCCGGGGCTTCACCGTGGATGATTTTGTGGACGAAGGTGCATACTTTAAAGGTGATACGTTCCTTGAGTGGGAGCCAGTGCAGTTTCTCATGTAAGGGTTTTGCACTTTCGTATTTTGGTTTTCCGAAGATGAGTCTGGCTGCTGTATTCTGTGCTGTTAGAAGTTTCCTCAGTATTTGTTCTTTGCAACCTGCGTATAATGAGTTACAATAGTCCAGATGACTGAATACGAGTGATTGCACTAGGCTGCGGAAGACGGATCTCGGAAAGAATGGTCTTATTCTTTTCAGTTTCCACATGGAGTAGAACATCTTTTTGGTTGTGTTGTTTGCATGAGTCTCAAGTGTTAGGTGGCAGTCGATAGTGACTCCAAGGATTTTTAAAGTTTTGGAGATTGGCAGTTGTAGTTTAGGTGTGTTAATAGCGGTAAATTTATTTGTGTTGTATTGGGAGGTAAGTATGAGGCATTGAGTTTTTTCAATTCAGTTTCAATCGGAATGCATCTGCCCAGGTGTTCATGATGTGTAGACTTTGGTTGATTTCGTTGGATAGTGAAGTCAAGCCGTAGGCAGGTGCCAGGACTTTCAAGTGACGAGCCGTGGACTTTCTCAGTAATTTATGGCTCCTCCACTTCTTTGTACCCTTCAAATTCGTACCATTCAAAAATAAATCTATTTCATCAGGCCCTTTTGTTGGGAGTCTATTTTGTCAAGGACTTTTATGTCGGGAACTTTTTTGGTTTGGAGCTTTTTTTGTCTGGTTTCTTTTGACCAGGTGCCAGTATATACGGGTTTTTGGTGTAACAATACTCATGCACAGCTCTACGAATATCTTTTTCCACATGGGAACACACTTTCATTTGTATTTGCACTACACCGTGCATGGCTGCCAATAAGCGAAAATGCCTGTGAATGGCAAAAACGGGTCACACTTTATTCTCTGTGAATACTAAAAATGTAGATAGCGAGAATGCACTGTATGCATACAGATCTCTCGCAGCGCAAAGAAAATTGGAAAAAAAACCTTATGATATGAAGACCAAACAGAAAGACACACTTTCAGCTGAAGCTTTCTTTGATGAGGAATTGACCTCTGAGGCAGGTGAAACACGGAACCTATCGAGTCCTTTTTTATGACCGTTGGAGCTTTGCGAATAAATTGTCCTCTTGGAGTCCTCGTTGGCCTAGTGTGGTTTTGTGATAGCCATCTCTCAACCCTACTGTTTGTCTGTTTGTACAGACCTCTCTCATGGATTTTCATTAGAGATATCCCGAAAATCTGAACTGTTTGCAGCCTTTGAGGACTGAACTTGTACACCCCTGATCTATAATACCTCTAAAAGTATCACAGATATAAAAAAGACTCTGGCTTTTTCCAGAACCAATACAGTTTCTAGAACTGAGAGATGCCATGTTACTCAGTTTCAAGCTACTACTATTTATCATTTCTATAGCGCTACTAGACGTACGCAGCACTGTACACTTGAACATGAAGAGACAGTCCCTGCTCGACAGAGCTTACAATCTAATTAGGACAAACAGGACAAACAAGAGATAAGGGAATATTAATAAGATAAGGGTTCTGAACAAGCGAATAAGGGTTAGGTGTTAAAAGCAGCATCAAAAAGGTGGACTTTTAGCTTAGATTTGAAGACGGCCAGAGATGGAGCTTGACATACCGGCTCAGGAAGTCTATTCCAGGCATATGGTGCAGCAAGATAAAAGGAACGGAGTCTGGAGTTAGCTGTGGAGGAGAAGGGTGCAGATAAGAGAGATTTACCCAGTGAATGGAGTTCCTGGGGAGGAATGTAGGGAGAGATGAGAGTGGAGAGGTACTGAGGAGCTGCAGAGTGAATGCACTTATAGGTCAATAAGAGGAGTTTGAACTGTATGCGGAAACGGATAGGAAGCCAGTGAAGTGACTTGAGGAGAGGGCTAATATGAGCATAACGACACTGGCGGAATATTAGTCGTGCAGCAGAATTTTGATCAGATTGAAGAGGAGAGAGATGGCTAAGTGGGAGACCTGTGAGAAGCAAGTTGCAATAGTCTAAGCGAGAGGTGATAAGAGCGTGGATGAGGGTTCTGGTAGTGTGCTCAGAAAGGAAAGGGTGAATTTTGCTGATATTATAGAGAAAGAAACGACAGGTTTTAGCAGTCTGTTGAATATGTGCAGAGAAGGAGAGGGAGGAGTCGAAGATGACCCCAAGGTTACGAGCTGATGAGACAGGAAGGATGAGAGTGTTATCCACAGAAATAGAGAATGGGGGAGGAGGAGAGGTTGGTTTAGGGGGAAAGATAAGAAGCTCAGTCTTGGTCATGTTTAGTTTCAGATGGCGCTGAGACATCCAGGCAGCAATGTCAGACAGGCAGGCTGATACTTTGACCTGGATTTCGGCTGAGATTTCTGGTGTGGAGAGGTAGATCTGGGAGATTTTGGAACAGTCCTGGATTTCTGAGCACCCCATCCTGGTGCATTGTGGGATAGGATCAGGCACTACAAATCCCACACTGCTTTGGGATGTAAGCTCAAAACCTGGACTGGCCAAAAAGTATCCAGCCTAGAACTGGGTGACTGGGTGACTCTTCAGAGGAAACAAAAATCACATCCCCTTTGATTGGATAAAGCAACATCTGCAAAGGCCTTGGAAAGTGTCTGAGAAAGGTACTCCATTTAGAAGCCTTTTTTAACACTGAATGTATTACAATGCTAAAAAATGCAGTGGTGAGAAAATGTCAAAACTGTCAACAGACAATGTCTATTTTTCTTCCTTTCTGCAGTCTGGATATCCTGCTATATTTGTCTTCTCTTCTGCATCTGTGTTTTACTGTTTACTGGAACTGTAAAAGAAAAAAAAGATGGTGTGTCCATAAATAGATTTAAAATGGCAGTGAAGAGTTGTGGACAAAAATAGGATTCATGTGAGCAGAGGAACTCTGCCGATGTGATTCATGAGTTGGTCCCTACCCACGATGTGAGGTCATCTGCATCCTTGCTGACCCTTGACAGCATCTTCCATCTTCACATCTGGACACTTTTAATTCATCTTGAGAAAACTCAGTGACTGATACAGTTTCTCTATGGATTTATGGAGTTTCGACGGCAAAGTGTGTCAATCAAAATCCTTGAAAGATATTCTTGTAATACATTTCTCACATTTTTATTCAACACAACTTTGCAAAAAAATTAAAAAAGTCATTCTTTTTTCATTTAGATTTGCAAACGCCTGCCAGGGCCGCTGAGAGACAGAGACGGGCCTGGGGCAGGGCCGCTGCCGCCACCCCCCACTCGGGCGGCCGCTGCACCCAGCCTCCTTACCGTTCTGCATCTGCTCCTCCCTTGGTCTGTCACTCTCCTGTTCCTGTGTGCTGGGACCCAGGTTATTGCATTAACGCAATCACCTGGGTCCCGACACACAGGAGAAGGAGAGAGACAGACTGAGGGAGCAGAACCTTCTGCCTGTCTCCAGAAGCCTTGCGGGTCCCTCTTGGAGGCTGGGCTTGGGGAATCTTGCCCCCCCCCCCCCAGTCACCCCTCTCTGCGGCCCCGATGCCTGCCTTCGCTAGAGATATCCTGGATACTCTCTCCATTAAAGCAGAAATGTTATAACAGATTTTCTGCACATATGCCAGTGCATTCATGCAAAGGGTTAGATTCTATATACAATGCCAACAAAATCAGCACCAAAAAAAGCGCTATTCAATAAGCCACGCTTAAAGTTAGGTGTGCTTTATACTACTACTTATCATTTCTAAAGCGCTACTAGACGTATGCAGCGCTGTACACTTGAACATGAAGAGACAGGCCCTGCTCGACAGAGCTTACAATCTAATTAGGACAGACAAACAGGCCAAACAAGAGATAAGGGAATATTAAAGTGAGGATGATAAAATAAGGGTTCTGAACAAGTCAATAAGGGTTAGGAGTTAAAAGCAGCATCAAAAAGGTGGACTTTTAGCTTAGATTTGAAGACGACCAGAGATGGAGCTTGACGTATCGGCTCAGGAAGTCTATTCCAGGCATATGGTGCAGCAAGATAAAAGGAACGGAGTCTGGAGTTAGCAGTAGAGGAGAAGGGTGCAGATAAGAGAGATTTACCCAATGAACAGAGTTCCCGGGGAGGAATGTAGGGAGAGATGAGAGTGGAGAGGTAGTGAGGAGCTGCAGAGTGAATGCACTTATAGGTCAATAAGAGGAGTTTGAACTGTATGCAGAAACGGACAGGGAGCCAGTGAAGTGACTTGAGGAGAGGGCTAATATGAGCATAACGACACTGGCGGAATATTAGTCGTGCAGCAGAATTTTGAACAGATTGAAGAGGAGAGAGATGGCTAAGTGGGAGACCTGTGAGAAGCAAGTTGCAATAGTCTAAGCGAGAATAGTGCTTATGCCTGGGAATCGCACCTAAGTTTAGGCGTGGCCATTTGCACCAACTGAAATGTGCTGGAAATGTAGGCACCTAAATCAGGTGTATGTCCCCACTATTCTGATAACGACACATGTAGATTTTTAGAATGCCCTGTTACATCCATGACCCGCCCATTTTCACACTCCCTTTTCCAGATTGTGAGGAAATGTTAGGCGTGGATCCTGCGCATAAATTTACATGCGTAAAGCTCAATTAAATCTAATTAGTGCCAATTTTGGAGCACCCACAAAATGCCCAGTTCCCTGACCATAACCACACCCCTTTTGACCTGCATGCATTAGAATTTAGGTACAGTTCATTACAGAATATGCTTAGCGAGTTGTGCACGTAAAGTCTAATTATTGCCAATTAGTGCTCATTATTGCTTGTTAGATTCTGCTATCAACACTGGTTAGCTTGTTAAGCCAATTAAGTTACGTGTGTTCCCCAGGCCATGCAGCAGAGTGAAGAAGAGCAGTGCTGGAGGAAGACTCTTTTGATGGTGGGGTCTTGGGATCCTCGCCAGCCAAGGTATTTACAGTTGTAGTGTGTGTGGGGTGGTGGCAGCGACAGCGACGATCCTGGGGGGCCGGGGGGGGGGGGGGGGGCGGCAGCCCTGCCCCGGGCCCGGCTCAGTCTCTCGGCAGCCCTGCTGTAGTGTATAGAATATTATAAATTATACTAGTATCACTAGCATTTAGGCACAAGCACTTCCTCCTAAATGATTCTGAGTATCTGCTCCTCTGTTTCTCGTGCTGTCTTCCGCAAACTAACACAATCCTTGGTACTTAGCCATTTAGACTACTGCAACGGAATCTATGCAAAGGTTGCAAAGAGCAGTTAATCAAAAAACTACAGACCGCCCAGAACACTGCAGCGAGACTGATTTTTGGTATATCAAAATTCGAATCTGCCAAGCCCATTCGTGAAAAATTGCGTTGGCTCCCCATTAAGGAACGCATTGCCTTTAAGGTTTGCACCTTGATCCACAGGATAATTTACGGAGAAGTTCCTGGTTACGTGCTAGATCTTATTGACCTTCCACCCAGAAACAGTTCCAGTTCCGCCTGATCATACTTAACTCTACATTACCCAGATTGCAGCGGCCTTAAATATAAGTCCACCTGTGCATCCAGCTTCTCATTCGCAGGAACTCAATTATGGAATGCTCTACCCAGAATCTTAAAATCAACCCAGAACTATTTGAACTTCAGGAAACTATTGAAGACCACCCTGTTTAAAAGAGCTTACGTCATCGATTCAACCTAATGCTACTCTTCTTTGATTCAACAAATTCCATGGACTATACCACCTTCATATACTTTTATCTTTTTGTCCTATTTGATTCCTTACGTTTACTAATTTCTTTTACACTGTTTAATTGTAATTACTGCACTAGGCTCTTGTGTAAGCCATATTGAGCCTACAACTAGTGGGAAAATGTGGGGTATAAATGTGTTAAATAAATAAATAATACGTTACAAGACGTATGAGGAGAGACTTGCTGACCTGGACATGTATACCCTGGAGGAAAGGAGAAACAGGGGTGATATGATACAGACGTTCAAATATTTGAAAGGTATTAATCCGCAAACGAACCTTTTCCGGAGATGGGAAGGCGGTAGAACTGGAGGACATGAAATGAGATTGAAAGGGGGCAGACTCAAGAAAAATGTCAGGAAGTAGTTTTTCACGGAGAGAGTGGTAGATGCTTGGAATGCCCTCCCGCGGGAGGTGGTGGAGATGAAAACGGTAGCGGAATTCAAGCAGGCGTGGGATAAACGTAAAGGAATCCTGTGCAGAAGGAAGGGATCCTCAGAAGCTTAGCCGAGATTGGGAGGCGAGGCTGATGTTTGGGTGGTGGGGCTAGTTCTGGGCAAGACTTCTACGGTCTGTGTCCTGAAAATGGCAGATACAAATCAAGGTAAGGTATACACAAGAAGTAGCACATATGAGTTTATCTTGTTGGGCAGACTAGATGGACCGTGCAGGTCTTTTTCTGCCGTCATCTACTATGTTACTATAATATAGTTTAACAAAGGGCCTCTGGACCCCTAGGAATCCCAACCAGCGAGTCACTGTGACTGCAGACAGTTGCATAAGGTTCTGGCTGCAGAACTGACTGATGAGACTTCTATTGGAAAGTGTGGGTGCAAATTTATTTATTAGCCTTTTATTTATTTTTAAAGTCTAGTTCTTTTCAGTTGTAGCTAAAGGTGAGTTACATTCAGGTACAGTAGATATTAATGTGTAGAATACATCATTCTTCTAATGAAACAAATACAGTTTGAATAACATGCAAACAAGAGTGAAAAAGCGATGCGGCTGGGAAATATACAGAGAGGATTCAACACGTGCAGAAAAGAACGATAAAAGAAAAAAAAAAAATCAAGTGCACTTTTAAATAATTCAATAAATATTTCAGCAAGATTGTGGTGCTGCCCTAACTCACAGAATGGGCCAGAACTTTGAAATCTTATGAAACAATTTCTGGATGTTTTCAAAGTGTGATAAATGGCTTCCTAAGCTCATTCCTGCAAATAAACGAGGTGTGCCATTCCCTTTATTGAAACAAAGTTGACCTCTCTTAATCAAGCTTCCCATGTTGAGTATCCTAAAATAATTTCCTCATGCCTTGCATTAGACAGGCTGATCTATAGCTCTGTAGAATGGATCAGGATATGTTTTTCCTAAATAGTGAGTTACTATCCAGTCTCCAGAGATATCCCATTAAGTGAAAGAGCTTGTGTAAATGGGCTTCTCCAGTTTCCGCTCCCACGTTCCTTAGATATTTGGAATGTGTACCATTTGCTGGAGTGATTTTAAGAGAGCAGAATCTAACCAGAGCAAATCTTGGTTTGGTTTGTACTGTTCTTTATAGCTATCCTATAATTTTCGATCATGTAGTCCCAGAGGTTAGAAAACACACATTCTTTTTGGCTCAAAATATTAATTGAAAATAGCATATTTTTATTTGAACACTTTTTTTTTATTTGTACCCCGCGCTTTCCCACTCATGGCAGGATCAATGCGGCTTAGGTACTTATTTGTACCTGGGACAATGGAGGGTTAATTGACTTGCCCAGAGTTACAAGGAGCTGCCTGTGCCTGCAGTGGGAATGGAACCCAGTTGCCCAGGACCAAAGTCCACCACTCTAACCACTAGGCCACTCCTCCACTCCACTTACCTTGAGGACTTTTTTCAAACTGGCTCCTCATCCGCAATATACAGGTACTTTCATTTTGAAAGTTGCCTAAGGGAGACCGCCACGAGGTTCACCACGAGGTTGCGCCCCCGCAATCCGAATCAGGCGCACCGGAGAGACCATCTAAACCGGTGCGGAGACGGAGAGCCTAGAGGTGGAGAACCCAGAGGTGAGCCGCGACCACATCCTACAACTCCGAGCGGCCACCCAGTGAATTCGGGGAGCCGTGCTCGCGGCACCGGAAACGATCCGGCCGACCACGCGACCGGTGGAAAGTTGTTCGGAGTGGTTCGAAGCCCGGAAGGCCACGGAACAAGCGGAGCGCCGATCGGCCTGGTTGGCCTGAGGACTGGAAAGCAGGAGCGGCCTATCCCCAATGTGGCACGCTCCTGAATCGTCCAACTGCTGCCCAAGAAGCCGCAAGCGGATTGAGGGAAGTAGGCGCACCCCGCACCCGACTGCTCCACGCGTCGGAGCGCAGACAGACAGGAGTTGACCAGCTTGAGATGCGGCAAAGCGACGGCGACTCCTGAGCCACACACAAGTCCTGTGGTGGCTGCATTAGAGACACTGAGCACCAGACAACCGAGCCACTGGTCCCCGTGGCCACAGGGAACAGGAGCTACCTCCCGAGGCTGAACTAAGTAATAAAATACCTGCTCGTCTTAAATGCATGCATGAACTGCTTTAGTATGATTTAAAAATTCCTCGCTATACTCTGCTCATACTAAACTGAATGCAACTGTGTCTTAGACCAATATAGCACCTTTAACTGTTGCCAAGCTTTAATTTAAATTACTGCTAAGACCAATGCATAATAGCGAACTGTTACCAAGCAAGCTTTAGCTTTAACATAATTTAAAATCCTCGCTTCACCCTGCTTTGCTTTGCTTTGCCTTGCTTACTGCCAGCTTTGAACTAAACTGTTGCTAAGCTTAACTGAAAATGTTAGCACTACTTCGCTTGAATTGTAGCCAAGCTCAAATGCAATTGTAAACGTTGTATCGCTCAAATTTACACCAATTACTTATTTGTCACAGCACCCAACACACAGAAATGAACACCAGCAATACACTCATAACCATCCAGTGTCTTATTATATTCGTACACGCAAACACAACACAAAACCTAGACAACAACAACTCCACTACTCACAATCCGCATAACACTCACACACACACCATGCACGCCCAAAACAACAACCCACTTACACATCACCAATCCCATGCACAACCTTTAAATAACCTACCAAATCAAAGACACAACAACAACCAACCAACTGGAACAAACCCCGAATATGTACACCACCGACGAAACAAGGAAAACAATGACAACAACAGACTCAACCAACGAAAAAACAGACAGTTAATAAAAATAAACACATCTAACCCCACCTTGGAACCACATCACCCAATCCAACTAGGATACGTCAATGCAAGATCAGCAGTAAGCAACTCGATAGACATACTAGATTGGATCACCACAGACAAACTAGACCTCTTATTTATCACAGAAACCTGGTTCCACAGTCCTACGGACCCCGCCATCCTACAAACGTGCCCACCAGAATACAAAATCACGCACTGGACAAGAAATGGAGAAAAAAGAGGAGGCGGAATAGCTTTAATACACAAACCTGAATTCACCATCACAATCACAGGCGAATCTACCTCACCACAACTTGAAATTGCTTCGACAAGAATCAACCATCCAAGTCTAATAGGACACCTTAACACAATCCTATTCTACAGGCCACCAGGAAAATGGCAAGACGCCCAAACACAACTCATGGATTTCATCTCGAATACCTGCGTATCAACCTCAAACATCCTCATACTAGGTGACATCAACTTACACCTAGAAGATGACACCATACCAAGTACACGAGAATTCAAAGAATTCCTACTACTCTGGGATCTGCAAATACCCAACTTACAACCAACACATGAAAAAGGACACACACTAGATATCATAACAAATAGACTCGAACCAAACTCAACTATCACACTCACCAACACAAAATGGACACCCACATTATGGTCAGACCACCATAAAGCAAATGTCACCCTTTACTGGCAAAAAACACAACCAAACACAAACAATAAACATGAGCGAACAACCTACACAACGAGAGGAAAAATAAACCCCACAACATTCTGGCAACAGATCCACCAAAGCGAATGGACTACAAACGCTAGCACCATCCAATTCCTCCAAGAATGGGACGATATAAGCATAACAACATTAGACAAAATCGCCCCAGCCCAAACCAGAACATCACACAAATCCATGGTTCAACGAAGAGCTGAAAAAACTGAAAACACAAGTCAGGAGACTTGAACGAGCCTGGAACAAAAAGAGAGATGAACAAACACTAAACGACTGGAAACAACTTCGAAGAAAATACAAATACACCATCAAACAAACAAAAAGATTACACTACAAAACATTAATAGGACCAAACTACAAAGACACACATAAACTCTTCAACCTCGTAAACAAACTGTTAGACACCACACCTGTTACAATCAACGGCAAAGATATACCAAGTGTCGACAACCTTGCAAAATACTTCAAGGAGAAAATTATACAATTACGACACAAAATACCCGCAAGCCCTATAGAATACACCGTTCTCCTAGACTGTCTAGATCCAGAAGAAGGAACACACCCAGCAGACAGAACCTGGACCGAATTTGAACTACTACCAGAAGAACTCATCTCTAAAACTCTCAAAAAATATGCCAAATCCAACTGCAAACTAGACATATGTCCAAACAGCCTCATGCAAACTGCTCCTCAACAATTCATAATAAACCTAACAAACCACATAAACTACATGCTACAAAATGGACTCTTCCCAAAAGAAAAAGGAAAAATCCTACTCACACCAATTCCCAAAGACACAAAGAAAAACACGAGCGAAATAACCAACTACAGGCCAATTGCATCCATACCACTAATAACCAAGATAACCGAAGGTATGGTTACCAAACAACTCACAAACTATCTAGACAAACATTCAATACTGCATGATGCCCAATCAGGATTCCGTTCGAATCACAGCACAGAAACAGTATTAATCACCCTTATGACCAAATTCAAACAAATAATTGCAACCGGCAACAATATACTCCTACTACAATTTGACATGTCCAGCGCCTTCGACATGGTCGACCATGAAATCCTACTACACATACTTGAATACTTTGGCATCGGAGGAAATGTCTTGAATTGGTTCAAGGGGTTCCTAACCCTGCGCTCGTACCAAGTCACATCAAATTCAAGCACGTCCAAGGCATGGATACCTGAATGTGGAGTCCCACAAGGATCACCTCTCTCTCCAACTATCTTCAACCTAATGATGATCCCTTTAGCAAAACTCCTATCAAACCACAACCTCAACCCGTATATATACGCCGATGATGTAACCATATACATCCCATTCAAACAAGACATCAAAGAAATCTCCAGCGAAATCAACCAAAGTCTACGCATCATGAACACATGGGCAGATGCATTCCGCCTGAAACTAAACGCAGAAAAAACCCAATGCCTGATACTCACCTCCCAATACAACACAACTGAATTCAACGTGATAAATACACCAAACCTAAAACTTCCAATCTCTGAAACGCTAAAAATCCTTGGAGTGACAATCGACCGCCACCTAACACTCGAAACTCACGCAAATAACATAACCAAGAAGATGTTCTTCAGCATGTGGAAATTGAAAAGGATTAGACCATTCTTCCCAAGATTCGTCTTCCGTAGCCTAGTGCAATCCCTCGTCCTTAGCCACTTGGACTACTGCAACTCATTATACGCAGGCTGCAAAGAGCAAATACTGAGGAAACTTCAAACAGCCCAGAACACAGCAGCCAGGCTCATCTTCGGAAAACCTAAATATGAAAGGGCAAAACCACTACGAGAGAAACTACATTGGCTTCCACTCAAGGACCGCGTTACTTTTAAAACTTGCACACTAGTCCACAAGATCATTTACGGTGAAGCCCCAGCGTACATGTCTGATTTAATAGACCTACCACCTAGAAACGCCAAAAGATCATCCCGAACTCACCTCAACCTCCACTACCCAACATGCAAGGGCTTGAAGTACAAGACGATACACGCGTCTACCTTTTCCTACAAGAGCACGAAGTCTTGGAATACATTACCACGCAACCTAAGAATGATTAATGAACAAGCCTCCTTCCGTAAACTACTGAAGACACACCTGTTTGAACAAACCTACGGAAAGAGCCAAAACACATAGAAACTACTCACTGTTCACAATGCAATACACATCCACATCTGATCCATCATCCCTTTATCCAGTCAATCATACATTCATCCATGGAACTATGTACACTATATGCCTAGGTGCCTAATAATGCCCTTTTTTCTCTCATTGTCTCCTTCTAATGTCTCTATGTTGTTGTCCCACTGCTATACCACTAAGGATATTTGAATGTCTCGCACAACTCTGTTCAATGTAATCCATAACCTAGTCGTAACAAATGTATGTCTATTATTCAAGTCTTATTGTAAGCCACACTGAGCCCGCAAATAGGTGGGAAAATGTGGGATACAAATACAACAAATAAATAAATAAATAAAAAAGTAAAATAATATCCATACTTTTGAAAATTCAAAAGAGCTCATGTATTTCTAAAATACTGCCCCAACTGTGATCTCAGGAGCATCTCTCCTGTGTGTAGTCATGCTAGAGGTAATTCTAGAAGTGGGCGCCCCAATGCACTTATACAACACTAACATAACCTGGTTTGTGGCTGCTGCGCCCTCTAAGCTGAGCGGGAGTCCTCCATCTACAGTCTTGCCAGTGTGGGGCGCTGTTTCACTATCACATTTTCAATAGTGACGGACAGGGAACTTCTGCAGGACTTCAGGGAGTCTGCCTGTCCCTAGAGATTGAAAACACAATATTGAAGCACCGCCCCCTACTGGTAGTAATGCAGTTGGAGGTTTGCCACTCAGAGGGAACGGTGTTCAGGATGTCTAAAATCTAGGTACCTGCAAAATCCTCCCCCCCCCAAAAGTAGTCTGTAAGTGGCACGTTCAAGTGGCAGCACCACCCATGCCCCTCCCACACGCTGCGCTTAACTGCTTTGTTGCCAACTACATGTGCGACTACACACTTACCCACGAGCACTCAACTATTTTCCACGTTCACACATGCAAGTGGCACTGAAATGTGGGCACCCAGTTAATGTGTGTAATTTTACTGGTTATAGAAAGGTAAATGTTTAAATCACTCATTTCTGTGGGAAATGTACTGCTTTGCCCCTCATCCCACCCCCCAAACAACATGGCCTTGAATTTACTCTCCAGGGGTAGGATAGCAAGGCTGGGCTCACATCTAACTGAATCCCAGATTCCAATTCCTGCCGAGCAGTTGGATGGATAGAGCTGCACTAACTTTAAATGATGTATTTAAAGGTAAAGCAATAAAACGTCCCATATAGGGCCAGCTTGACCCGTAGGTGAACTGGGCACCCACCTAGGGCAGCACAATTGGGGAGGCGGAGAGTGGCAGTCAGCAAAACCTACAATATACTCATTGCTGCCAGCATAGAGCGTATACGTACACTGACTGTTTGCCAGCACTGCCCTGGAGGGGTTAGGAAAGGGAAGCCACTGAAAAACTGGGAGGGAGGTGGAGGAGGGAACAGGAGATATTGAACACCTTGGAGGGGGGAGGGGGGAGGGAGGGAGGAGGGGATGCTTAATACCTCGGAGGAGGATGGGGAGAGGTGTTGGGCACTTTGGGGTGGGGTGGGAGGGAAGGAGAGAGATGCTTGACACCTTTTGGAGGGAGGGAGGGAAGGGAAGGGAAATGGAGATGCTGGACATGGTGGGGGAGAGCCCTGAGCCACCCCTTGGGAGGGGGAGAGCTGCAGGGCTAAAGATTCATGTAGAATCTCAGATGCCCTTGGGATGACCTTGGTCCCACGGCAGATTACTGTGTCACAGGGACATGAGCTTGGACTTCCTACCCAACAGGTGGATTTGGGTGCATCAGAGAGGAGGGGAATGACAGCTGCTGTTACTGCATGACTCTTGTCAGAGGCATTCTTAAGACTTCACTCTAGCCTGCAGAGCTGGAGAGGGTAGATCAGGGTTGGTGCACTCTAGATAGATACAAATTCCACTGCTCTCTTCCCATCCATATTCAGACTCCCAGCTCTCTCCTAGCTTCAGGATGCACCTTGATGGTTGTTCCCCTTCCTACCTGAGCCAGATGGATAGCACAACCACTACTGTGTTTTCAAAAGTGACTTGAAGTTGCAAGTGACCCAGAACCTGACTGCTTTGTGCAACCAGCTGGAGCAGCAGCAAAGACAGTATCTGAGAGTGGAAGGTGACTAAGCCCCTTGACGCATACTCAGAGCTCACATGGTGGCCTCCCCATCCTCTTGCAGCAGGGTTGAGAGAACCAGGTCAGTCTTGACAGGCTGATCCAGTTTTGGTTTTGCTCCATTGTTATCTATGGGATTAGGGTAAACCCCAGAACTGGATCAGCCTTTTACACCTGACAGAGGTCAGGTGGCAGCATTATCTCACAGGAAATCAGTGGTCAAGCAAAGGAAGGAGGAACAGGAACAGCCTTGTGGTTAGAGCATCAAACTTCAAACCGGGGGGAGCCAGAGTTGAAATCTCACTTTTTCTCACTGAAACTCCTCATGACTGGCATGCTTGAGTGGAGGAATGGCCTAATGGTTAGTGCAGCAGGTTTTGATCCTGGCAACCTGGGTTCAGTTCCCACTGCAGCTCCTTGTGACCTTGGGCAAGTCACTTAACCCTCCATTACCCCAGGTACAAAAAACTTAGATTGTGAGCCCTCTAGGGACAGAGAAAGTACCTGCATATAATGTGTACAGCACTGCATACATCTAGTAGCTGTAGTGGACTTAAGGTAAGTCACTTCACCCTCCACTTCCTCAGGTAAAACCTAGACCTCTAGTTATTAATCTTCAGTAAAATGGCATGCTTGTGCACTCTTTACCATAAGAAAATTTACTGTGGGTTTCACTAATGTATTGTACTTCAGCACCATGGATTAGTGAATCCCATACTACTACTACTACTACTTAACATTTCTAGAGCGCTACTAGGGTTACGCAGCGCTGTAGAAATTAACAAATAAGGACCGTCCCTGCTCAGAAGAGCTTACAATCTAAAGGACGAAATGCCAAGTTGGGGTAGTCTAGATTTTCTAAGTAGAGGTGTTGTGATTAGGTGCCGAAGGCGACATTGAAGAGGTGGGCTTTGAGCAATGATTTGAAGATGGGTAGGGAGGGGGCCTCGCGTATGGGCTCAGGGAGTTTATTCCAAACATGGAGTGAGGCGAGGCAGAAAGGGCGGAGCCTGGAGTTGGCGGTGGTGGAGAAGGGTACTGAAAGGAGGGATTTGTCTTGAGAGCGGAGGTTATGGGTAGGAACGTAAGGGGAGATGAGGGTAGAGAGGTAAGGAGGGGCTGCAGATTGAGTGCATTTGTAGGTTAGTAGGAGAAGCTTGAACTGTATGCGGTACCTGATTGGAAGCCAGTGAAGTGACTTGAGGAGAGGGGTGATATGAGCATATCGGTCCATGGGTTTTTTTTTATGCTGCATCCAGGAATAGCACTCATTCCCAGCTGAAGCAATTGAATGTTTAAAATAGCTCCCCGCCTCCCCCCACTGAATCTTTTTGAAAAATGCAGGGGCCTGTGGATCCCCACTAAACTCTCCATTCCTTTTAAAATCTGCAAGTGCCCCCGCAGATCTACCTTTAATCCCTTTTGAAAACATTTAGGGTTCTCCTAGTCTCCCAAGTCCACCTCCTCATGAAAACCCCATAGGGATGTTCCTTGTGAGCCCTGGTCCCCCTTGGTTTGGTGGCTGCCTCTTGATAAAAAGTGCTCCCTTATTTAGCATTTCAAAGGCTACCATTTTTGAAGAAGCAGATGCTAGATCTAGAGCGACTATCACCCATTAAGATCCCAGGGACAGTTGGTATGTGCCTGGGGTTTGAGGGGGCTGGGAGAGGGGGCATAAAACATTTGAAAAAGGGATCAAAGGGAGAGTAAGTCTGCAGGGGCCCTAGAAATGAGATTGAAGGGGGGCAGACTCAAGAAAAATGTCAGAAAGTATTTTTTCACGGAGAGGGTGGTGGATGCTTGGAATGCCCTCCCGCGGGAGGTGATGGAAATGAAAACAGTAACGGAATTCAAACATGCGTGGGATAAGCATAAAGGAATCCTGTGCCGAAGGAATGGATCCTCAGGAGCTTAGTCAAGATCGGGAGGCAGGGCTGGTGATAGGGAGGCGGGGATAGTGCTGGGAAGACTTATATGGTCTGTGCCAGAGCCGGTGGTGGGAAGCGGGACTGGTGGTTGGGAGGCGGGGATAGTGCTGGGCAAACTTATACGGTCTGTGCCAGAGCCGGTGGCGGGAGGCGGGGATAGTGCTGGGCAGACTTATACGGTCTGTGCCAGAGCCGGTGGTGGGAGGCGGGGATAGTGCTGGGCAGACTTATACAGTCTGTGCCAGAGCCGGTGGTTGGGAGGCGGGGCTGGTGGTTGGGAGGCGGGGATAGTGCTGGGCAAACTTATACGGTCTGTGCCAGAGCCGGTGGTGGGAGGCGGGGATAGTGCTGGGCAGAGTTATACGGTCTGTGCCAGAGCCGTTGGTGGGAGGCGGGGATAGTGCTGGGCAGACTTATACGGTCTGTGCCCTGAAGAGCACAGGTACAAATCAAAGTAGGGTATACACAAAAAGTAGCACATATGAGTTATCTTGTTGGGCAGACTGGATGGACCGTGCAGGTCTTTTTCTGCCGTCATCTACTATGTTACTATGTTACCAGAACTGATGGGGTGGAGGCTTGGTTTGGAAGGTGTTTTCCTTTATTTAAGGGATCTGGGTTTGGGGGACAATTCTGAAACATTCTCAGAAGTATCAGCTTGCATGTTAAGTGGCTGATACTCCTGGGAAAAAGTTAGTAACACCTCTTGAGTTGTCAACGGTAACTATAATGAATAACACAGCTTACCAAATGAAATAAAAGCTGCATTATCCATCTTGTATGATAATGAGTTGTTTTGCATGCATTTGCATACTTCAGAGCTCATTATTAGTGAAAATTATTGGTCAAAAGTTTTGCACGGCACTGTTATTGACAAATAATACATGTGGTTGCCAATAAATGCATGTTAATTGGCCAATCAAGTCTATATTATTAGTGTCATAACACAGCTTGGTACTGTAACTAGAGGTTTTTGAATGTAGTCTCTCTGGGCCAGAGAAATACCTATTGCTCCGTAATGTGACTTGTGAAGGAGATCAGATTTCAAAAGGCAAGTCATTAAATCCAAATGCAATCCACCACCTAGGTTTCTCATTCTTTACAGAACATAGAAATCACTTGTTTCCATGACAAGGGGCTTAGAAGCTCATGGTAAAACTCTTTTATATAGCTTTACAGAAAGCGGAGAACCCGTACAGAGCAGGCAAAATGTAGAATACATCTCCACTTCCTCCTCTCTTCTTGGCCAGCGTTCACTCTTTTGTGTTAAATTTGGATCAAGATGAGAAAAAAACGTACCGTACCCTCCACTTGGATTTCTGACAAGCCCTTCATGCCTTCAGATTTATATTAATTGTAACTATTTTCCCCCTAAGGCGGGGATACTCTGAGTTGTTAAGCAAAGCAGAGACTAAAAGACCAGATCACGAATAAAAAGAATTTATAAATTATTAGTTTGCTGTTGAACAGTGATGGATCTATGCCAGCAGCTTCTTCAGGGGTCCTTTTACTAAGCCGTGTAAGTGTCTACACGTGCCCAACGCACGCCAAAATGGAGTTCCCACCCCACTATCGCGTGGCTCTTGTGGTCATTTCATTTATAGTGCGTGTCCAAAAAATATTTTTTATTTTCAGGCACGTGTAGTGGACGTGCTGCAAGTGGCATTTGGCGCGCGTAGGTCATTACTGCCTGGTTACCATGTGAGTCTTTACCGCTATATCAATGGCTTGTGGCTGGATTTGTGGCAATTTTCATTTTGCCGCACGTCCATTTTTGGCAAAAATTTAAAAAAAGGCCTTTTTCACAGGCACACTGAAAGATGGATCGGCGTGCACTCCAAACCCGTGCCTACACTGCCGCAAGCCATTTTTCAGCGCGCCTTTGTAAAAGGACCCCTTAGAGCTTTGCCTGGCCCTTGTGTACTATTTGCTATGTATTAATGGAAAAAACATTTTTGTTATGTTCAATATATTTCGTTTTTAATTCAGATTTGATTGCTGTGCTATAGACCACTTGCTGCCTATAGAAGGTCCCAACTATTCTAGTTACAAATTAAGCCTGTTACCTTTTTATCCTACTCAGCTGATGACTTCTCTTTGCCCATTTATTGCAAATGAATGATTGATGACTTTGCATCATTCACCATTCTGCTGTTTGCATTTCTGAAATGCCCAAATATCCTGACTGGGTGATAACAGATACCCAGACTAATGTGTTTGTACTGGTGATGCGCGGAATGGTAAATCCATTGCTTATCTGTTTCAGCAACAATCAACAGAAAAGTAGGAACTGTAATACTTTATGACATCACAATGCAGAATCTGTCACATGATATGTTTGGGAAGTAATTTTATAAAGTCACAAGCCGTTGAGCCCATTAAAACGGGCAAGAAAGTGGTCGGAGCAAGGCCGGGTGCAGCCGAGCCCCCGCCCAGGAAAGCCGCCCCGGGGGATGGTGGCAGAGGAAAGCGCCCGGGTCACGGTAGTGGCGGCGGCAGCAGCAGCTCATCGTACCTGTCGAAGATGGAGTGCGCCTCGGAGCTGCTGTCGGACGATCCCTGCCCGCCCGGTGCTCGCCGGTCAACGTCGGAACTCAGAAGAGATTTGTGATGTGTCAGTCACTCTTCATTTATATAGTACGATTCTTGCATGTGTGAGGCTATAAATGGCCGCTTACGAAACATCAAACTGCATAAAGGTATATGCCTTACAGTGGAGGAGTAGCCTAATGGTTAGTGCAGTGGATTAAGCACTGGGGGAATTGATTTCAGTTCTCACTGCAGCTCCTCCACTGCCCCCAGGTGCAAAAACCTAAATTGTGAGCCCACTAGGGACAGAAAAAGGTACCTGCATATAACAATTGCAAGTCACTTTGATTGTACCACAGAAAGGTGATATATCAAATCCCATTTACCTACTACTACTACTACTATTTAGCATTTCTATAGCGCTACAAGGCGTACGCAGCGCTGCACAAACATAGAACAAAGACAGTCCCTGCTCAAAGAGCTTACAATCTAATAGACAAAAAATAAATAAAGTAAGCAAATCAATTAATGTGAACAGGAAGGAAGAGAGGAGGGTAGGTGGAGGCGAGTGGTTACGAGTCAAAAGCAATGTTAAAGAGGTGGGCTTTCAGTCTAGATTTAAAGGTGGCCAAGGATGGGGCAAGACGTAGGGGCTCAGGAAGTTTATTCCAGGCGTAGGGTGCAGCGAGACAGAAGGCGCGAAGTCTGGAGTTGGCAGTAGTGGAGAAGGGAACAGATAAGAAGGATTTATCCATGGAGCGGAGTGCACGAGAGTGTGTATTACCCTTACACGAGAGTGTGTATTTGCTGGTAGGGGCACAGTATCTATAAGTGAGGCGTGCTGTTCCGGGCAGCATGTTATGTTAGTTATTATTGGATCAGCCAATGAGAGAATGTCATTATTTGCTGTTTGTTTTAAAACACCTTTTCAAGGTGTATAAGAATTAAGAACCATTATCATCTTTAAGCGAGATCTTGTTTTGACCCCTGACGCAGGCATATATTTATGCTGAAACACAGCTGTGTCGGGTTTTTCCAATGTTATTCGCTGCTGGCAATAAAGAATCATCTGGTTCTTATATGTGCTTATTAACTCCACTTTTTGTTCTATCTGTGGTTTGTTCCATCCGTGGAGGATTGTTTCCTTCTCTGTTTTGTACTTTGCATAGTTTTCAAGTCCACACGTAGATGATAAAATATGCTAATCAATTTGCATACTTAAAATCCTAGGCACTTGCTCTAGGGCAGGTGTAATTGTCTGCACCTGCAAGGCAGGCATGATTTCTGTCTACTTCTCTTTATAAAACAGTGCCTAAGTAGGCATTAAATTACCCTCTTAAACTAGGCTTCCTGTTTTAAAATTACCCCCTTGGGGAGGAATTCTATAAAATAGACGCTCACATGTATGCACCTATTGGACTAAATTCTGTAAATCATGCCTAAAAAATTGGTACCAAACCCCCCTGCCCCCCACTTAAATGCTATTCTGTAAGCTGCACCTATAGAATAGTGCTTAAGCCTGGGGATCATGTGTAAATGTAGGCATGTCCATTTGCGCCAACAAAAAACATAGTGCAAACATCCCACCTCAATTTATGCACGGAACCCCCTTATTCTATAATTGTGCATGTAACCAAAAACCACACCTATAATCCGCCCCACACTGCCTATGACCCTCCCGTTTCCACACCTCTGTTTTCAGGATGCGCATACAATTTAGATGCCTAAATTTATGTGCGTACTTCTTAATTGATTCTAATTAGTGCCAATAATTACCTGTTAGAAAGCCAATTAGTGGCACTACTTGGCTCGTTATCAGTGCAGCATGACACCCCCCCTCGGTGCATCAACCCCCCCTTGACGCATCAACCCCCCCTCGGCGCATCACCCAAGCCCCCCCGAGCGCATTCTTGCCTGCCGTGTGCACGCTGCTGGGGGGGGGGGGTTACTTCCTGTTCTGGGGCAGAGGGAGCAGAGAACCAGCAGAGCCAACACCCCCCCCCAGCGGTGTGCACCCAGGGCGGACCGCCCCCACGCCCCGCCCTTGCTACACCACTGCTCGTTATACAATTAAATTGCATGTGGAAAATGGGCGCACGCTGAAATTTGCACGCACAATTTTTGGCATCTTTTATAGAATTAGGGGTTTTATGTGCCTAACATGACTAGAATAATGACATACCTAAATAAACGTAGAAAGGATATCAAAATGCTTCTAGTGCCAGAGTTTGAGGAATAATGATGTGCTAGTTTCCAATCCTCTGTACTTTTGTTCTTTTTTTTCGAGTTTAGAATACCCAGCTATGACCTTTGCATCACTGGATATGTATGTCTCTCCAGTTTTTTCCATCTTGGATTGTAGCTGACAGAGCATTTTGACCCTCGAGGCAGACGATTTCCCGCTGAAACATGGCCCCGTGCCTGGTCTCGTCTAAATTTGGATGATTTGTCAATACAAATTGTGATTGTTTTATCCCTGGTGGCTGGAAATTATTTGGTTCCATCCTTACTTCTCGCTGTCATAAACCTCCATTCTCCCTCCCTTCTTACTACTACTACTACTACTTAACATTTCTAGAGCGCTACTAGGGTTACGCAGCGCTGTACAGTTTAACAAAGAAGGACAGTCCCTGCTCGAAGGAGCTTACAATCTAAAGGACAAAATGTCAAGTTGGGGCAGTCAAGATTTCCTGAATAGAGGTGTAGTGGTTAGGTGCCGAAGGCGACGTTGAAGAGGTGGGCTTTGAGCAAGGATTTGAAGATGGGCAGGGAGGGGGCCTGGCGTATGGGCTCAGGGAGTTTATTCCAAACATGGAGTGAGGCGAGGCAGAAAGGGCGGAGCCTGGAGTTGGCGGTGGTGGAGAAGGGTACTGAAAGGAGGGATTTGTCTTGAGAGCGGAGGTTACGGGTAGGAACGTAAGGGGAGATGAGGGTAGAGAGGTAAGGAGGGGCTGCAGATCGAGTGCATTTGTAGGTTAGTAGGAGAAGCTTGAACTGTATGCGGTACCTGATCGGAAGCCAGTGAAGTGACTTGAGGAGAGGGGTGATATGAGTATATCGGTCCAGGCGGAAGATAAGACGTGCAGCTGAGTTCTGAACGGACTGAAGGGGGGATAGATGGCCAAGTGGGAGGCCAGCGACATATTCTGCACGGCTGGCTCATGGCATGAGCCAAGTGAGGTGCTGGCGCAGGGTGCCAAAGCTCAAGGGTGCCAAAAGCCTGCTTCCCAGCTTTGCGCTTTGCTCTCATCACTGTGTCTGCATGGCTACCTGCACAGTTGCAGTTGAAATATAAGCAGGGCTTTTTTTGTGGGGGTACTTGGGGGTACTGAGTACCGGCACTTTTTCCATGTCTGCTAAAATTGACCCAAGGACCCCAAGTTTTAATGAGAGAGCTCAGGCTCTACACACCAATTCTGCCTTGTCATAGGTTCTGTGACTGGTTGCAGGGGGCCTGGCTATTGTAGGGTGGGTCCCCTCAGTGATCACCCCACCCTTGAAGGGTGGCCTAGCATTTGAGTACCGGCACCTTTTTTGCTAGAAAAGATACACTGAATATAAGAAATGGAACTCTTGCTGCTTTAAAGATAGAGCCAGTGCTGGCGTGGGCATGAGCGGGGTGAGGCAGGGAGGTGCCAATGCTGATGGGGGAGGGGTACCAGAGAACACCGGTCTTCTGGTGATAGCTCTGGCAGTGGTGAAAGGTTGCTACTCTCAAACTTTGCTGTCCTAACCAGATGCCAGTTCTCTCCACAGAAACGAACTTTCTGGGGCTTAAAGTGATTATGTATTAATCCATTGAAATATTAATGAGTTGCTTTGTACAAACTTATATATCACACATTCTCGTTAATGTTTTGCCACACAGTAGCTCCAACCTAATTGTGTTATCAATAGCATTCATTAATTCTGCTTACTAAATAGACCCGTGGTGTTCTTTCATGTCACAGTATTTTATTATTGCCGTAAGACTCATCAATCTACGTATGGCACTGCAATTAAACTAACTTCTAGACAGCTGAAGACATTTGGCTTGGCCTCACAAATCACTGCGCACCACAATTCATATCTGAAGACAGGATGCATGCACTCTTTAAAGCTCCCGCACTGCCTCATTTCGGAATACATTTTATGTTGATCTAACAAAAAGTATAACTAATTGGAAAGAATCCAGGTGTCTCTGGGGCCACGATTCAGTAGCTCCTGCAAGCTACTGGGGTTTTTTGTATTTTTTAGCAATGTGGTAGAGGTCCACACCTTTGCTTAGTAAAATATATCTCGCATGTCTATCTACTGGTCTCGCGTTGCACAATGGTTGATATCTTCTTCAACATGGAGTCCCCTTTGAAAGTGTTTACCACGTCCTTACTTTTATACATCTCGTCCGATGACATTTCCCATGCTCCAAAGAACAGCTGTAGTGAGGGCAGGCAGTATGTTTGCATTCTGTTCTGGTATCAGCTGACAGGGATAGTGGAACATCTTTTTGGTTGGGTTGGGGAGGTGGGTGTCAAACAAACCAATCTCTGTCCCCACCCCCATGCTCTCTAGTTGCTGTGTTGGACAAAATAATGCTAGAGTCATGACCCCAGCGGCCCACCCCATGACGCTGCTTGTGTCAGCTGGGATATTATCCTCTGTGGAACTCATTCCAAATTTCTGACATTTATGAGGATAACAAACCTGATCCCTTCCCTCTCAGCAGACCAACGTTCTGAACAGGCAGGGGGTGCTTACAAAGTGGGTATTCAAAAGATTTGTCCAAATAACTTTTGGAGTTATTACCCAGACAAGGCCCAAGGTTTTAAATGTCCCCTGCATTAAGCAGGGGAATTTTGCCTTGGACAACATTTTTACTTGCATGAAAAGAGGTGGTTTGGAGGCTGTCCAAAGGTGTGGGGATATTTTATCCAGCAAGTTATCTGGATAATTTTAACCCAATATTTTCAGTAGCAGACTTCTTCAGATAAAAGCATACTGGATATTGCTTTCTTAGCTTCCGAAGTAATGCACCTGTTGTAGAGTTTTGATAAACCCAGCCGATTTTCAAACACAAAGTTTTTTCATGCACTAGGTTGAATAGTGCTGTTTCATAAGTCGAAATGTGTGTGTGTACACAGTTATGTGGTATGTGATGGTGCAAAGTATACGTGATTGTGTCAAGCTCTTATGTGTGTACATATTAAAACCGTAGAAGTGAGCATTAGAGAATGACATGGGGACAAAGTTTGTCCCCATCTCCACCCTGTTCCTGCAACAGTACAAAATCTCATTCATACAAAAAGCGAGTGATTGTCTTTTATTGAAAATGATGGAACTAGTGCGGTGTAGCCTCATGAAAGGCTAAAGAGGAAATTGGAGGGTCATGGGATAGGAGGAAATGTCCTATTGTGGATTAAAAACTGGTTGAAGGATAGGAAACAGAGAGTGGGGTTAAATGGGCAGTATTCACAATGGAGAAGGGTAGTTAGTGGGGTTCCTCAGGGGTCTGTGGTGAAGGCGGTTAGCTTAGCAGAGTTTAAAAAGGGGTTGGACGGTTTCCTAAAGGACAAGTCCATAAACCGCTACTAAACGGACTTGGAAAAATCCAAAATCCCAGGAATAACATGTATAGAATGTTTGTACGTTTGGGAAGCTTGCCAGGTGCCCTTGGCCTGGATTGGCCGCTGTCACGGACAAGATGCTGGGCTCGATGGACCCTTGGTCCTTTCCCAGTATGGCATTACTTATGTACTTATGTACTTATGAGTTGGAGGTTGTGGGGATGGGGCGGGTGGCCCCAGGTCATTATCTAGTGAGCATCTAGGAAGGAATGTTGTAAGGATCCACCTAAAGCCAGGTAGCACATATGAGTGTAAAGTGTGTGATATGTACCCCCTCACCTCGGGCTCTGGACCCCCTTCCCGCCGAGGTCTGGCTACGCTCCTGGGTGCCACTCTTTTGGAGCGGCATTTACCTCCATGCCCGCTGCGCTCTGGCATCATCCCTGCCCTTCCCTCCCTACATTTACTTTCTTTTCTTGCTTTCCAAAAGTTGGGGTGGCAGTGCTTCCCATACACTGCCCTGCCGCCGACTCCTTCTCTCTTACAGCCCGCCTCTCTGACATGCTTCCTATTTCCTCAGAGGCGGAGTGGATCGCAGTACAGAGAAGGGGCCGGCGGCAGGGCAGCGTATGGGAACCACTGCTGCTCCAAGTTTTGGAAAGCCAGGAAAGAAGGTGGGAAAATGTGGGATACAAATGTAACAAATAAATAAGGTAAATTCTGGGAAGGATGGAAGGGTGGAGATGTCAGACTGGGGGAAGGGGTGGAGCGGAGCTGAGGGGGGCGAGCAGAGCCGGGGCAGCAGACCATCCCCTCGCCTCAAGCGGCGGACTGTCTTGGGTTGCCCCTGGAGAGAATGGTGGTGGTGGTGGGGGGGCTTGTTTGGGGTGAGAAGTTGGAGTGACAGAATGCACCTGGTTTATGAGAGGCTGGGACCAGGAGTGTAAAGGAGGAGAGGGAGGGTTGATACAGGTGAAGAAAGGAAGGAGGACCAAAGGAGTATCTCCTCAGGATGCCTTCCTTAAGGAGACTCTGAATAATATGATAAATGTGCCATGATTTATGCTGCTCTGTTTCATTTCACAGATCCTGGCCTCTGAAGCAATGGGTTGAGACATTTACCAGGTCCATACCCTGTTTCCCCGAAAGTAAGACATCCCCCCAAAATAAGACCTAGTAGAGGTTCTCCTGAATTGGTAGATATAAGGCCTCCCCCGAAAGTAAGACCTAGCAAATTTTTGTTTGAAAGCAGGGCTGCTGAGAGCCAGACAAGGCCGCCCCCCCCCACCCGAGGTCACCGGGCCCCCTCCACCCACCCTCCGTCGCTCCCGGAACTAACCTTAAACGCCTCCTTTCACCTTCGCAGCAAGCAGCAGCAGGGCAGACCTCTCCTTCCTTCTGTGTCCCACCCTCGCGGACATTACATCAGGCGAGGGCGGGACACGGAAGGAAGGAGTGGCCTGCCCTGCTGCTGCTTGCTGCAAAGGTGAAAGGAGACGTTTAAGGTTAGTTCCGGGAGCGACAGAGGGCGGGCGGGCGGGCCAACCCCGATGTTTCCCCCCAAAATAAGACAGCCCCTGAAAATAAGACCTAGTACATTTGGGGGGGCAAAAATTAATATAAGACAGTGTCTTATTTTCGGGGAAACACGGTAACTTTACTAAGGAGCTATTCAAGGGACTGACAAGTGAAGCCATTGATCTTCACAACCAGAGGAGGTTGTGCTCTACTTCCACAAAAACTCAAATAATCACTGCCATCCTCCCCAAGCACACTGCAGCCCCCACACATACCTGGCACGCCTATTCCTGCATAAACAGAAACAGAAAAAAAAAGCAACACTGGGCCTTCAGGATAGAGATAACGGTCATCCTTTAATCTGAAAATGACCCGACACGGGCCGTGTTTTACGCCTGCCTCAGGGGTCAGAACAGTTCTTACGTGTTTAATATGGAATCGTGGAAATGAACCACAAAGTTAGGGTGGTTTTTTCACAGAGGCAGGCATTTGTACGACGAAACACGGCCCGTGTCGGGTTATTTTCAGATTAAAGGACAACCGTTATCTCTATCCTGAAGGCCCAGTGTTGCTTTTTTCCTGTTTCTGCTTGTATGCTGTTTTTAACCCTCTCTTCTGTGACTCCTATTCCTGCAGCAGCTGTGAAACTAGAGAAGCCTGAGTAACTGCTAAAGCCCTGGATAAAGCTAGAGACTAAGCATCTTTAGATGCACTAAACTTAACGAGCCAGCAACGTGGTTTTAAGACTAGTTCTAACTGGCTTAGTGCGCAAGTAGTAAACCTGGACATGCACAAAAGGGTTCTCCGAGCCATTTTCCTGTCACGGTAGCAGCTAACGAAAATGGAATGCAAAGCTATTATAATGAGCTAATTGCTATTATAATGTGCATGCAAGGCGATGCACAGCCGTTTCCGACCCCATGCACAAAAGCAGTCCCTACCTTTACCGTGGAAATTTTAACGGGAGGTCTGGAGCTGTTGGTTCTTCATTGTCGCAAGTAAGGAGAAGGGGAGAAACAAGGCAGGGAAGGTGGAGCACAAAAAAAAAGTACTCTGGCTTACACGCAGTTTCTTTGCGTGTATGAAAGCCCTGCCATGATTCTTTTTTTCAAATGACATTTTACTGGCAAGAAATTGGGGGGCAGTAAATGTAAAGCATAAAAATAATGGTGACATCAAAAATGCAAGGAAGATAAGGGTCAAACAGCCTCTGCTGGGAAACAGCATCCCCCATGCTAGAAGCACAACAGAGAGGGGCTAAACCAACCATGTCAATGTTTTGGTCTACACCTGACACAAAAAGGTGCCCTAAATGAACAGATGACCACTGGAGAGAGTCAGGGATGACCCCACCAAACTCCCCCAGCAGTCACTGACCCCCCTTCCACGCCCCAAAAATGTGACTAAAAATAGTACACACCACCTTCAGATATTATAGCTAGGTCCATTAGGGTAGCATGCAGGTCCCCAGTGTAGTGGTGGGTGCAGTGAACTATAGACAGATGGACCCATGCCCATGCCTCCCCTACTTGTTACATGTGGTGGAAAATGTGAGCCCTCCAAAATTCACTAGAAACCCACTGTACCCACATATAGGTGCCCCCTTTGCCCATAAGGGCTGTTGTAGTGGTAAACAGTTGGGGGTAGTGGGCTTTGGAGGGCTCAGCAGACAAGGTAAGGGAGTGACGGTGGGATGTGCACCTGGGATCATTTATATGAAGTCCACAGCAGTGCCCCCCAGGGGGCTCTCATTGTTCTCCTGGGATGTCTAGGGACCAGTCTGCTAAAAATGCTGGCCCCCATCCTACATCCCAAAGGCTTGATTTACTACGTTTTTCACTTGTGCATTTTTTCCCACCAAATGGCCTGAAATGATAAATGCACAGAGCACAAAACTTTGTTACAAATGGTATTTTCGAAAAAAAAAATTGACATTTTGCTTTTTTGAAAATGCCCTTCCATAGCGACCTGACCTTTTATATATTGGCAGCCACGAGCGTGTAGTTCTCTGTCTACTGTTAACGTAATCATGTTCTCTATGTCTAAGATGTAATAAATATCTTTGCATTAATGAGACTATGTTGAACCTTGTGGGATTTAACATTTATTCTCAAATCCTTTCTTAGCATACATTTGCATCTCATCAACTCCTGAACACAGGCATTGGTGTCACTTTAATGCAAACCTATGTTAGCGTTGATGCAGGCACGTTGACATCAGTAGACTGTGTGTTAAGACCCTGCGGATCTGCGCATTGTGCAACATGACTGTTAATTCATGTTAAATACCCAAATTAATGCTAAAGCTCATTAGTACACAGACTTCTTCCTTTGAAAAATATGTCAACACAGCTGTCTGAAGTCATCTGTGGAAATTAGATAGCTGAGTGCCTGAGGAATGGCAGCATCCATACATTTGTAATTCAATGAATGACATTGATTGCATCGTCTTTCGGGCTTAAGATCTGACCAATGGCAAGCAACTCATGCCCTGTAATTTCCTGTGGCTTCTGTCTAAAGAGAGTCTGCCAGTTTTCTGTAGACGCAAGAACATTATTAGAGTTCCCACGAACGATCGGGGAAAGAGAAAAAGGAGATTAAAAAAGAGGAGTTTCGTAAAACGAGAACGATCTGTTATTGACTCAAGGGTCTGTCTAGGAGCTGCCGTAGAGGAATGAAAGACTCTTAGCACCCCTTGCTCATTCCCTCAAAGGAAAGCATTGCCAGATTTTTATGTGGGATATTATTACATGTTGTTTTACAACATCTTGTTTATTAAATATGCATTATTCAATTTGGACCTATTATTGGGTATGCCTGGTTCGTCTGTTTTTCATTCAAAATGTCTTGGCCAAACCTAGTGGAAACAAACAGCAGATGGGAGAAACCGAGTTGTCTCTGAGTAAGAACATTTTCTTCTTTTTTTCTTAATGCATTTGTTGGCAGGTTTTAAGTAAGACATATAACAGCTATCAAGTGGTAGCAGGAAACATCCAACTGTTCTCTTCAGATGTAAAAACTGACTCTACATTCAGAGGCTTTGATTAAATCATCATAGACTCATATACTGATTTGTGATCCCATTTGCACTGATTTTTATGGCAACAGGAAAAACAAAGAGGTGTAATTCTTGACTCTAAGCTGTCTTACAAATATCAAATTAATAAATTAGGGGCCCTTTTACTAAACCACGTAGGCACCTACAGGCGCCCAATGCACGCCAATTTCAGAGTTATCGCCCGGCTACTGTGTGGCCCGTGCGGTAATTTCATTTTTTTATGTGTGTCCGCTACGCGCACTGGAAAATAGTTTTTATTTTCTGGCGCACGGTGCAAATCAGGAGGTAACTCCAACTTGATGCTCGTAGGCGATTACCGCACAGTTAATGCCAGAGACCGTACCGCTAAGTCAATGGCTGGTGGTAAGGTCTCAGATCCAAAGGGGACAAGCGGCAATTTTTATTTTGCCACAGGTCCATTTTCAGCCAAAATTTTTAAAGGGTATTTTTTGCAGGCGCACTGAAAAATGGATCTGCGCACGCCCCAAAACACACGCCTACACTACCGCAGGCCATTTTTCAGCACACTTACGCAAACTGAGAGCAATTAGAGTATCTTTGAGTCCTGGTGGAAATCGAACTACAGCTCAGGCAATTCTTACGCCATGATTGGATTGTTGCAGTTCCTTATATCAAACATATAAATGGCAAGTGACCAACTCACCTGCAAATGCGCAGTAGAGACTTCCCTCTCTGTCCCGCCCTCGCGTCAAGACGTGATGATGTCAGAGGGCGGAACAGAGAGGGAAACGGAGTCGGACGCTGGCGCTGGAGCCTGGAAACGAACATCGCGCGCACCAACCTCCACCCTCCCCCCCATCCCCATCCCTGCCGCCGCTCCCGCTCCCCTCTGTATCGGGCCCCCTGCACTGACCTGACAGCGCCTCTCACCTCCGTGTGGAAGCGCTGCAGGCAGCAGCAGAGCGATCTGCTGCTGCCTGCGGCGCTTTCACATGGCGGTGACAGGCACTGTCAGGTCAGTGCAGGGGGCCCGGCACGGAGGGGGGAGGGAGCGGCGGCGAGGAGGGTAGCTGGAAATCTCGCCCGTTTTAACGGGCTTAACGGCTAGTTGCAGTATAAGTAAGTAACAACTGAGGAGACTTCAGTTGCAGAACACATCAGCCGGATTAATTTTTAAACTGGGTAAGTTAATGAGGTCAGTCCTCTGTTGAATAATTTACACTGGTTGAGATTGGAATTCCCTATTCAATTTAAATTGGCCTGCTTAGTTTATAAGAGTATGCATGGCACAAATTCTGAAATGGTAGGGGATGTACTTTTGTTTCCAGCTCATAGAAACCATCTAAGAAGTTCTAAAACAAAACAAAACACTTGGAGGGGCATAATTGAACGAAAACGCCTATCTCCATGGGCTTTTATCTCCAAGAACGGGTCCGTGAAGGGGTGGACCGAACCGTATTTTGGGAAAAAATAGACGCCCATGTTTTATTCAACAATGTGTGAGCTGGGCGTTTTTGTTGTTCAGCGATAATTGAAAATGAAAGCGCCCAGCTCAAAAACGAATAAATCCAAGGCATTTGTTCGTGGGAGGGGCCAGGATTCGTAGAGCACTGGTCCCCCTCACATGCCAGGACATCAACCGGGCACCCAAGGGGGCACTTTTACAAAACCAAAAAAAAAAGGTAAAAGAGCTCCCAGGTGCATAGCACCCTTCCCTTGTGTGTTGAGCCCCCCAAATCCCCCTCAAAACCCACTGCCCACAAGTCTACACCATTACTATAGCCCTAAGGGGTGAAGGGGGGCACCTACATGTGGGTACAGTGGGTTTGGGGGGGTTGGACGACTAATAAGCATTAAGCAGCACAATTGTAACAGGTAGGGGGGGGGGGATGGGCCTGGGTCCACCTGCCTGAAGTCCACTGCACCCTCTAACAACTCCTCCAGTGACCTGCATACTGCTGCCAGGGAGCTGGGTATGACATTTGAGGGTGAAAATAAAAAGTTGTGAAACATCATTTTTTGTGGTGGGAGGGGGTTAGTGACCACTGGGAGAGTCAGGGGAGGTCATCCCCGATTCCCTCCAGTGGTCATCTGGTCATTTAGGGCACTTTTTGGGGCCTTATTTGTGAAAAAACAGGGTCCAGGAAAAGTGCCCTAAATTCTAGCTAAAAACGCATACTTTTTTCCCATTATCGGTGAAATGCGCCCATCTTTGTTTGGCAGATAACCACGCCCCAGTTCCGCCTTCGCCACACCTCTGACACGCCCCCATCAACTTTGTCCGCATCCGCGACGGAGTGCAGTTGAAAACATCCAAAAATCGGCTTTCGATTATACCGCTTTATTCGTTTTTGTGAGATAAACGTCCATCTCCCGATTTAGGTCGGAACTTGGGCGTTTTTCTCGTTCGATTATAAGCAGGATAGAGTCCACACTCACTTACATCAATGCATCACACATCCACTTATGATCTCTCATCCCCCCTAATTCCACATTACTCATACATATACTTACAGGAATATGTACACCATGTGCCTCTGTGTCTTAACACTGCCCTTAAGCTTCCCATTGTCTCCTCCCAAAGTCTCAATGTTGATGTCCCATTGTGATATTCCTAATGATAATTCGATTATCTCGCATAACTTGTACAATGTAACCCATAAACAAATTTTTAACAACTGTATTCTCATTATTCATATCTTATTGTAAGCCACACTGAGCCCGCAAAGAGGTGGGAAAATGTGGGATACAAATGCAAACAATAAATAAATAAATAAATAAATAAAACACTGTTACTTGACGTCCCATCTGTAAATCATATGCGGTTCAAGTCTCATTTATGTTTCAGGGAGCTAAAATATAGAATAATTTACCTGTAAACATTTGCATGATTACACCTTATAGCATAGGAGCCAACTTTTCAAAATTATTGGGGGTGCGAAGCCCAGTGGAAATAACCCTTCCTTGGACTCATACAAGGGATTTTCTCAATATTGGGGGTGCTCAAGCACCCACAGAATTGGATTCTATCTATGCCTTATAACTCATTTCAAAAGGCTCTAAAAATTCATTTTCCCTATAGAATTCTGTTTTATAGTAACACTTTTTAACGGTATATGTTAAAGATCTTAAAATGAATGGATTATTGATTTAGGGGTCCTTTTACTAAGGGACGCTGAAAAATGACCTGCAGTAGGATAGACGCGTGTTTTGGGCACGCGTAGAATTATTTTTTAGCGCACCTACAAAAAAAATACCTTTGTTTTTTTGTCGAAAATCGACGTGCGGCAAAATGAAAATTGCTGCGTGTCCATTTTGGGTCTGAGATCTTACTGTGAGCCATTGACGTAGCTGTAAGGTCTTACGCGGTAACCGGGCGGTAATGGTCTATGCGCGTCAAATTCCACTTGACGCACATAGCTGCACGCGTCAGAAAATAAAAAATATTTTTCAGATGCTCGTAGTGGATGCATGCCGACATTGAAATTACCACAAGGGCCACGTGGTAACTGGGCGGTAACTCCAATTTGATGCGCGTTAGGCACCTGTTTGTGCCTACGTGGCTTAGTAAAAGGGCCCCTTAGTTGTGTATTTGATCTGGATGGGATTTTTCTCTAGTTCTGTTATATTAGACAGATGAGCCAATATGCTTGGACATTGGAAACTAATGGGCTCATTTTCGAAAGAGAAGAATGCCCATCTTTCGACATAAATCGGAAGATGGGCGTCCTTCTCCCAGGGTTGTCCAAATCGGTATAATCGAAAGCCAATTTTGGACGTCCCCAACTGCTTACTGTCGCAGGGACAGCCAAAGTTCAAGGGGGAGTATCAGAGGCATAGCGTAGGCGGGACTTGGGCGTGCCTAACACTAGGACGTCCTCGACCCATAATCAAAAGAAACAAGGATGTCCCTGACGAACACTTGGACGACTTTACCTGGTCATGTTTTTCTTACGACCAAGGCACAAAAAAGTGCCCAAAATGACCAGATGACCACCGGAGAGAATCAGGGATGACCTCCCGTTACTCTCCCAGTGGTCACTAACCCCCTCAAACCCTCAAAAAATATCTTTCAAAATATTGATTGCCCCCCTTCACCTGTAATGGCTATGGCAGTGGTGTACAGTTGTGGGTAGTGGGTTTGGGGGGGGGCTCAGCACACAAGGTAAGGGAGCTATGTTCCTGGGAGCAATTTATAAAGTCCACTGCAGTGCCCCCTAGGGTGCCTGGTTAGTGTCCTGGCATGTCAGGGGGACCAGAGCACTACAAATGTTGGCTCCTCCCATGACCAAATGGCTTGCATTTGGTCGTTTCTGAGATGGACGTCCTTGGTTTCCATTATCGCCGAAAATCAGAAACGACCAAGTCTAGGGACAACCATCTCTAAGGACGACCAAATTTCAGGATTGGGGCGTCCCTGGCTGTATTATCGAAACGAAAGATGGACATCCATCTTGTTTCGAAAATACGGGTTTCCCTGCCCCTGGATGGGGATGTTTTGCAAGGATGTCCAAATCGAAACGAGGACGTCCCTTTCGATTATGCTCCTCTCAGGGTGTGTTCTACTAAAGCTTAGCTTGAGTTATCTACAGCAGGGCCCATTTTTATTTATTTATTTGTTGCATTTGTATCCCACATTTTCCCACCTATTTGCAGGCTCAATGTGGCTTACAATGTTTCGTCATGGCATTCGCCATTCCAGAGTAAAAGATACAATTGGTGTTACATAGAGAACATGGATGACATAATTGAATTCAGCAAACAGTTATAGTAAGAAAACATTCAGACTATAAGGTAGAGTGGTGATGTGTTACAATTTCAGTTATTGATCATTGTAGTATGCCTTGTTGAAGAGATAGGTCTTCAGAGATTTACGAAAGTTAATTCGTTCGTAAATTAAGTTAAGTGGCATATTCCTATGGGCCCTGCTGCAGATTACTCGAGCTAAGCTTTAGTAAAAGACCCCCTAAATTAAAAGGGGGTTGCAGGACTTGCCCAGTGGACCAACAGCAGCACAATATATTGTTGTGCAGGTGACTAGCATTTGATTCCCGCTCAAGCTCCTAAAGGCAGCGGCAGGCAAAGCAAGGAGTAGCAGGTAGAGGACCTACAGTACTAGGACACACGCTGTTGGCTTTACCCAAGGAGGTATGAAGACGATCCGTGCTCTGACCAACCGATTGGTTGTTCACGCCTTGAGACAGCTGATTATAGCGAAACTAGTTGGTGTGATTGACTTTATAGACACTCTTGAATCTTCAACTAAGTGAAAGGCTAAGCGTTTGCTTTTTTCTTTTGTTTGCCACGATTTTGGGTGGATCCATTAAAATTAAACGTTCCTTGGTATGAAAGGGATTTTAAGTCCTTTCCACCCTTTTAAAGTTTGTTGGGTGGAGGAGTGGGTGCTGAGGCTTTTCCCCTTTCTTACTTACTATTTCCAATGATGCCTTTTTAGATGCTCCATGGCTGGTAGAATGGGTGTGGCTACTGGAGAGGTCGAGCCATAGATAGTGACCCCTGCCCTTAAGGTTGGCCCTTTACGAGTACCAGTACCTTTTTTCCTACAAAAAAAAAAGCACTGATTAAAAACTCTTCTCAGAATCGTATTGGAAATGGCAGAAAAGAGGTGAACGGCTGAACGCCTGCCTCCTAAGCTAATAATGAACTGTTTCATATAAAAGCTTTGGGAATTACGGGGGTAATTTTGAATGGCCCACATTGTTTATAGTGTATGGAAGCACTTTCTACCCATGTGCACTGCAACCAATTTTCAAAGGGAAACCACATGTGTAGTTTCCCTTTGAAAACTGGCAGCTGTGCTAAAAAGAGGAAAAGTAACTTCAGATTAGAAGTTATTTTCTGAGGGATTTGTGGCTTGGCATATGCTGAGGGAACATTGATTCCCTCCCTTCTGCAGTTCAGAGTTCTAGAAGCCATATTGATTTCAGGAAGATACTGGCCTTGCCTTGAGTTATAATACCTTTTATTCAGTGCACTTTTTCTAGTGAAGAAGGTGCCGGTACTCAAATGCTAGGCCACCCTTCAGGGGTGGGGGTAATCACTGAGGGACCCTCCCCACAATAGCCAGGCCCCCTGCAACCAGTCACAGAACCTATGACAAGGTAGAATTGGTGTATAGAGCCTGAGCTCTTTCATTAGAACTTGGGGTCCATGGGTCAATTTTAGCAGCCAATGGAAAAGGTGCCGGTACTCAGTACCCCCAAGTACCCCCTCAAAAAAGCCCTGTTTTTATTACAACTCAGCATAATACACAACTACATGTGTTGTTGCACAAGTTGACACTACTCTTGAAAGCCGATGTACAGTATCTTTGGTTAATTCTCATGTTGGTCAAACTCAGTTTCTCCCCTCCCCCCCCCCGGACACACTAAGTCCCTGGGAATCTTTGAACAAACCCCTTGCTCATCCAGGGGCCCCTTTACTAAGCCGCGAAGGCGCCTATGTGCGCCCAACCTGGGTCAATTTTGAGTTACCGCCTGGCTACCGCCTGGCTCTTGTGGTAATTTCATTTTTGACGCACATCAGCTATGAGCGCCAGAAAATATTTTTATTTTCTGGTGTGCAGGCGGGACTCAGGCGGTAATCGGCATTTTATGCACGTAGCCCTGTTACCGCGTGAGACCTTACCGATGGGTCAATGGCTGGCGGTAAGGTCTCAGACCCAAAATGGACGCGCGGCAATTTTCATTTTGCCACACGTCAATTTTCGGCAAAAAATTTTAAAAAGGCATTTATTTTTACAGGTGCACTGAAAAATGATTCTGCACACGCCCAAAACACACGTCTACACGACCGCAGGCCATTTTTCAGCGTGTCTTTTGTAAAAGGACCCCCTACCGTCTTCATCATGACATTCCCAGGTGGTTAAAGGTAACAGACCTTGTAGCATTTCTTCAGCCTCAGAAAAAAAATGGTTTATCTGCCTAGGCACGTAGTGCTCTATCTCAACAGTATGGAGGTCATTTTATAGTCATTCCCGTAGGTGTGTGGCCGTTGCAGTAATCTGCATGGCTTAGGACCATTGATTGTATTAGGTTTTGGAAAATTTCTCTCGGGAAGAAAGGTTTGAATCGTTTAAGTTTCCACATTGAATAGAACATTTTCTTTAATTAGTACCAATAAATGGGTTTTTTTAACAAGCAAGTATTGGCATTAATTAGAATTAATTAAAATGTATGTATGTAAATTCCCACAACTAAATTTTACGCAGGAATCAAAAAAAGGGAATATGGCAAAAGGAGGATAGTGGCTGAGTCGTGGGCATTCCTTTACGTGTCGCACATAATTATAGAATAAGGGCATTTGTGCCTAAATTTACATACGGGCATTTGCACTAAAGTTTTAGTTCATGCAAACGGGCACACCTAAAGTTAGGCATGATTCCCGGGCATAAGCGTTATTCTATAAACCCCGCATAACTTTAAGTGCATTTTATAGAATAGGCTTTTTTCGGCACTGATTTTTTTGGCACCTTTTACATTAAATTACACCACATTTCTAGACCGCCTGACCCTTAAGTACTAAGCGGTTTACAATAAAATATAAAGCAGAAAAATCGAGACAAACCTCAGGAATTATAACTATTTCAACTAAGTTAAAAGGAGAATTAACTAACAAAAAAGAAAAGTCTTCAGAAGTTTCTGAAAACGGTCATAACTATTTGAGTTTTCCAATTTTAAAGCAAATGATTTTCAAATAAAAGGAGCCTGAGACAACCCAGCTTATTTTCGAAAGACAAGGCCAGCCATCTTCCGACACAAATCTGGAGATGGCCGTCCATCTCTCAAGTCCGGCGAAATCGGCATAATCGAAAGCCGATTTTGGCAGGCCTCAACTGCAGTCCGTCGCGGAGCCGGGCAAACTTCAAGGGGGTGTGTCGTCAGGGTACAGAAGGTGGGACGGGGGCGTGCTTAAGAAATCGCCGGCTTTGCCCGATAATGGAAAAAAGAAGGCTGGCTCTGACAAGCACTTGGCCGGCTTCACTTGGTCCATTTATTTATAGGACCAAGCCTCAAAAAAGTGCCTCAACTGACCAGATGATCACCGGAGGGAATAGGGGATCACCTCCCCTTACTCCCCCAGTGGTCACCAACCCCCCCCCCCCCCCCCCCCCCCAAAAAATTAAAAAACATTTTTTTGACAACCTGTATGCCAGCCTCAAATGTCATACCCAGCTCCATCACAGCAGAATGCAGATCCCTGGAGCAGTTTTTAGTGGGTGCAGTGCACTTCAGGCAGGCGGACCCAGGCCCATAACCCCCCTTACCTGTTACACTTGTGGTGATAAATGTGAGCCCTTCAACCCCCCCCAAAACCCACTGTACCCACATGTAGGTTCCCCCCTTCACCCCTTAGGGCTATGGTAGTGGTGTACAGTTGTGGGGATTGGGATTTGGGGTTTTTTGGGGGGCTCAGCACCCAAGGTAATGGAGCTATGCACCTGGAAGCAATTTTTGAAGTCCACTGCAGTGCCCCCTAGGGTGTCCTGGCATGTGAGGGGGACCAGTGAACTACAAATGCTGGCCCCTCCCATGACCAAATGCCTTGGATTTGGCCGGGTTTGAGATGGCCGGCATCGGTTTCCATTATCGGCGAAAACCGATGCCGGCCATCTCAAAACCTGCCATCTCTGACATTTGGCCGGCCCCAACCGTATTATCGAAACGAAAGATGGCCGGCCATCTTTTTCGATAATACAGTTCGGGACCGCTGTTTGCGGCGCCGGCCATATAGATGGCCGCCCATATAGATGGCCGGTGCCATTCGATTATGCCCCTCAACATCAACTGCTTAAAATAGCCAAATCTTACTTAAGTAATTGATGACGTCCTGCTATGTGCCTTCATGTTCACCAGCCTACATTCAAGGTGCACTTTCTGACTGCCACAGACGCTGATCTTTTTCTAAAGATAAGTAGGTGCCTACATAAGCCAAGCCCTTAATCAGCTCAACTTATATCAAGCAGATCTTAGTTCAAATTTGCATTTTGCATCTCCAAAAAAAGTCTCCACACTTCCCTAGCGACCCTGGTTGAGTTACTTTTTAGCAAGACAAAAATCCATTTGATCTTGCATGAGCTGGAAGGAGTTTTGCCTTCATAGAGGGTAATTTAGAACATGCCATCTAGGTTAATTGGGCAGGAAGGTGCCTATCGTCAGCATATTTTATAATGATACATTTCCCCTCCTGAGCTGCTCAGCGTGATTTAACCTGGTAGAAGCCTCTTATGCCCATTTAAATTGTTTTGAATATTAAGCCTCTAGGGCCTGCTAATCACTCTGGGTGGTCAGTATTTAAAATTAAGAGCCAGCACTAACATATAACCTTTTAACATTTGCATTTCAAAATACATCCAAAACAAATTGTACACATTTTCACACTATGGTAAGTGTATTTCGTTTGTTTGTTTATTTATAAAAATTGATTAACTATTCTTCTGGCCTCTGGCCGAAGGCAATATACAATAAAAATAACAAGCAATAATATAAAAGTACATAAAACCAATCAGACAAATCAAAACAAGCAGAGATCATCCTATATAATAAAAAGCACCTTCAACATTCTGAAGCTGACTCAGTGGCACTGTGGCAGTGTAGGGTTCGTAAGTCTGTAGTTCAGTATTTCATTGGCTCTCACTGTCCCCGCCCTCACTTTGAGGAAACGGAACACTGCATAGTTGCCAAGCAAACAAACGCGACGACGTCACAGGAATGAAGAACCAATCAGACAGAACGGAACTTGGAGGAGGGAAGTGGAGTGGATTGAATCTCTAACAAACAATCCTATACAGGGAGGTACGAACATCAGTGGAGGCAAGTGCACAGAACGGAAGGGAAGACAAACATTTAATCACTTTGCCACTCACACACATACACACAAACAAACACAGACATCACACACACACACACACACACACACTCAATCACTCTGTGTAACTCTCTCTCTTACACTGTCTGTAAAACACACTGTCACTCTGTCAGTCACATGGGCAACTGTATGTTGCATTCTCAAGAGTAAGGAGCTCTTCTGATGTGATTGTTAAACTGACTGAAGGGCCTGAACAAGGAAAACTTTTACCACATTGTAACACAGTTTACACAAAAAATATTGTATATAAAGAAATCTTACACATGTAAACAACAATTATATTCAGAATACAACCGTGGAAACATTAATGGCAGGAACTCATTACATTGCTAGCGCCCGTTTCATTGCGTTAAGAAACGGGCCTTTTTTACTAGTAAAATAATAATAAAAAAACATGAAAGCAATACACATGGCATACTTTGTATAGCTTGGGACATAGTCATATTATCCAAACTTTTCACACCAGAACTATATGTAAATTGTGATCAGGTCTGACCTTTTTTAATCTTAATGTATGAATTTTTAAAAATACAGAAAAAAAAATACAGGGTCCCCTTTACCAAACTGCAGTAAAAAGTGGTCTTAATGCATCCATACCTGGGTCATTCCTGCTCACTAAGGTCATTTCTACCACAGGGGTTAAAAAAGCCAATTTTTCTATTTTCAGTATTAATGGCCAGGTGCTAATTTTCCCATTGGCGTGTGAACCCCTTACCACCACCCAAAACCAAGTATGCACGCGACAGGGGAGGAGAAGCGGGACAGGCGATGCGCAGAGAACAGCGCTGTACAAAAGGCTTCAGCTGGCGGGGGTTGGGGACCCTCATCAGCCAAGGTATGTGGGGTTGAGGCGGGGAGGCGGGCCAAACTGTGACCCCCCCCCACTTTGGGCTCCGGACCTCCCAAACATTGAGGTCTGGCTACGCCCTTGCCGAATGGCCGTGCGTATTTTCAGGCTTTTTACCCACTGCGGTAAAAAGGGCCCTGGCGCGTGGCAAAAACAGTTGCCGCCACTACCGCAGGACCCTTAGTGCGCAGCAATGTAGCTGCACTAACCAGTTAGCGCACAGCAGGCCCTCTCCCCACTCCTAGAACTAAAAATAAAATGTATTTTTTAGCACATGGGTAGTGTACGGCAGGGGTGTAGCTACGTGGGGCCACGGGGGCATGGGCCCCCACAGATTAAGCCCTGGCCTCCTCTACATTTGACCCCCCCCGGCCACCACCTGCCCTGCTGCCACATCAGGTACTTTGTTTGTTGGTGGGGGTCCCCAACCCCTGCCAGCTGAAGAGTCTTCTTCAGCGCCGGTCGACTCCGGCACCTTCGCTGTATGATGATCTGTTTCTGACGCCTTACGTCCTGCACGGGGCTACATACAGGACGTGCACGATGCAGGATGTCAGGAGTTTGAAACAGATCGTCACACAGCAAAGGCGCCGGAGTCGACCAGCGCTGAAGAAGACACCGGCTGGCAGGGGTTGGGGACCCCCTGCCAGCAAACAAGGTACCTGGCAGCGGCGGCGATGGGGGAGGGTTTTTGCGGTGGTGGGGAGTCCAAAGTGGCGGAGGGTGGCGGCTAAACAGTGCCCCCGAGGTCTGGCTATGCCCCTGGTGTACGGCGATCCAGGAATTACCATGGGATGCCTCAGCGTGCCCCACAGTAAGGGCTCCTTTTACTAAGCCACGGTAAAAAGTGACTTGCGATAGTGTAGGGTGCTCACAGAAATATTTCTCAGCACACTTGCCAAAAAAGCCTTTTAAAATATTTTTGCTGAAAATGGACGTGCGGCAAAAATCAATTTTGCCGTGCATCCATTGTGGATGTCTGACCTTACTGCCAGCCATAGACCTAGCGGTGAGGAATCTGCGCGGTAAGGACCTACCCGCGTCAGGTGCCGCTTGGCATGCGTCCAAACATAAAATATATTTTCCAGACGTGCGTACTGGATGTGCGCCAAAAATGAAATTACCGCGAGAGGCACGCGGTAGTCGGGCAGTAAGTTCATTTTGGCGCATGTTGGGTGCGCATAGATCCTTACGCAGCTTAGTAAAAGGGGCCCTAAGGCTTTTGCAGCTGCGGTAAGAACACCTTAGTAAAAGGACCCCCTAAGTAAAAAAAAAAAAAAAGTAAATCTTATTTAGTCAAAGAAAATATGATGCCGTCCTCACAGAAGGAGTATTTTTAAACCAAGGCCCGTTGCCTGAGTGATCATCTCCACCTGGCATTAGATAAATATGTCTTTTGGTACGGAGTAAAGCTGTAAATTATTCTGGTTCATGACCTTGCCTCTGAGAAGCACTGTAATTTGCTCAGCATCCTGTATTAAAATAATGATTTAAGACTTGATTGGGGAAAAAAAAATCTGTCATTCCATGAGCCATGACGAATGGAAACATTGTCTGTCTTCAAGGACAAATGCTTAGGGTTTGCAGCTCGACCAATGCCTTGCTTTGTAACTGCTGAAATATAACATTCAACAGAAGTTTAGGATGGGGGCTTGACAAAACCTAGAAGCAGCACCTTGATAACTGCAACCGTGCAAGACCCTGAGGATTAGTTTACAGAGGTAGAATGGGATAATTTACTGACTGACAGAACCTCTCAACTGAATTGGAATCAGTGGATGAGGTCTGAAAGAATAATTTAACCATCCCAGCTGAACTAGGGAAACAGGACAGATCCATTATAATGCAACCTTTGACTATAGGGTGACTGTACTTGGAGCTTGATTTCCTAGGAAAAGGAAAATGGCTTTGCTGTTGTTTTTCAAATGGTAGCATATCAAGCGAAACTAATTCCGGAGCTTTTCCCCACAGACACAGACTGAAGGAAATTGGGCTCCTTAAAACTGAATCTCCAGGGCTGGTGATGTTCATGTGGACAAAAAATGGCGATCATATGGAGGAAAAGATTTATTTTAAAAATTTTCTTATCCCCACTGTCCCATCTAGGAATCTAGGTGGGGTACAGAAATACATCTCCAGTAAATATAAAAATGAAAAACATGCAGCTAGATATTCTTGGCATCATCTTTGATTCCTCTTTCTCCTTCTCTGTGCATGTTCAACAGATCGCCAAAACCTGTCGTTTCTTTATCTACAACATTAGTAAAATTCGCCCCTTCCTTTCTGAATACGCTGCCAAAACCCTTAGCCACACCCTTGTCACTTCTCACTTGGATTATTGCAATTTACTTCTTACTGGTCTTCCGCTCAGTCATCTCTCCAGTCAGTCCAAAATTCTGCAGCACGGCTTATTTTCCGCCAAAATCATTATACCCACACTAGCCCACTCCTCAAGTCACTCCACTGGCTCCCTGTCCGCTTCCGTATACAGTTCAAACTTCTATTACTTACCTTTAAATGCATCCGTTCTGCTGCCCCCCATTACCTCTCCACTCTCATCTCGCCCTTCATTCCTCCCCGTGACCTCCGCTCGCTGGACAAATCTCTCTTGTCAGCCCCCTTCTCCTCCACTGCTAACTCCAGGCTTCGTTCCTTTTCTCTCGTGGCACCTTATGCCTGGAATAGAGTTCCTGAGCCTGTACGTCTAGCTCCATCTCTACCTGTTTTCAAATCTATGCAGAAAACCCACCTTTTCACTGCTGCTTTTGGCTCATTTACTCATTTGCCTCCCCCTTGTTCCTTCTCACCCAGTACTTCCCTCGCCCTTAATTGTCTTGTCTGTCTGTATTATTTTTAGATTGTAAGCTCTATTGAGCAGGGACTGTCTCTCTATGTCAGGTGTTCAGCGCTGCGTGTGTCTGGTAGCGCTATACAAATGCTAATAATAATATTCATAGCAATTTAACGGGCCAGAAATGGTTCCTGGCTGGTTAAATCACTTGTATGGGGCCTAATGGCACCAACAATGTCCGGTTAATGCTTATCTCAAAACCAGCTATTTTGGGGGCATTCTGGGGGTACATTAGGGCCCCTTTTACTAAACCACGCTAGTACTTAACTGGGGGGGGGGGGGGGGGGAGGTTGTATTAGTTTACAATGTGCTTGGTAGTGGAAAGATTTATGTTGCCATTGCTTATATGACATGAGAATCAAATTTTGTTTTGTATGGTGTCTTCCATGGAGAAATTTCCTAGTTGTGATCTGCATCTGTTGTTGTGGGGGGGGGGGGGGAGTTGAATTTTTGTGGATACAGAGCATGTTACATTTAACTCATGACAACTGCTATGCTGTGTCAGACCAAAAGGCTGTGAGGGTTATGTATGTGACGTGTCACATATGTGGAAGCAAAAAGTAGGAAGAGTTGGCTCTTCTCAAAAACCGGAAGAGACGTGATGATGGAAATAAAGTCTTTATTGCAAAAAAATGACTTAACACAGCAGCCATGTTTTGGCGCGCAAAGCGCCTTCCTCAGGAGTCTTATGATGTATAGCTGATTATGAAAAAATCAATACACACAAAACAATATAAATATCATTCGAAGTTCAGCAGGGACTAAGGCTGGACTCTCAAAATAGCTTCAACGGCTGCTGTTTGAGTCATTTTTTTTTGCAATAAAGACTTTAATTCCACCATCACGTCTCTTCCGGTTTTTGAGAAGAGCCAACTCTTCCTACTTTTTGCTTCTGCATTCCCTGACGTAGGAACTAGTGCACCTCCACCCTTTGGGTTCGTGTCACATATGTGAGCATCATCCGTCAGGTGTGTTCCAGAGCCTCAGGAGCAGTTAGAAAGCAAAACATAGACATTATTTCTAGGATAAGTGGCATAAAACATAGTTAAAACATAGTAGATGACGGCAGAAAAAGACCTGCACGGTCCATCCAGTCTGCCCAACAAGATAAACTCATATGTGCTATTTTTTGTGTATAACCTACCTTGATTTGTACCTGTCCTCTTCAGGGCACAGATCGTACAAGTGTGCCCAGCACTATCCCCGCCTCCCACCATCAGCTCTGGCACAGACCGTATTAGTCTGCCCAGCATTTTCCCTGCCTCCCAACCATCAGCCCCGGCACAGACCGTATAGATCTGCCCAGCACTATCCCCGCCTCCCAACCACCAGCCCCGCCTCCCACCACTGGCTCTGCCACCCAATCTTGGCTAAGCTCCTGAGGATCCATTCCTTCTGAACAGGATTCCTTTATGTTTATCCCACATATTTTTGAATTCCGTTACCGTTTTCATTTCCACCACCTCCCATGGGAGGGCATTCCAAGCATCCACCACTGTTCTGGGATCTTGCCAGGCACTTGTAACTTGGATTGGCCACTGTTAGAAACAGGACGCTGGGCTTGATGGACCTTTGGTCTGTCCCAGTATGGCAATACTTATGTACTTACGTACTTATCGTTCCAAAAATGTAGACCCTGGATGCACTACTAGCATGATTTCTACATTAGATACTTGTCTAACGTGAGTTAGAAATATTACAACATCTGCCGATTCAGTAATCTCTATCAGATGGGATATTTGTGGGGGGAGGGAGGAGGAGCCCCATAACCCTTATTGCCCAGGGGCACAGATTCCTGTCAGTCCGTCCCTGGCTTATCCGTTTTTTAATGCTGGGAATCGCAGGACTGTATTAGTGCCTCCTACTCCTGAACTTTCTGGATGACCACATGGCTGACACAAAGTTGAAATGTTAACGTTTTCAACAGTAATTCTGGGGCTGTACTGTCGAGAGTGCTGAGATTGGCAAATATGAGAAGAAAACTGTGTGAAAATAGTGAGCCATTAATGGGTCTCAAGCTGTGGGATAATCTTGTCTTAGCAGAACCGAAATGTCAGTGAGGTGACATTGTATCAAATCTGGAATTCCAACATTCTACACTGCTCGAGGTCACATGGTGGCTCCAGACATTTCACTGCTGGGTAACTTCTAGGCAACGTTCGTCTTGTCTTTCGGCTGCGAAACCCTGTTACACTGTTGACCTACAGAGGAAATGGTATGTAAAACTTAGATCGAGTTTTGTTTGTAAAAGACTTGACACACAAATTTGGCATTTAGCAATACTGGACAAAGACGAGTAATTGCATAGTATTTAAAAAAGCACAGCTGAGACACCCCTGCCTGACTCAGAAAAGTAACTTACACCTCATGCGGAGGAGTGGTTTAATAGTTAGTGGAGTGTGCTACGAACCTGGAAAACTGAGTTCAGTTCCCATTGAGGATCCTCGTGCTCCTAAGCAAATCACGTAAATCCTCCGTTTTCCCAGGTACAATAACTTAGATTGTGAGACACTAGGGACAGAGAAAGTACCTGCATGCAGGACTTTGTTTGAGGGAGTACTTGGGGGAACTGAGTACTGGCACCTTTTCCATTGGCTGCTAAAATTGACCCATGATCCCCAAGTTTTAATGAAAGAGCTCAGGCTCTACACACCAATTCTGCCTTGTCATAGGTTCTGTGACTGGTTGCAGGGGGCCTGGCTATTGTGGGGAGGGTCCCTCAGTGATTACCCCCACCCCTGAAGGGTGGCCTAGCATTTGAGTACCGGCACCTTTTTCACTTGAAAAAGTGCACTGCCTGCATGTAATAAATGTAAACCATAAACCACTTGAGTTCTATCACAGAAATGGGGGTCTATCAAATCCATGACCCTTTACCCTGTTAATGTAGGTTCTTGGTTTGACCCCAGGCACCAACAGAAACATTACCTGTACCCTGAACAATGGTTTCCATCAGTATGTTCTCCACTGTCTGTGGCACATACCATAGCTGCCGAGAGAGGGGGGCAAAATTCACGGGCCTCAAAGGAGGGCCTGGCACCGGTGTATCTCTCTCTCTCTCCTGCTCCTGATGGGACCTGAGTGATGATGTCCCGACAGAAGCAGGAGAGAGAAAACTCTGGCACCGCGGCCAGGCTCCCCTTGGAGGTTGTGGATGACCCGGTCCGGAGGAGCACCTCCAGCGCTGCTCTTCTGCCCAGCTGAGTGGCTGCATGCATGCCTGAGAGAGAAAGCAGCCACATGGGGCAGGAAATTGACAGAAGAGCAGCTCTGGAGGAACACGCTTTCTGCTGACGGGGCCTTGGGATCCCCGCCAGGGAAGGTAATTGGATTGTGTGGGGCAGGCGACAGTGATCTGGGGGGCGGGGGGGTTGGCAGCAATCTGGGGGGGGGGGGGGGGGAGCGGCTCTGCCCCAGGCCCAATTCAGTCTCTTGGTGGCCCTGGCACATACCCTCTTCTGCTAAAGGTGTGGCTCCCACGGCTACCTCCACATTGGCACAGGCTGGGCTGCTATTGGTCAGCCTGGGAAATGTGTGGCATATTGGGGTCCAGGAAGAGCAGTGTAAGAAAGAAAGCTCCGATACCTCTGTTTTCTGGTGGTCCCAATCCCCCACCAAGATTGTGGCCCTGGTCATCCACCCATAATGGCTGCCCTGACCCCGTCTGATCTCTCTAATACTTATCCAGTCTATTATATTTTGCATGTTCTTTGTTATCACATCAGGAATGGGTCAGAGAAAACACATTGTGTGTATCTGTGTCCCGCCCCCCCCTGAAAGGGGGGGGCAGTCTAAGAGTAGAACGATAACAAATTTCATCCATTCTTCTGTCATCCTTCGTCCTCATTTAAATATGTACCAAACCACTTAGGCGACTCAAATGCAAAGGCATCAATAGTGAACAAAGAGGCTTATTTGGATTGAAATCTAGCTTATTATATCTGAAGACTTGAACAGAAATAGAAAACCTAATTAGAAGAAAGCAGAGCAACTGGAAAAGGAGCATCTTCATCTGATAATTGTGCTCAGAGCCATGGAAACTATCTGAGCTTCTCTTAATGACTAATTAGCCGAAGAAATACTTGAGGGGAGAGACTGAGCTTAGGCCTAGAGATACACTAAGGCTGATTTCTAGAATAAACTATTTTATGGCAGCTGATGTATTTTCCCTAGTGCTAGCAGACCCCATTATTCCTTCCATTCCTTGTAAATCGTGGAAGGACGTTTGGACGTTAGCCCTAATAAGGGGTGTAGCCAGACCTCGAGGTAGCTACGTGGGGCCACGGGGGCATGGGCCCCTGTAGATTTGGCCCTTGCCCCCCTGCCGCCAACCCCTTCGACCCCTCCTCCTGCTGCCAACCCTCCCCCGCCGCCGCCGTCACCATCAGGCACCTTTGCTGGCGGGGGTCCTCAACCCCTGCCAGCTGAAGTCCTGTTCTCCGGTGCAGCTGCGTTGCTGTGAATCTGACGTATGTGCAGGACGTCAGATTCACAGAAACAGAAGCCCCCGCCAGCAAAGGTACCAGACGGTGACGGAAGTGGCAGGAATGGGGGGGTCGAAAGAGTTGGCGCCGGGGGGGGGGGGACAAAGGTGGTGGCGGTGGCGGGGGGGGGGGGGGGGGGTAAAAAATGGCGAGGAGGTGGGGTTCGGTGGTGCCAGGGGGGATAAAATGTTCCCCCTCACCTTGGGCTCTGGACCCCCCTTCCGCTGAAGTCTGGCTACGCTCCTGGGTGGGAGGCATTGTTGTCAGGGTTGCGGTCTTCCCGCAACACTGGGCGGGTTTTCTGTGAGCAGCTGCGGAAAATTTTCGGTGGCTGCGGGGTGTGGGTTTGGGCTTTTTTTCCTGTGGCCGCTGTGCGCTTTTTTCCGGGGCTTCTATTGGTCTAATTTGGTCCAATAGAAGCTTTTCCAGGGCTTCTATTGGTCCAATTTGGTCCAATAGAAGCTTTCAGGGGCGTGGTTGACGGCAGGGGTGATGTCGGGGGCGGGGCTAGTGATGCGGGAGGCAGGGTTAGTGACGTGGGAGGCGGGGTTCGGTGATGCGGGGGGCAGGGTTCGGTGACGCAGGAGGCGGGGGTTGGATGCGGGCGGTTTTTGGGCGGGTTTACGGCTGGTTTTGGACTGGGAAAATTTTTCCCAGCTGGCAACCCTGGTGGGAGGGAGCCAGAGCCAAAGGTGGGGGGGCACATTTTGGTCCACCAGCCTGCCGCTGCCCCCCCTCCACTGCCTTGCCGCTCTGCCACTCCCCACCTACTGCCGCCGATGTACATCTTGGCTGGTGGGGGTCCCCAACCTCCATCAACTGAAGCACCGCTGCCACAAATACCTTAGCTGGCTCACGCTCAATTTCACTAAAAGGAGCGTGCCTGACACGAGGGGAAGAGAAAGCAGGGCAGGCAATGCGGCGGCTCCGGAGACCAGCCAAACCAGAGGCCCAGAACAAATTTGGGGGTGGGGCCCAGGTTCCCGTGGCCCCACCTAGCTACGCCACTGGCCCTAATATGAAGACAAGCTGCAACAGAAACTGAGTGGCAGACTGCTCCCTGCAGTTGACCCAACAAATGCCTCTTGTGGAGTGCAAGAAGGTATTTAACTATTGTTTTGGATGGAAATGCTCTCCTCTTGGATCCTGTTGTCATTCAGGGATCCTCTGTGTTGTTTATCTCACACCTTTTTGCAGTCCATCACTGTTTCTGGATCAGCACCTTTAGGATAGAATGTAGGGAGGAGGAGGAGGAGGTAGGTTGATCAGGGCCTTGGGGAAGGCAGTGATAAAAGGCAATTATAAAAAAACAATCAAGGAAACAGACTGACGATTGCCCAAAATGCGGGAGAGTGGGAGCCACCTTGGGACACATGTTTTGGGCTTGCCCCCTGGTGAAACAGTTCTGGACAGAGCTGGGACTTAAAATCTCACAGATGTGGAAAGTCCGGTGGCGCCCCTCTCCGGGTCAACTGTTCGACAAGTTCATTGTGCAAGGACAATCGCCTGAAGGCTTGAGGGCTTTTTTGAAGCGCACTGTCTTGATGGGAAAGCGAACAATTTTACAACTATGGCTGCAAAAAGAGGGGCCTAGTGTTTCGCAGTGGAGAGGAGCCATGATGCAGCGTTGTTTGCTGGAAAAAAGAGGAGTTGGAGACCTCGCTTCAAGAAGGGGAGACAGTTTTTGCAAGACCTGGGCTCCATATTGGGATACCTTGACACCAGTTGCAAGAAGCAGACTTTTAAACTGTTAAAAACTGAGTCCACCAACCGAATAATAGAAAAGTTCCTAAAGAGTGGGAGGAGGGGGAGGGGGGAGGATTGGGGGGGGGGGGGGGGGGAGGGGAAAAAAGAGGGGAAAACATTAGCAACAGACGAGAATGTTTTGGTTGTACAGATCGTGTTAATTACACTATATTATTATTGTGATGGAATGTTTATTATTGTTGCAATAAACAAGATAAAAAAAAAAAAAAAACAATCAAGGAAGGGGACATGATGAGCAGACTGGATGGACCATGCAGGTCTTTTTCTGCCGTCATCTACTATGTTAGGATGAAGATGATAAGGTTGGTAGAAAACGATAGGATGTGGTGCAACCACTGGACTCTCCACAGGAACTCAAAATCATTTCTTGTAGGGGTTCTCAAATAATAATCCACTGGCCCCGGGGCACAAATATGAGGTCAAATACAGTTCCGATTTCACATGCTTGTAATCTATCTGGGTATTAAGAAAGCTGAGACAGGCATGCTGTGTGACGTGAGCAAGCCAGAGGGAAGGCTCAGGGATGGCTCTTCACCACATTACAATCAAAGGCAAAGACTGGATTTCAGTAAGATGCCTGTGTGTGTACCTTTAGAAATCCCTTCGATTTCATGGGATTCCACCTCCCCCCCCCCCCCCCCCCCCCCCGTCCTGTTCTTGATGTGCACAGCCCGGGCAATGAATGTTGCAGCTGTTTCGCACCTGTTTTGTGGAACACTGTAGGAAACGGCTTTCTCAGGAACAAAGAAATGAAACCTCTCTGAAATAAGTATAAAAATAACAAAAGCTTTTTCCGCAAAAGATACGATCCGGAATAACTGTAGAACTCAATAACTGCACGTCTGCTATTGAATGGTCAGACATTTCATTTTCAAACCTGTGGAGAATTTATTTTTGTTGCAGATCACCAATGTGGCCGCGCTGGCTTCTGCTTCTGTGAGTCTGACGTCCTGCAGGACGTCAGACTCACAGAAACAGAAGCCTGCGCAGCCTTCTACATGGAATGTTGCTAGTGGAATAGCAACATTCCATGTAGAATCTCCAATAGTAGCAACATTCCATGTAGAATCTCCAGTAGTATCTATTTTATTTTTGTTACATTTGTACCCTGCGCTTTCCCACTCATGGCAGGCTCAATGTGGCTTACATGGGGCAATGGAGGGTTAAGTGACTTGCCCAGAGTCACAAGGAGCTGCCTGGGCCTGAAGTGGGAATCGAACTCAGTTCCTCAGGACCAAAGTCCACCACCCTAACCACTAGGCCACTCCTCCACTGTTGCTACTATTTGAGATTCTGCCTAGCAACATTCCATGTAGAAGTCGGCCCTTGCAGATCACCAATGTGGCTGCGCAGGCTTCTGCTTCTGTGAGTCTGACGTCCTGCACGTATGTGCAGGACGTCAGACTCACAGAAACAGAAGCCTGCGCAGCCTTCTACATGGAATGTTGCTAGTGGAATAGCAACATTCCATGTAGAATCTCCAATAGTAGCAACATTCCATGTAGAATCTCCAATAGTATCTATTTTATTTTTGTTACATTTGTACCCCGCGCTTCCCACTCATGGCAGGCTCAATGTGGCTTACATGGGGCAATGGAGGGTTAAGTGACTTGCCCAGAGTCACAAGGAGCTGCCTGGGCCTGAAGTGGGAATCGAACTCAGTTCCTCAGGACCAAAGTCCACCACCCTATCCACTAGGCCACTCCTCCATATTTACAGAATAAGAGAAAGAAAAATAAATTATCCATCCTTGTGCAGGTTATAAGAATCCAAGCGGATATGCCTGATTTCTGCTATGCTATCCTGCTAGTAATTTGGATAAAGAAAATTGTTGATTTAATAACTGGGGGCTTATTTTATGGGGTTTCACGCTGTAAGACCAATTCTATACACATGTTTTATAAGACTAATAATCGCTCAAACGCTGGCACTGTGATTATGTTCAATTTTAAATCAGGAATATTTATTTATTTATTTATTTATTTTATAGCATTTATATCCCACATTTTCCCACCCACGGGCAGGCTCAATGTGACTTATAGTAATTTACAGAAATCATACATCAATGTAATTGTTCAGACCGTAATCGGCTAACACCGTTAACAGTTATATGTAAGCCACATTGAGCCTGCTAAAGGTGGGAAAATGTGGGATACAAATGTAACAAATAATAAATCTACAACAAACAGTCAACAACATTGAAGTGAAAGAGACTAAAGAGTAATAGCAGAGGTGGAGAAATGCGGAAAGAGAAATTGAATTCAATGGGAAGAGATGCGGGGCGGGTCTTGAGCGTAAGCTTTTCCATATAAGAAGGTCTTAAGACATTTTTTGAAGGTCGGATGATCGGGGTAATTTTCACAAATTTAGGTAGACCATTCCACAGTTGTGCGCTAAGATAGGAAAAGGTGGAGGCGTAGGTGGTTTTATGCAGTATAAACATCTCATAAACATCTCAAGTCCTCAGTGGTAACTCGTTTCACATAGGATCGCAGTCCTGTGACTTACCCACTTCCTCACTGGTCTTGCTCAAATTTTATTTTACTCGAAAAACTTTTGTTTTGGCAATTTTAATATTTAAAATAAAATAGCTTTACTTAACTTGCACAAAAAGACCCGCAACCAACATGAATCATGTTTCGCCAATGGGCTCCATCAGGGTTAAACCTCTGTCTCTAAGGGGCCCATTTACTAAGGCGTGTGTATCCTACACGTGTCAATTTGGAACTTCCACCTGGCTACCACGAGCCCTGGGCGGTAATTCCATTTTTTACTCATGTCCGATACACGCGGCAGAAAATATATTTTTATTTTCTACCGCATGGCGCTGATTGCGTGGTAATTGGCAGTGTATGTGCACTGACGATTACCGCCTGGTTAACGCATGAGACCTTACCACTAAGTCGATGGGTGGCGGTAAAGTCTCGGGCCCAAAATGGACACTCGCCAATTTTTGGCAAATTTTCAGTCCATTTTCGGCCAAAAAAGAGGCCTTTTTTGCAGGTGCGCTGAAAAATGGACCTGTGCACGTCCAGTACACGTGCGTACAACAGCGCAGGACATTTTTCAGCGCACCTTAGTAAAAGGACCTCGTGAATGTGTCTCCTTGAAAATCAAAATGGCGTCTGGGCACCATATAGTTTATATAAAATCCAGGGGAGAACTTACAGCATGCTATAAGGTATGCACATCCTTGCTACATTTAGAGGTTTCATGTTTATTAACAGATACAGTGCTTGTGTGCTAACAATGTATGCTAATTCACGTGTTAATAAAAGGTCCTGTAAGCTTTTCTCTCACGTACAGAGAATGGGCTAAAAAAACACCCTTTGAGAATCAGGTTTTAAGAGTGCGATGATAAGAAATTCCACTGATCACACACACATTTGAACAAAATATTGACATTGTGTGGGTGTGTCTTGTGTAGAAATCACAGTGTGACTTTATTGGTCAAAGGTCTGAGTTAAAAGAGGCTCAAGGCAGGCACTGGAATGGCTCAGGCTGGAGAGTAAGAAGAATGTCTTCACGGGGGAGGTATTTGGGTGCAGTTTTCCTTGTCAAATGAAACCATGAAATTCCTCTTTAACAAGGGAGGTTGAAGAAGACTGTTCAAGCCACACTTCACCTACATAAAAAAGTGGAGGCAGATAAAGACCATGTGGGTTACCAAGTCTGTCCATCCGAGCTATCTACTATCTCTTCTTTTCCTTTAGAGGTCCTCTGTACTTGTCCCAATCTTGCTTGAATTCAGGTACGGTCTTCGTCTCCATCACCTCCACTGGGAGACTGTTCCACAAATTCATCACCCTTTCTGTGAAGGGGCAGATGGGTCCCCTGGGAGTCTTATAGAACCTGCCTGTCCCTCACGAGTAAAAATGGGATTTTGAGGCACCGGGCAGGAAAGCAGGAAGAGGACTCCCATGCAGCTGAGTGGGAATACAGACTAAAAGTCTGAATGTGCAGTAAGGTAATTTCTGGACTTGATCAGAAAGTAGAGAGGTGTGGTAGCCGTGTTAGTCCACTCTTAAAGGTTATCAATAGAAATCAAACAAAATAAAACATGGAAAAGAAAATAAGAATGTTTGAATATTTTGACACCCAACAAACAGGACTTAATAAGGATCTGGGTTTTCTAACTCATTATAAAACATAAAGCTGTATTTCTCTGTTTATTTCTCTGTTTATTACCCTCCTCTCACCTACCAACACCCATTCTGTTAGAATATCAATGAAATGCTTTGATGTCCCCATGCATACCCCCACCCTCCCACTCTGTCAGACAGTCAAAGTAATGCTTTGATGTTTCTCTCATATATACTATCTGCTACCTCATTTGCTTATTTCCGATCTGAGGAAGAAGGGCAACCTTCGAAAGCTAATCAAGAAATGGACTTGATCACAATGTTCTGAAAATCTTCAGCCAGCCGTCAACCATAGTCAAAGATCAGAAAAATGATTTTGTCCTTGTTATTTTTCTCTATGTAAAGTCTAATTGGGTGTACCTTTGTCAAGACATATTCCCTCTCATTCTATACTTTTACTGGCTGAAATTCAAACTATTTAACCAGACAGGAACAGCTCCTAGGAGTCAAAAATTGACAAACACAAATTTTATTATAATAAAACCTAGACCATCAGGTCTGCGTAAGAACAATTTCCCCAAACAGTGGAAGTTCAGAAGGACTTGACACGATGCTGTGTTTCAGCAAAACCACCTGCATCAGGGGTCACAAGAATCGGAGTATTTTTAACCAGAAGCATCTGTTGTGGGGGGTGGGGGGGCGATGGTTAAATAATCCTGAAAGAGGAAAGTAACTATGTGAATGCTTTCTCTGCTAAACGCTCCAAGGAGACTTAGACTTTGTAATTCTAAGTGCTTTGAAAATGAGCCCCTTAGTCGCCAATAATACAAATCACTCAACATCAAGATTTGAAGTTACAATTGAAATATCCCTTTCCATTTCAAACATCAGTAAATCTCACCATTCTATCCTCTCCTGACCCTTTTCTTTGTGGCTGCATCATACTGCCAGCCACAGCCCTGACTCCAGGGCAGGCACAGACACACTGCAATTTATAAAGTGCATTTTAGCTTCGGAGAGGTCCAAGCAGGCTGAATTATGAACAGTTTTCTTCATTTGGATTTAGCTCACAACTTTTTCAACAGCACAGGTAGCTCAAGCTGAGTATTACATCTAGGTATAGGTGATATTTTGCTGTTATTAGAGGGTCGACTATCTTAGTTTGTACTTGAGGCCATGATTCACACAAGATCACAAGGAGCAGCAGCAGGATTTAAACCAGCCTTTCCTGGGTTTCAGCCCAGTGTTCTAACCACTAGGCTGTTCCTCTACTCCTACTTGCTGGTTTGTCTATTAGGAACTGAAATCAGACCACCAAGAGCTTTTCAGTAAGAACATTAATCTATTCAAAGGAAAGCACATGATTTCTCCTTAATCTTCCTAGCTACACAGATGATGGAAAACTTTATTGGAAAGAAGTCACCTAAATAACTACCCTACTTCTTCAGCTGGGAAAAAAAGAGAAGCTATTATACAACATGAATTAAACTCAACATCTAATTAAGGTACAATGATAACACACACATGGAAAGTGAAATCCATTGTCTAAGTATCTTGAAGGTGTTCCTAACAAGCTGCACTCTGGACAAACACATAACCATCCTTTGTGTATATACAAGGGGTAAATTAGAAGTGCCTAATCTAATCTAATCTAATCTAATCTAACATTTCTAAACCATTAAATTCCCACAAAAGGTCCAAAGCGGGTCACAAAAAAAACAGAAATACATAACAACAGATTGCAAAATAAATAAATAAACAATCTTTAAACACTAAACAAAATAGTCTTGACGTTTACAGAATGAAACGTAAGACTTTTCAAGTCTTAAATCCATTGGAAGAGATTTCTGATAAAAAGCAGCCTGATAGGAATAAGATCTTTCATAGTTTCTGCCTAAGCAGTTAAAATATACCAGCACAAAGCTGCATTGGTGTGCCTGTTAGGGTTCTGGGTGTCTGACCCAATAGTGAGCTCTTGGGCCATTGTTGGTTCCGAAACTTGGAGGTAGGGGAACTCCAAGGATGGCAGACAGAGTTGCCTCCAGACCAGATTGGATATTGGACATCCGGCAGACGAACCACAGAGATGAAGGCTGGAAATCAGGAGACTGGAAAACTCAGGAACAAAGCTGCGGACTAGAGTTGTGGACTGGAACTCAGGGAGGGACAGCTGAAGACTGGAACTCAGGGGCAGCTGAAGACTGGAACTCAGGAACAGCTGAAGAGTGGAACTCAGCCTGAAGACTGGAACTCAGGAACAGAGCTGCACACTAGAGTTGCAGACTGGAACTCAGGAACAGCTGAACAGTGGAACTCGGGGACAGGACTGCAGACTGGAACTCAGGAACAGTGCTAGGACCAAGCAACTCACAGCAGAAGAGCAAATGTTGTGAAGGCAATGCATAAGTGTCCCATGGTTCCTTATAAGGGTCCTCACTGATGATGTCATGGTCTTTGATGCCCTGGATTGAGGCTTGGACCACACTGAAGGAGGCAGCAGAGCACCAGGAAGAGGCTAGACAGCTGAAACACCAGTGAGGCTTGAATAGTCCCTGGATTGAGGCTTGGACCACATTGAAGGAGGCAGCAGGGTACCAGGAAGAGGCTAGACTGCTGAAACACCAGAGTGAGGCTTGAATAGTCCCTGGAATGAGGCTAGAATGCAGGCAGCAGAGTGAGGGGTGGAACACAGGGGAACTGGCAGCAGAGGCATCAGTGCAGGGAAGAGGCAGTCCGGAGAAGCCATAGAACCTGACCACCGGAAGGAAAGGTAAGTCTGGACGTAGAGGCATGGCCACGCCATGACAGTGCCAAAATGTAGGTGTACCCACACACATCAGCTCAATGGCTGTTGTAGGTTGGCACACCTAAGTGCATCATGCGATGTATGCAACTGATAGTACTCTAAAGTTGTGCGTGGCACCTGGTGCATGCCCATGGCCCACCCATGTTCCACTTACAGTGGTGGAAATAAGTATTTGATCCCTTGCTGATTTTGTAAGTTTGCCCACTGACAAAGACATGAGCAGCCCATAATTGAAGGGTAGGTTATTGGTAACAGTGAGAGATAGCACATCACAAATTAAATCCGGAAAATCACATTGTGGAAAGTATATGAATTTATTTGCATTCTGCAGAGGGAAATAAGTATTTAATCCCTCTGGCAAACAAGACCTAATACTTGGTGGCAAAACCCTTGTTGGCAAGCACAGCGGTCAGATGTCTTCTGTAGTTGATGATGAGGTTTGCACACATGTCAGGAGGAATTTTGGTCCACTCCTCTTTGCAGATCATCTCTAAATCATTAAGAGTTCTGGGCTGTCGCTTGGCAACTCGCAGCTTCAGCTCCCTCCATAAGTTTTCAATGGGATTAAGGTCTGGTGACTGGCTAGGCCACTCCATGACCCTAATGTGCTTCTTCCTGAGCCACTCCTTTGTTGCCTTGGCTGTATGTTTTGGGTCATTGTCGTGCTGGAAGACCCAGCCACGACCCATTTTTAAGGCCCTGGCGGAGGGAAGGAGGTTGTCACTCAGAATTGTACGGTACATGGCCCCATCCATTCTCCCATTGATGCGGTGAAGTAGTCCTGTGCCCTTAGCAGAGAAACACCCCCAAAACATAACATTTCCACCTCCATGCTTGACAGTGGGGACGGTGTTCTTTGGGTCATAGGCAGCATTTCTCTTCCTCCAAACACGGCGAGTTGAGTTTATGCCAAAGAGCTCAATTTTTGTCTCATCTGACCACAGCACCTTCTCCCAATCACTCTCGGCATCATCCAGGTGTTCACTGGCAAACTTCAGACGGGCCGTCACATGTGCCTTCCGGAGCAGGGGGACCTTGCGGGCACTGCAGGATTGCAATCCGTTATGTCGTAATGTGTTACCAATGGTTTTCGTGGTGACAGTGGTCCCAGCTGCCTTGAGATCATTGACAAGTTCCCCCCTTGTAGTTGTAGGCTGATTTCTAACCTTCCTCATGATCAAGGATACCCCACGAGGTGAGATTTTGCGTGGAGCCCCAGATCTTTGTCGATTGACAGTCATTTTGTACTTCTTCCATTTTCTTACTATGGCACCAACAGTTGTCTCCTTCTCGCCCAGCGTCTTACTGATGGTTTTGTAGCCCATTCCAGCCTTGTGCAGGTGTATGATCTTGTCCCTGACATCCTTAGACAGCTCCTTGCTCTTGGCCATTTTGTAGAGGTTAGAGTCTGACTGATTCACTGAGTCTGTGGACAGGTGTCTTTCATACAGGTGACCATTGCCGACAGCTGTCTGTCATGCAGGTAACGAGTTGATTTGGAGCATCTACCTGGTCTGTAGGGGCCAGATCTCTTACTGGTTGGTGGGGGATCAAATACTTATTTCCCTCTGCAGAATGCAAATAAATTCATATACTTTCCACAATGTGATTTTCCGGATTTAATTTGTGATGTGCTATCTCTCACTGTTACCAATAACCTACCCTTCAATTATGGGCTGCTCATGTCTTTGTCAGTGGGCAAACTTACAAAATCAGCAAGGGATCAAATACTTATTTCCACCACTGTATATGTAGGCCCCACTCACAATTGCACCCTTTTTCCCATAATTCTATCATCTTGAGTGCACATTTTCGTGCCTAGCACACAAATTTGTGCATGTAGGTTACAGAATATTGCTAGTTACACGCGTAAGTTAATTAATTAACAAGATGTGAATTATTAGTGGTAATTGGAATTAATTGGGGCTAATTGGCAATAATTTGCAAATGTTACATGCAGCACGCATAACTGCACTTAGGCGCTAGTCTATGTTGTCAGTGCCTGCATTCAATAGCACATAACTAAAAGAAAGGTATGGAAGTGGGAGGAGCATGGGTGCAGAGAGGTGTGCCACGCATTAAATGTGCTATGTTTTTAGAATACTGTTAGTTGCATGCATAATTGTCAGTATTTAGGCAATGAGCATTTACAGCAGCCTTGGAAACGGCCCAAAGTTAAGCGCATAAATGCAGACTTAAGCTAGCATTGTATAATGGCAATTACATGAATAATTGCCGTTATAGAATTTACGCTTAGCGCACATACTTTAGAGGTCTAATGTAGGCGACATGCACAGAATTACCCCTTAGGTGACTTTTGGCGTGTAACCTTATAAAATAGCACCTAGCTGTTTGGGGTGAATTCTATATAAGGTGCCGAAAAATCGGTGTTGAAAAATGCCGCTTTGTTCTGCTTTTTGGACATTTTCCTGTTTCGAAAATGAGCCCTGTAATCAATGACTTGTCAGATCCAGTAGCATACCAAGGGCGGGGCGGTGAGTGCAGTCTGCCCCGGGTGCAGGCAGCAAGGGGTTGCACGGAGTAGACGCATGGCTGTCAGTTCTGCCAGTTCCTGCCCCTTCTGATGTTACTTCCTGTTCCGGGTCAGGGGACTGGCGAAGCCGACAGCTGCATACCTACTTTGAACACCTCCTTGCTAAGAAGAAATGTGGTGGGGTGATGCACTTTGGGGGGGGGGGGTGAGGTGTAAGGGGATTGTAGTGAGGACCAGCCCCTGGTGGCGAACAAGCTAGGAACGCCACTGGCCAGATCTCTTAGATTCCATTCTAATTATATGCAATTTTGAAAGAAGTTAAAAACGCATCTCTTTAAAATTAATTTCAAATGTCTTCACCTTAGGCTAAGCTTTTTAATCTAATTAACTGGTTGATAACCTTATTTTCTGCTTGTATTGTGTCTCTATCAAATTGTACATTGTTATAATTCTTCTATTAATCTGTTGTTCCTTGTTACTCAATCCAATGTATTATGACCAATGCAATTTTTCATTCTCTATGTTCATTCAATCTAAATTGTAAGCCACATTGAACTCAAGACTTTTGGGGGGTAATGTGAGATATAAAAGTCACAAATAAATATGTAAATAAATAAATAAATGCAGCTGAATATTCACATAACTGTAAAGATTACCCGATAATTTTACCCAGTTCTCTCTGCACAGCAGATATTTTAATATCAGCCCCTGTGTGTAAAGCTTGGACTTTGAGAATAGACTCCCAGGGAAATCTGCCAAAATAAAACTGTAATAAGCTACTTCGGTATTTTTGCAGAAATTGTAGCTTTCTTGTCATGGAATGCATTTCCACTGATAAGAATTCCTCTTGTAAGCACATTCAGCGTCCACCACGTCGTCTTTCTCTTCAGGGCTGCAATGAGTTTAGCCTGAATTACTGTAGTAAATGTATTATTGCTTTCACCATGTTGACTAGTAAATTTATTTCCATGCATAACAATCAATATTTCAATACTAATTTAGTATGGGGGAAAATATTTTACAAAAAAACCAAAATGAACAGTGCAATCGTGTTTGCGAGGGAAAAGTCTCAACTTTACGGCAACAGCTTTAAACTGTTATGTTGCACGTACAAAAAGTCGTCATAGACTCAAAAACCCTCGTGCAATATTTTTGGGTAATTTTTCAAAACAATAGAAGCTTATATATTGAAAAGTCAATTAGAAAAAAAATATATAATATATGTATGTGAGATCTGTGACTCAGTCAGTTCTCAATGACTCAAATGCACTTATCGCGCAATTTCACACTCCAGCTTGCCAGATGATTCCAGCGGTCCCGTTTCGTTCATCTTCATCAGGGAACCACGCAGCAAAGAATTTTAAAATCGCTAATTGCTGGAGAAAACTCAAACCGACATTCTCCAGCAATTAGCGATTTTAAAATTCTTTGCTGCGTGGTTCCCTGATGAAGATGAACGAAACGGGACCGCTGGAATCATCTGGCAAGCTGGAGTGTGAAATTGCGAGTTAAGTGCATTTGAGTCATTGAGAACTGACTGAGTCACAGATCTCACATACATATATTATATATATTTTTTCTAATTGACTTTTTAATATATAAGCTTCTATTGTTTTGAAAAATTACCAAAATATATTGCATGAGGGTTTTTGAGTCTATGATGACTTTTTGTACGTGCAACATAACAGTTTAAAGCTGTTGCCATAAAGTTGAGACTTCTCCCTCGCAAACACGATTGCACTGTTCATTTTGGTGCATTTTGAGATTATCAATTGTGGTGAACAGTATTGATCTTGGGTTGGAAAATATTTTACAGCACTCTGTTTTGTAATCTGGAATCATAATTACCTTCTTTGAATCTACATGATACTTTTTTTTTTTGTTACATTTGTACCCCACACTTTCCCATTCATGGTAGGCTCTATGGGGTGGGCAATGGAGGGTTAAGTGACTTGGCCAGAATCACAAGGAGCTGCCTGTGCTGGGAATCAAACTCAGTTCCCCAGGACCAAAGTCCACCACCCTAACCACTAGGCCACTCTTCCACTTTTCTGCCAGCTGCTCAGGAATATAGAAGAAAAACAAGCGAATAGACCTGCTTCTGTTCCCTTCCTTGTGCTTCATAACACAACTTTCCATTTGTAGCGCTACAATCCTACACACTACTAAATGCAGTGGCGTAGCAAGGGGGGCTGCCACCAGGGGCGGTTTGCCATTGCACCCCCTCCCCCCAGGTGCAGGACAATGACATCCCCCCCAGACCCAGTGCCTACCCTGAACTCCATCTAAGCTCCCACACCCTACCTTTAAAAAAGCTCAGAAACCGAGGCGAGGCGCAGCGCCTCGCGCCTGCAAGTAAAAGAAGTATGGATGGATCATCTCATCGTCGATCGGGCCTTCCCTCGCTCTGTCTGTCCCGCCCTTGCGGAAATAGGAAGTTGCGTCAGCGGAGGGCGGGACAGACAGAGCAAGGGAAGGCCCGATCGATGATGAGACGATCCATCCATACTTCTTTTACTTGCAGACGCGAGGCGCTGCGCCTCGCCTCGGTTTCTGCGCTTTTTTAAAGGTAGGGTGCGGGAGCTTAGATGGAGTTCAGGGTAGGCACTGGGTCTGGGGGGGGGGGGGGGTTGTCATCGTGGTGCACCCGGGGGAGGAGCTGGCAAGAAGCACCCGCCTTGAGATCACACTCGGGGTGGACCGCCCATCTCGCCCCACCTTGCTATGCCAGTGACTAAATGCCTCATGACTGAGAACGCAGTCATTTGTTCCAAGGCCTTTCCACGTACTTTTTTTTTTTTAACTGAAGCTATACAGACAAATATGTTTTGAGACTTTTCATGAATCAAACACTGCTTGCTTCTCCAGACATATCATCCCTGACAAATTATTCACAGCAACATTCGAAGCAAAGGGCAGCTGTTCCATTTCATCATTTTATCGTTTACCCATTAACACTATTTGGACCTTTTCAACTTTTGTTCTGAAGTTCCACCTCACAAAACATTTGGAGGCTCTGACAGCCGAAGAATAAATCTTACTGATGAAGAAAATAAATTCTAAAATACGTGTTAAAGGCTGCTGTCTGTTCCATGCCTCTGGCAAACTTCCTCTGAAAGAAAGAACCTGTAGGTTCAGGGGTAAGAGCCGATCACAATTCTGCCAGCTCCGGAGGGTGTAGCCAGACCTCAATATTTGGGGGGGTCTTACGGAGTTTAAGGGGGTTTTGGACAGATTCCTGAAGGAAAAGTCCATTGAACATTATTTAAAAAAAAGGGGGGGGGAAGGGAAAAATAATTTTTTTTGGGGGGGGGGGGGGAGGGTTTGCCGTGTTCTTGAAGCCTGGAGTGGCCGCTGTCGGAGACAGGATGCTGGGCTTGATGGATCCTTGGTCTTTTCCCAGTATGGCGGTGCTTATGTGCTTATGTGGGTCCAGAGCCCAAAGTGTGTGTGTGTGTGTGTGTGTGTGGGGCACAGTTTGGCCTGCCTCCCTGCCAAACCCCCTCCCTTCCACAACCCCCTCCCTGCCGCAACCCCATATACCTTGGCTGGCAGGAGTCCTCAACCCCCACCAGCTGAAGCCTTTCTCCTGCGCTGTTCTCTGCGCGTTCCCCGCCCTGCTTCCCCTCATGTCGCGTGCATGCTGGGTTTTAGTGAAACATAAATATTTGGTTAATCTGTCCTCTTCTAGGGGCTGATGCAGAAAAGTACGGTAGGCTTTGGACACCAGTTAGTTCGGCTTTCGTGCAGAATTTTGTGGATGCTCTATGCAAAAACTGGGTTTACACCTGATCTAACCACGCACAAAGCTTATTACTCAAAAATCCAGCATACAACAAATTTAAATCCACGGTAATGAAATCTTTTTTGTGGTGGCAGCGGTGGTGGGAGGCGGAGCAAGATGGTTGTATGCCTGAAAATCGCACACACCATTTCCTTTTTCAGGGTGGAGGGGGAGGGCGATGTCTCCAAATAGGTTGGTTGGTTTTGCACACCTCATTCCTAAATTTACTGCAAACCCTAGCTGCTTCCTTGTTTTTAATGTATTGCAGTGCCTACGCAGACGAGTAAACTTTGCATTGCTGGGGGATTGACCCCACATTTGGGTTTGTTTGATTCTTTGGTATTCTGCAACATATTACCCAGAACTTCTGATAGGGCTAGACCTCCAGGTCTATATGTAGGCTGGTCCTGGTCCTGGTTCTGGGGTTTGCTGGAGTCTTTGCAAGCTGTGATAGTTTTTATGGGGGTGCAAAGGTTGTAGTCTCAACAGTTTGTGCACATCAGCCTGAATAATAGAACTCCGTGGGCTTCCTGACAAGGGACTGCCTTCAGATAGCTCCTGTTTTGAAAATAGATTTGCCTTGGACATAAAAGAGATTAAAAAAATTTGCAACTAAATGGCTTGGTTGTCAGTCTTTAATTTATTTTTGTAATCAGCAGCATTTATCTCTCAGTCATCAGAACCTCGATGTGATCCTGTGAAGTGGAATGGTTTTATATTATAATCCATAATCCATGAATTTAACATAAATGTTTGTGTCTGTTTATGTTTCTGATGTTATTTTTATGGCTTTGCAATTATGGAAGTACTTTCGTGGTCCTCTAAGATCAATTATTTGTTGGATTCAGTGGAAGATAGGATAAGATAGGGAAGGGGGAAGGGAAATGGGACTTGATAGACCGCCTTTCTGTGGTATTTTGCAACTACATTCAAAGTGGTGTACCTGGGGCAATGGAGGGTTAAGTGACTTGCCCAGAGTCACAAGGAGCTGCAGTGGGAATCGAACCCAGTTCCCCAGAATCAGAGTCCGCTGCACTAACCACTAGGCTCCTCCACTAGCAACATTCCATGTAGAAGCCTGGCCTTGCAGATCAGCAACGCGCTTCTGTTTCTGTGAGTCTGACGTCCTGCACATAAGTGCAGGACGTCAGACTCACAGAAACAGAAGCCTGCGCGGCCGCATTGCTGATCTGCAAGGGCAGGCTTCTACATGGAATGTTGCTAGTGGAATAGCAACATTCCATGTAGAATCTCAAACAGTAGCAACATTCCATGTAGAATCTCCAGTATGGAAAGGGAAATGGGACTTGATATACCGCCTTTCTGTGGTATTTTGCAACTACATTCAAAGCGGTTTACATATATACAGGTACTTATTTTGTACCTGGGGCAATGGAGGGTTAAGTGACTTGCACACAGTCACAAGGGACTGCAGTGGGAATTGACACCAGTTCCCCAGGATCTAAGTCCACTGCACTAACCACTAGGCTACTCCTCCATTTCTATTTTATTCTTGAATACCGGTAAAAAAAAAAAAATCTGAAAAGCTAGACAAGCAGGTTGCAAACCAGAAGAGATCAAAGTGATTGTTTCAGTTATAGTTTTAAATGAGGGAGTAAGGGTGTAATTTCCATATTTAAATGCCACTGTTTACATGTGAAAAAGCCACATAAGCCCTTCTAAAATGACCTACGTAGTTTTTTTTAAAGTTTAGATACCCAAGAGAAGAACTGAGCTTTTTTTGAAAATTGACTTCATCTGCTTACAAAATTCATTGCATAGTAACATAGTAAATGACGACACCAGTGGACGAGTTGCACCAGCACAGCTAATGCTTAGTTGTCACAGTTCTGATCAGATGAAATAACATTTTACACTGAGTGCTGGGCAGACTTCTATGGTCTGTGCCCTGAAAATGGCAAGGACAAATCAAACTCAGGTATACATATAAAGTATCACATACCATGTATAATGAGTTTATCTTGTTGGGCAGACTGGATGGACGGTACAGGTCTTTATCTGCCATTATTTACTATGTTACTATGTTACTCTTTGGGGTTCTACATGGAATGTTGCTACTAATTGAGATTCCAGAATCTTCAGAACTTTTAGTACAAGAACAGTGCTGGGTAGACTTCTACGGTCTGTGCCTTGAGAAAGGCAAGGACAAATCAAACTTGGGTATATATATAAAGTTTCACATACCATGTATAATGAGTTTATCTTGTTGGGCAGACTGGATGGACTTCTAGGGTCTGTGCCCTGAAATGGCAAGGACAAATCAAACTCAGGTATACATAATAAAGTTTCACATACCATGCATAATGAGTTTATCTTGTTGGGCAGACTGGATGGACTGTACAGGTCTTTATCTGTCATCATTTACTATGTTACCACGTTACTCTTTGGGGTTTTACATGGAATGTTGCTACTAATTGAGATTCCAGAATCTTGTAACTCTTTAGAATTCCAGAAACTTCAGAACTTTTAGTACAAGAACAGTGCTGGGCAGACTTCTACGGTCTGTGCCCTGAGAATAGCAAGGACAAATCGAACTCGGGTATAAAGTATCACATACCATGTAAATTGAGTTTATCTTGTTGGGCAGACTGGATGGACCGTTCAGGTCTTTATCTGCCACCATTTACTATGTTAGAATTTCAAACCATGAAGTCTGCTTGGAAAGGAACTTGTCCTGGCTACACATTTAAGAGGGGCTGGACGGATTCCTACAAGATACAAAAAGTTCAGTGGATAAGATGATCTGTGTTGAGTTTGAGGTGCTGTTTAGAGAATGACACGGGGACAAAGTTTGTCCCTGTCCCCGCACTGTCCCTGTTGGTTCTGTCCATGTCCCCACCCTGTCCCCGCAGGTTCTGTTTCCATCCCCATCCCGTCCTCGCAGGCCCTGTCTCTATCCCTGCAGGTTCTGTCTCTGTCCCCGTGGGATCTGTCCCCATCCCCACTCTGTGAGCTCTGTTCCCATCCCCATCCACACAGTTACTGCGGTTCCCCATCCCCGTGTCATTCTCTAGTGCTGATTTCAAGGCGATACCATGTTTTGGGCTACCAAGGTAATTGTTCTACTGGAAGAGAAATTTGTCTGTGACAAACACCATATGTCTTTGGGGGAAGGGATGGTGGAGAGAGAGGATATTTCTCTTTGATCATGAGTAGGGAGCTGCCATAAACGTAGCTAAATGCAGAATGTGATATGGTTCAGACTCCTTTCACCAACCTTTAATCTACTGAAATTAATTATTGTCAACTCCCGTCAAAAGTACAGTGAGGAGCTTTTTTGCAAGAAACTGATTCCATTAACTCAGTGTCTTCCCTTCTTTCTGTGGCACATTGTCACAGGAACAGGCCTGAGGTGGTGGTTTAATTTGCTTCTGCTCAGCACATGCCCATATCCCTGTGAGAAGGAGAGAATGAGAAGTTGTGGGAGATGAGGTAAGTTGTGGAGATACTACGGACATGACTCACAGTAGTTTTACAGGCTCTTAGACTAACACTGACAGTTTTATATAAACAAGGAGAACTGGAGGGAGTCTTATTATAAAGATTAAAGCTTCTTATTAACAAATGAAAGCTAACATAGACCTGTATTTTTAAATAGAACTATTTCATGCCTACAGTAGACCGCTATTAAAGCAATCTCCTTGATTGCACAAAAAAAGAAAATAAAACTCAAAGAGAAATAACAAATGTCATTCAGAGTTGTCTGAATCATGGGAGATGAGTTCTTCAAATTGCAGTGTGAACAGTGAAAGAATTGTATGTTTCAGGGTAGTTTTCCAAGGACTAAGGGTCCTATATACTGAGCATTTTTTCTATAGACATAAAGATGGTAATTTCATAAAATCATTTTAGCAAGTATGTTGCGTAAAATGGCTTTTATAAAATTAGATCAGGCATAAAAATACATATATTGGCATCAATGGTCCCTCTAAACCAGTGGTTTATTTATTAGGATTTATTTACCGCCTTTTTGAAGGAATTCACTCAAGGCGGTGTACAGTAAGAATAGATCAAACATGAGCAATAGGCAATTACAGTAGTAAAAATATTCAAGTAACAATACAAAGTATGGAATGGTATACTACGTGCAATGACAACACAATCCAGCTTATTTTTGAAAGAGAAAGATGCCCATATTTCGACCCAAATCGGGAGATGGGCGTCCGTTTCCCGTGGGCACCCAAATCGGTATAATCGAAACCCAATTTTTGGCGTCCTCAACTGCCACGAACAAAGATCACGGGGGCGTGTCGGAGGTGTGATGAAGGCGGGACTGGGGCGTGGTTATCGGCCGAGGAGAGATGGGCGTCTTTAGCTGATAATCAAAACAAGAAGGGCGTTTTTGACGAGAATTTGGTCCGTTTTATTTGGACCCTTTTTTTTCCAGGTCCAAGTCCCAAAAAAGTGCGCGAACTGACCAGATGACCACCAGAGGGAATCGGGGATCACCTCCCCTGACACCCCCAGTGGTCACTAACCCCCTCCCACAAAAAAACCCCACTTTACAAACTTTTTTCCCAAGCCTGTATGCCACCCTCAAATGCCGTACCCACCTCCATGACAGCAGAATGTGTTCTATCCTTGGTTCTGATGTGGGTCTCGGGTGAGTGTGACACCTTTTCTGTTAAGGGCACTGCAGAGTCACATCAGCAATGCATTGTGGTGGGTGTAGGGTATTGGTCTCCGTGATTCCACTAGCTTGTGTTAAATGCTCACGATGTTGGTAGTTGGTAGGCTCTATTCCCATGGTGCTTTTCCCTCTACTTACTGGGTCAGAGTGTGCCCTTTTTTCTTTCCGGTAGTCCATGAGGTAGTGGCCATTTGTGTAAGACACTTTTAGATCCCTTTCATGTGTTAGCCACGTTATAGCACTTAGTTCTTACCTTGAATGTTGCTGAAAGAGGGCATTGTACACCATTCTGCCAGCTCGGACCTACTGCTAATCTCAGTACCAGGGAGGCTTGTTGCCAGTGGGGCACAACCTCTGATCTGCAGTTAACTGTGAGTAAACATGCTTATTCAAATAAAGGACGTCAGCGAGATTAGTCTTCAGGTGTGAACTGCTGTGCCAAGGTTATACACCAGCAACAAGTCCTGTCCCTGGAGCACTTTTAGTGGGTACTGCAGTGCACTTCAGGCAGGCAGACCCAGGCCCATCCCTCCCCACACACCTGTAACACTTGTGGTGGTAAATGGGAGGCCTCTAAAATCCACTGTACCCACATGTAGTTGCCCCCTTCACCCCTAAGAGCTATGGTAGTGTAGTACATTTGTCCCTCCCACGACCAAATGGCTTGGATTAGGACGTTTCTGAGCTGGGTGTTTTTAGTTTCCATTATCGCTAAAAAAAAAAAACACGCCCATCTCAGAAAGGACCAAATCCATGGCATTTGGTCCGTTCAAACCGTATTTTCGAAACGAAAGATGGACGCCCATCTTTTTCAAAAATATGGTCTGTCCTGCCTCTTCACATACCCGTTTTCGGACATAGACGCCCATGGAGATGGGCGTTCGCGTTCGATTATGCCCCTCAATATGTACTAGAATATTATAATTGGTAGTGAAGGGTAAGGCAAAGTTGTAACATATAGATGAGTAAGAAAGTAGGAAGAATTAGGAAGTGAGGTGATTGATTTGAAGAAAGTTGCACATGAGGTCAAAGAGATGGTTAAATATCATCTCAGCTAGGGTAGGAGTGGATAAACATGTCCCACTGCAGTATGTGCAGCCCGAGTATGTTAGAATGTTAAACCATGAAGTCTGCTTGGAAAGGAAGTTGTTCTGGCTACACATTTAAGAGGGGCTGGACGGATTCCTACAAGATACAAAATGTTCACTGGATAATACGATCTGTATTGAGTTTGAGGTGCTGACTAGAGAATGACACGGGGACAATGTTTGTCCCCGTCCCCGCAACGTCCCTGTTGGTTCTGTCTATGTCCCCACCCCATCCCCGCAGTTTCTATCTCCATCCCCACCCTGTTCTCGCAGGCCCTGTCTCCCTCCCTGCCCCGTTCCTGCAGGCTCTTTCTCCTTGTTTATATAAAACTGTCAGGTTCTGTCTCGTCTTCTCTTCGGTTGTGGCAAACCTGACAGACAATCTTGCCCCCCTCGTTACAAAGCCGCAGCTGTGAACGGGCTATGACGGCATTACTGCATCAGCAGGCCGCTAGTGCGGCTTTGTAAACAGGGGCCTTGATGCCGTCACGTACTATGTTACTTTCCTGCTTATAATCGAACGAGAAAAACGCCCAAGTTCCGACCTAAATCGGGAGATGGACGTTTATCTCACAAAAACGAATAACGCGGTATAATCGAAAGCCGAACTTGGACGTTTTCAACTGCACTCCATCGCGTAAGCGTACAAAGTTGATGGGGGCGTGTCGGAGGCGTGGTGAAGGCGGGACTGGGGCATGGTTATCACCCGAACAGAGATGAGCGCCTTTCGCCGATAATGGAAAAAAAGTATGCGTTTGTAGCTAGAATTTAGGGCACTTTTCCTGGACCCTGTTTTTTTCATGAATAAGGCCCCAAAAAGTGCCCTAAATGACCAGATTACCCCTAGAGGGAATCGGGGATGACCTCCCCTGACTCCCCCAGTGGTCACTAACCCCCTCCCACCACAAAAAAATGATGTTTCACAACTTTTTATTTTCACCCTCAAATGTCATACCCACCTCCCTGGCAGCAGTATGCAGGTCCCTGGAGCAGTTGTTAGGGGGTGCAGTGGACTTCAGGCAGGTGGACCCAGGCCCACCCCCCCCCCCTACCTGTTACAATTGTGCTGCTTAATGCTTAGTTGTCCAACCCCCCCAAACCCACTGTACCCACATGTAGGTGGCCCTCTTCACCCCTTAGGGCTATAGTAATGGTGTAGACTTGTGGACAGTGGGTTTTGAGGGGGATTTGGGGGGGCTCAACACACAAGGGAAGGGTGCTATGCACCTGGGAGCTCTTTTACCTTTTTTTTTGTTTTTGTAAAAGTGCCCCCTAGGGTGCCCGGTTGGTGTCCTGGCATGTGAGGGGGACCAGTGCACTACGAATCCTGGCCCCTCCCACGAACAAATGCCTTGGATTTATTTGTTTTTGAGCCGGGCGCTTTCATTTTCCATTATCGCTGAAAAACAAAAACGCCCAGCTCACAAATTGTCGAATAAAACATGGACGTCTATTTTTTTTGAAAATACGGTTCGGTCCACCCCTTCAACGGACCCGTTCTTGGAGATAAACGCCCATGGAGATAGACGTTTTTGTTCGATTATGCCCCTCCATGTATGACACACTGAACGCTAAGGCCTCCTTTTACTAAACCGCGCTAGTGATTCCCGTGCTGCAAATGCGACAAAGCCCTTTCAGATTGCAAGAGTTGTGGGGGGTGGGGGAGAGAGAGAGGAAGGTGGAGAATAAAAATGTCTGTCATAGAGGTTTTGGAGGCAAACATACAAACTCCCCATAGGAATGTCTAAATAGGCCATGATATACTCATGGCAGAGTTAAGCCAGACCCTGTGCGTATTTAGGCAATAATAAATTGTGGAAAGCAATCCAGAATATGGGATTGTATGTAACTAACTTGTTCTCCGTGCTGTGTGCCCTGAAGTTGAATTTGTTGACAAGAGTATGAAATGTCAGTGGAGAGACCACATGATGCTTCATCACTAGGGCATCAGCCCAGCCTTCACTGGACTGATAAACTGAATCGAGACATTTGCTGAGCAACCCAGCAGCCACCATTTTTAGAACTGGGCACAGCTCCCTGAATGTGCTGAGCTACTGATTGAAAACAAGTTAAAGAAACTTTTCTTTTAGCTGTGTGTTTATGTTTCTGCTAGATATAGATTGATGCTACTGTTTTGGTACTTATTACCTCATTGATATTAAAAGTTCGCAGTTGGCATTGCCCTATAATAACTACAAAAATACCCACCTCAACCCTTCCACTGACAGCAGAGGTAAAAAAAGAAAGACGAAAAAGCACAGAACCTAATATTTTCTATACAAACATGTAGTTTTGTAAATTAGTCTTTGATTTTCCTGGCACAACTTGGCATATTGATACAAGCAGAAATATTTCTTGAAGGTGAAGGTTTGTAGGCTGGACACTAAATTAATCGTAGGCATTAACGTCTTTATTTGAAATAGCCAAAAACAAAATCAGATTATGTACCAAAAATACAGACTGGGGGCCCCTTGATGTGACAATCTGGCCAGGCTCCCAGCGGCATCAGCAGTAATCCAGTTTAGCTGAAAACTGGCCAGTGAGTGTCCTTTATAAGGACTTAGAAAAAAAAAAAAAAGAATCAGTCATAGAAAAACTCTTGTCTTTTAAAAATGAAGAAGTGAAAGCCGGAAAGAGTTTGCTTCATCATCCCGCACTGGCAAAAGAAAAAGGAAAAGAAACTGGAATAAAGACAGAATCCCGGTTTAGTCTGCATGGCAATGGGTAAGAATTTATTTAGGGCCTCTTCTACAAAGCTGAGCTAGTCCCTGGTTTGGCTGGCAGGGGTCCCCAACCACCGCCAGCCGAAGCCTTCTTCAGCGCCGGTCTCCGGCGCAGCCGTGTTCGATGCCCTGCTCTTCTTGCTCCTCCTGTGCATGCTGACGCTCCTTTATGTGAAACTGAGAAGGAGCGTCAGCGTGCACAGGAGGAGCAAGAAAAAAGAAGAGCAGGGCAGCGAACGCGGCTGCGCACGCTGAAGAAGGCTTCGGCTGGCAGGGGTTGGGGACCCCCGCCAGCAATGGTATTTGTTTTTGCATGGGGGGGGAGGGGAATGAGGTGGTGAGGGGAAGCGGCAAGGAGGCGAGGCAAGGCGGTGGGGAGGTGAGGAGGCGAGGTGAGGCGTGGCGGTGGGACCCCCGCCAGCAATGGTATTTGTTTTGGCGGGGGGGGGGGGGGGAACGAGGCGGTGAGGGGAAGCGGCAAGGAGGTGAGGAGGCGAGGTGAGGCGTGGCGGTGGGACCCCCGCCAGCAATGGTATTTGTTTTTGCGGGGGGGGGGGGGGGGAACGGGGGGGGGGGGGGAAGCGGCAAGGAGGCGAGGCAAGGCGGTGGGGAGGTGAGGAGGCGAGGTGAGGCGTGGCGGTGGGGGTGGCGGGGCGGCACTCAAAATGTGCCCCCGACCTCGGGCTCTGGCCCCCTTCCACTGTGAGGTCTGGCTACACACCTGGGGCTTCCTCTCATTTGCTGTGTGGAAATCGCTAGCGCGGCTTTGTAAGTCCTAAATTTGCAGCACTCCTTTGGGCCAGTGCTCAGAGGCTAATGCCGGTGCTAGAGCCAATTAGCATTGGACTAATGCCAACGTTAATCTGTGCATTATGTTCAGAAGGTTCTAGAAGGGAAACAACATACATGCCAAAGATGAATATTTAAATGTAGTCAAAGGGATGTTAATAAGGTCATTTCCTATTCCCTCCCCATTCTCAAAGAACGGCGCACAAAACAGAGCTACTAGAACTGCTAGCACCATACTGCTAGAAACCTAATGCAGTAGGGTGCTTGAAGAGAGGATTTCCCATGATTTTCTCCTTTAAATCTGCCGGTTTTGATTGAATTTGAAAGCTCCTGGAAGCCTCTAAGCAGTGGGAGTGAGAAACGCAAGTGTGCGAGTCCGAGTAAAGTAAAAAAATGAAAGCACAGTTTGGTGCCTGTTTTCTGTGCTGAAAAATAAGCCTTCAGTGAAAATGTTTTTTGAAAGGCTTATATTTAAAGGCACAGAGGAACGATGCCAATGTATGCTTCACTTCTGGGCTTGCTTGCCCCATGCACACAAGAGCCGTGCTTGCTGTGAAAAGCTTGAGCGCAGCATGCACTAGGCACATTCCTCCCCTTACTTTCAATTAGTGTTGAGCATCGGGGGGAGCTATTTTTCAGCGCTATTTCCGGGCGCTGTTCGCTATAGCGCTGGAGTTCTGTGCATTAGCCCACTAGAATCTTAAGTGTAGTGACTCCTACTCACCTACTGTCATATATAGAGCAAATCCCCCAGTGCTATGTTAAGATACTGCCTGAGTGTGAATTCCTGGACAGGCAGGAGCACGTGGTGAGGGTGGGTAGGGTGGGGAAAGAATGATATCTCTGAACTCACCCAGGTGTCTTGGTGTCATGAGCCTAGATAGGAATGTTAGTAACCTAGTAACACATGGTAACAGTGCCGTGTTTTTGCAGCTGTAAATCTTATTTTACGATGACCGCTACCAACGGATAGCTGTTATATCAGAAGCTATATCAGCCATTGCTATTTTTGGAGTTGCTGGAGGGACTGAACAAATGATAACGAACTTCAAACGAATGCCTTTCCAGTTTATGAATGGCAAGTTTCAGAGATGCAGAACCGAAGGGCTGCATGCCAGTCAAATGTTAGTACTGCTGACCAGGGAGGTTTGCTGATATAGACCGGGATGGAAATATCTATCAAGGATCTATGTTTAAGAGCCTTGTATAGGAGACGGTGGTTTCAAAACTGGATGCTGCTATGCAGTGGTGTACCAAGGGGGGGGGGGCAGTGTGGGCGGTCCGCCCTGGGTGCACGCCGCTGGGGGTGCCGCAGCGCGCGCCTGCTCTGAGTTCGCTGACTTCGCGCGTTCGCTGCAGCTCCCTCTGCCCTGGAACAGGTTACTTCCTGTTCCGGGTCAGAGCAAGGGAGCTGCAGCGAACGCGCGAAGTCAGGGAACTGAGAGCAGGCGCGCGCTGCGGCACCCCCCTCAGTGGCGTGCTCCCGGGGGGGGGGGGCCGCGCTGCATCGGGGGGTCCGCGCTGCATCGGTGGGTGGGTGCTGCACCCGGGGGGGGGGGGGGTCCACGCTGCATCGGGGGGGGGGGGGTGCTGCACCCGGGGGGGCAGAGCGCCGCCCCGGGTGTCTGCCCCCCTAGGAACGCCACTGCTGCTATGAATGGCAGCACACTACATTACATTACACTTTGTCCTTGTATTCTGCGAATACCCAATGAGTTCAAAGCAGATCACAAACAAGAAAAACTAGGTAAAACACCTAGGACTATACAAAATTAAAAAAAAACTTCTGCAAGTAAAATTCAGATTACGTCAGTTTAGAAGTAACAGATTCACCAAAAGAGTAGTTTTTATCATTTTTCTAAATAGCATAAAAGTATGCTTTGTTCTTAAATTCTCTGATAGTACATTCCAAGCTTTAGCTGCCTGGTAGGAAAAAGGAGAATTAAAAAGTCTTTTTGATCTCATCCCTTTAGAATCTGAAAAACATAGTTGGTTCAAATATCGTAAAGAATCAAACCTATAAATGGCAAGTGACCGACTCACCTGCAAATGCGCAGTAGAGACTTCCCTCTCTGTCCCGCCCCCGCGTCAAGACGTGATGACGGGGGGAGGGGGGCGGGACAGAGAGGGAAACTGCGTGGAAGGGGAGGGAGGGAACCGCTGACGTCGCTACCGCTCCCCCCCCAAGGTAGCCGCTACCGCCCCCCCCCCGGAGTCGCCACCACCCCCCTTCACCCGGCCCGGGCCCTCTCTTCGTTATTCAACTTACAGCAGCGCCAAAACAGCAGCAAGCAGCTCAGCTTCAGCTCCCGTCGGCCTTCCTTCCCTGCCTGTGCCCCGCCCCCGCCGACGTGACGTCACACGAGGGCGAGGCACAGGCAGTGAAGGAAGGCCAACGGGAGCTGCTGCTTGCTGCTGTTTTGGTGCTGCTGTAAGTTGAATAACGAAGAGAGGGCCCGGGCCGGGTGAAGGGGGGGCGGTAGCGGCTACCTTGGGAGGGGGAGGGGACATGGGAGGTCTCAGAAGGAGGGGGGGACTTGGAGCTGGGAGGGCTGGACTGAAGGGGGCCTTCCAGCTGGCTGGGAAGAAGGCACGGGGGGGGGGGGGGCAGGGGGCCTTGGAACTGGGAGGGAGGGCAGGGGGCCCCTTACAGTTGTGAGGGAATGGGGCCCCTTACAGTTGTGAGGGAGAGCAGGGGGCCTTGGAACTGGGAGGGAGGGAAGGGGGCCTTGGGAGCTGGGGGGAGGGGAGGGCCTGGGGCCTTGGAACTGGAAGGGAGGGAGGGAGGGAGGGAGGGCGGGCAGGGGGCCTTGCAGCTGGGAAGGGGGGAGGACTGGAGCCTTGGAGCTGGGAGGGAGGGACATAGGGGTCCTTGGAGCTGGCAGGGAAGGAGGATGGCAGGGGGCCTTGCAGCTGCAACGGGAAGGGGGCCTTGGGAAAAAAAACATTCCAATACGTGCCAGTTTTAACGGGCTTAACGGCTAGTATTTACAGAAGACACATAAAAAATCAAGTAAATGAATCATCTATCCAGGAGCTGTTCCTTTTCGAACAATGAAAAGATATTTTTGTCCTTGTTGACATTGCTATGATCTGTTATCAAGCCAGCTGTAGGCTTAGGAAACCTAAGTTAATATACCCAGGCCAAAGAGAAGGGCTAAGGATTTGATATACCACCTTTCTCTGGCACAACCATAGTGGCTTGGTCTGAAGGAGCCACAGTGGGAATCAAATCCAGGATCCTAAAATTTGGGACCAGAATGGAACCAGGATCCGAAAATTTCAAGAATATATGACAAAATAAGGGATCCTTTTACTAAGGGGCGCTGAAAAATGGCTTGTGGTAGTGTAGGCACGGGTTTTGGGTGCGCACCGATCCATGTTTTAGCTTGCCTGTAAAAAAGGCCTTTAAAATTTTTTTGCTGCAAATGGATGTGCGGCAAAATGAAAATTGCCGCACGTCCATTTTGGGTCTGAGACCTTACCGCCAGCCATTGACCTAGCGGTAAAGTCTCATGTGGTAACTGGGCAGTGATGACATATGCTGACGTGTGCCAGAAAATAAAAAATATTTTTCAAGCACGTATAGCAGATGCGCGACAAAAATGAAATTACCGCAAGGGCCACGTGGTAGCCGTGCGGTAACTCCATTTTGGGGCATGTCTGGCACACATAGACGCTTATGTGGCTTAGTAAACGGGGCCCCAAAGGGACCTAGTTACTAAACCGTATTAAGGTTTTGCCCCTAACGTGCCTTTAACAGCCATTTGTGAATAAAATAGTAACATAGTAACATAATAAATGATGGCAGATAAAGACCTGTACGGTCCATCCAGTCTGCCCAGCAAGATAAACTCATTTCAGATGGTATGTGATACTTTATACCCGAGTTTGATTTGTCCTTGCCATTCTCAGGGCACAGACCGTAGAAGTCTACCCAGCACTGTTCTTGTACTAAAAGTTTTGAAGATTCTGGAATCCTAAAGAGTTACAAGATTCCAGAATCCCAATTAGTAGCAACATTCCATGTAGAACCCCAAAGAGTAACAAAGTAACATAGTAAATGACTGCAGATAAAGACCTGAACGGTCCAGTCTGCCCAACAAGATAAACTCATTTGACATGGTATGTGATACTTTATATGTATACCCGAGTTTGATTGATTTGTCCTTGCCATTCTCAGGGCACAGACCGTAGAAGTCTGCCCAGCACTGTTCTTGTACTAAGTTCTGAAGCTAACGTCAAAAAATTGCCCTGCACAACAGAAGAAGCTACATAGAGCCGAAGGTCATTAAATACTGGAAGCAGGGAATATCTGCAAAAAATAAAGGGGCCCTTTTACTAGACTGTTGTAAACACTAATGTATGCTCTCTTTACACTGTATTGTATTTTATATATTGTTATTTTAACTGCTTTCTTATCTAGATTTTGAACTGTGTAAACCACCTTACCCTGGATTCTATATAGTGCACCTAGAAATCCGTGCCAAAATCTAGGCTTATTCTGTAATGGCCCGCATAGCTTAATTGGCTTAACAAGCTAATCAGCATTGATAACAGCATTTAACAAGCAATAATAAGAACAAATTGGTAATAATTAAAATTTATGCGCACAACTCGCTAAGCGTATTCTGTAATGAACTGCGCCTAAATTCTAATGGGCGCAGTTCAAAAGGGGCATGGCTATGGGCGGGAAAATGGGCATTTTGTGGGTGTTCCAAAATTTACGCTCACAGTTATAGAATATGGCCGAATGCGCATAAATCTACGTGCAGGGATTTATGCCACATTTTCACTGGTGCGAATGAAAGCATGTAGTGTTAGGTGCTGGGATATCCACTAAATGTATTCTACATACCACGCCTAAATCTAGGCACCGCTTATAGAATACGCTTAGGCGGAAATGTTCAACGTGCGGATTTTTTAGGTGCCTTATGTAGAATCTGGCCCTTGATGCCTTGCGATAGGCATGGCAGTATATCAAGGTTTGGAAAATAAATAAGTAGATAAATAAATAAACAGCACCCAACTGGGAGCGCCATTTTTTTTTCAACATCCAAATTTGGGTGCAATTTACTGAATTGAGGCCTAAGTGCACATTAGGACTTAACCCTCTTTAGTTAAAGGGCCCCATTATCAGAAACTGGAGAATCAGGAGCGGTCGCCCTCTCTCTAAAAACACTTTTAAGATTTGATTTCTAGCAAATTGTATTGACTTGAATTCTTCTGTCTCAATTAATGATGTCTGTTTGACAAAGCATAGCCTGCTACCTCTGCCTCCTGTTAAAAGCCCCTTGATGATCACAACCCCTTCCCTTCAGGAGCTCCACTCTGTCCCCTTTCCATTCTGAGACGCTGTCAGAGTTCAGGCCAAATTCCTGTTAGCAATTGGAGTGTGGGTCTCCTTTTGTTCACTTGCACCGACTGCTGAAAAGTGCGTTCAGCAGTTTTTGTCTTGTCTAACATTAAAACCTGTAATTCCGATCACTTTCTTTTGAATTCCGAGATGCCGGGCACCACTTTAAAGCTGGGAATGACTTAACACAGCCTTTCGCTTGCACGTTGGCTGGATTCCTTGTTTTCTTTGCTTTCAATGAAGAATGCCTTAAGCAGGAACTAAAACGTTCCAAAATTCTTCTGAAAAGATAAGATCATCTCGAAATCTATAAAGGATATGCCTGCTTCTGATAGTTTTTACCCTCCCAACAGCCTTATTGTTAGCTTGCATTTCACTGGGAATATGGCATTGAGTATCTCTTACACCCAACTATGGCAAACTGAAAAGTTGAATTCTATGGAACTTTGCAACCTTGCTGCTTTGATTTTAAACTTTTGGATAGAATTGTAAGCTGGTGCTAATTACAGGTTGTATCTCTGTTTAGTAAGACAGTTAGATCACTTTTTATTTGTTGTGGCTCAAATACATTTTTTTTATGAACTAGTGAATGAAACTGAAGAGGTGTGAGAATCATACAGCTATAAATCAAAAAGAGGGGAATTTTATATCAAGGTACCTAAAAGCATTTTTCAGCGTCTCAGTGTCTTACAGTGTTTCAAGGTATCATAGAAACATGACGGCAGATAGAGGCCATATGACCCATCCAGTCTGCCCATCCTCTGTAACCTCCAATTCTACCTGTTCTTAAGCGATCCCACATGCTTATCCCATGCCTTTTTAAATTCTGGAACAGTCCTTGACTCCACCACCTCCACCGGGAGGCCATTCCACGCCTCCACCACCCTTTCTGTGAAATAATACTTCCTTAGGTTACTCCTAAGCCTATACCTTCTTAACTTTGTCATATGCCCCCTCATTCCAGAGCTCTCCTTCATTTGGAAAAGGCTCTCTTCCTGTACATAAATGCCCAACGTTTCTATCATGTCTCCTCTCTCCCAGCTTATACATGTTGAGGTTCATAAACCTGTCCCTATAATTTTTGCACTCAAGACCATTTACTAATTTCGTAGCCGCCCTATGGACCGACTCCATCCTGTTTATATCTTTCTGTAGGTGCGGTCTCCAGAACTGCGCGCAGTACTCCAAATGAGGCCTCACCAGAGACTTATACAACGGCACTATCACCTCCTTTTTCCTGCTGGTCATGCCTCTCTTTATGCACCCAAGCATCCTTCTGGCTTTGGCCATTGTTTTTTCTACCTGTTTCAAAACTTTAAGGTTGTCCGACACAATCACCCCCAAGTCCCGCTCTTCCTTCACACACTGAAGCACTACACCCCTTATGCTGTACCGTTCCCTCAGATTTTTGTGACCCAAGTGCATGACCCTGCATTTTTTGGGATTAAACCTTAGTTACCAAATATCGGTCCATTCCTCCAGCTTCGCTAGGTCCTTCCTCATGTCATTCACACCCTCCAGGGTGTCCGCCCTGTTGCAGAGTTTAGTATCATCCGCGTGTATCTGCTAATCCTATACCACCACTGTACGCAGTACATATATACTCTCAAACATAGGGGCCCTTTTACTAAGCTGCGGTAAAAGGGGGCCTGCGCACGTGTAGCGGGTAAAAGGCTGTCTTTTTGTCTGGAAAAAATTCTGCTGCACGACTAATATTTCGCCAAAGTCGTTATGCCCATATCAGCCCTCTCCTGAAGTCACTTCACTGGCTCCCTATCCGTTTCCGTATAAAATTCAAGCTCCTCTTATTGACTTATAAGTGCATTCACTCTGCTGCCCCACACTATCTCTCCACCCTCATCTCTCCCTACACTCCTTCCCAGGAACTCCGTTCACTAGGCAAATCTCTCCTAATTGCACCCTTCTCCTCCATCGCTAACTCCAGACTCTGTTCCTTTTGTCTCGCCACACCTTATGCCTGGAATGGGCTTCCTGAGCCGTTACGTCTAGCTCTATCCCTGGCCGCCTTCAAATCCGGGCTAAAGGCCTACCTGTTTGATGCTGCTTTTGATTCCTAACTTGTCACTTGCTCATAACCTTTATCGTGTCTTCCTCTCTTCAATAGTCCCTGTCCCTATGTGTCCTTCTGTCTGTCCTACCCTTATCCTTATTGGTCCTGTCTGTCTTGATTTAGATTGTAAGCTCTTTTGAGCAGGGACTGTCTTTTCTTCAGGTTCATGCATACGACTGGTAGCGCTATAGAAATGATTTATAGTAATAGTAGTAGTAGTAGGAAAAGGAATGCCCATGCGGTAAGTGAACCACTTGCCGCACGGCCATTTCAGGAGGGAGCACATACCACCAACCACTGATGTGGCGGTAAGGGCTCCCGTGGAACCTGCAGTGATGCCCGATTACCGCCGGGTAAGCACCAGCGCTACAAAAACCGCTGGGCTCGTGTGGTAGCCTGGCTGTAGTTCCAAATTGGCATGCAGTGTTTCACTCTACAAGTGCAGGTATCACGCTTTTCACACCGTTACCATTCTGATGCAGACACATTGCCGAAACATGGCTGTGCCATCTTTTTTTAACAAACTGTGCATTCGTTTGAAATTCTAATGCAACAAAGGAGATGGGGGTCCAAAGTACAGAAGATGATGACAAAAAAAAAAGCACAATGAGCCTCCAAGGGTGGGTGTGCAGCCAACCTTTAATGAGGGACCCGACACAGGCCGTGTTTCAGCGGAATGCCTGCATCAGGGGCCATCAGTATCAGTAACACAGTCTGGTTGGCGTCCTCTGTTCTTTCTGTGGAAACATGCAATGCCACTACACAAATGAACAAAAGAAAGCATGAAGTGTATGTGGTGGTATTGCCCGTTTACTCAGAAAGAACAAAGGACGCAACCCAGACTGTGTTACTGATAATGATGGCCCTTGATGCAGGTGTTCTGCTGAAACATGGCCTGTGTCGGGGTCTTTCATTAAAAGTTGGCTGCAAACCCACTCTTGGAGGCCCACTGTGCTTTTTTTCTTTGGCATAGGAAATTTTAATGACATTTCCCATGCCGATTGATGACATTTTTAAGCCAAAATAACAGGAAAATCAGAAATTTCAATGGTACATGTTTCCCCTAAAGAATGCACACTCTTTATCAGCAGGCATCCTATTGCACTATAGCACATATTATTGAGTAATAGTACTGCATCTGGAGGGTGGTGGGTGGGAGAGAAATGGAGGAGTGGCCTAATAGTTAGAGCAGCAGGCTGAGAACCAGGGGACCCCAGCTCAAATCCCACTGCAGTTTCTTGTGATCTTGGGCAAGTCATGTCTTTTTACTTTGGTCTTTGGGGGATGGATGGAGGACCTCCTGTGACTGGCCCCAGCAGGGGTCTCTCTTCCAATCTGCTTTCCCATTGGTTTGTGTGTTTTGCACGTGTGCTGATGGTTACATGTACCCAGCAGCAGGATCTCAAGGAATAGATCCATTCCTTGATATTTATGCAGAGGCTTTCCCAAGACTATGTGCCTAATAAAGGTTTATGATTTTTCCTCCAGGAACTTATCTAGACCTTTTAAAACCCAGCTATGGTAGCTGCTTTGACCACATTTTCTGCCAACCTATTGCACTGCTTAACAGTGCATTGAGTGAAAAACGATTTTCTCCGGTCTGTTCTCAATGAGCTACGTATTGGTTTCTTGAAGTATCTCCGTGTCTCAGCACTATTTGTATGGGTAAAGAACTGTTCCCTATGTACCTGGTCCACCCCATTCCTGATGTTTTTAGACCTCTATCGAATCTCCTTTCAGCGTTCTCATCTCCAAGCCGAAGAGTTCTAACCTGTTTAGCCTTTCTCATCTCCTGTATCATCTTGGCGTTCCTTTGTGTACCTTTTCTAGTTCTGCTATATCTTTTTTTGAGATGGGGGGAGGGGCAACTAGACTTGCACGCAGTACTCAAGATGCTGCTCGTAAAGAGACATTGTGACATTCCTCATTCTAGTCTCCATCCAAATTGTCCTTTTTGTGTTCTGATGGCTTCTGTACATGAGAAGGTAAAAATCTTCTTTCATCCGGCAAATAACACTGGAAGACCTGAAAGCATTTTGTTGACGTTAGCATCATGTTATAACTCTGATGCCCTGCTTTTTAAACCCTCCCCCCTTTCATTGCCTAACAAAGACTCCAGTTGCTGAAGCTGTGGTTTTGCTGGCTGCTCTAGCAGACTCATTATTTTACAGAAGCAGCTGGTAGAGGCTGAAAGCCAAAGCCTCATTCGCCTACTACTTAGTTTAGGCTTGGATCTAAAGATTAATTATCACCCATTTGTCCTCATTTAAACTTATTCATTCTTACTGTTGCATGCGTTTGGGGCTGCATCTCTGGCATTTGATAGTCTGTCTGATTCCTTCACTCATTTTACCCTCTTTACTGCAGGGCTGGATTTACCATATGGTGGACCCTAGACAAATAAGTGCATTGGGCCCCCTATTGTAGAATAAATACATTTTAAAGATCCCGCAAATGAGACCTGTGTGGTTTTGATAACAGAGGAAAACAAGCAGAGGAAGAAGTGGCAGGAAAGGAGTGCTGCTTGCCGACTCCTCCTGCTGACTAGATGACAATGCGCAGGGGGTAAGGAGAATAAACAGAGACCTGTGGGTAGCGGTTGTTCTGCCCAAGGAAGTTTGATCATGGGGAAATGGCATGATGTCACAAGGCTGAAGCCAGTCTCCATCAACTCCACCAAAGGAGGTTTTAATTCTCCCCAGTGCAGTCATTGCCATCTTGGTACACCCAAAACAATGCAATTGATAGGTTGATAAGCTCTGTCCACTAGCATCAGCCCACATAATGGGCCAGATGGGTTCATGCCATCTCCTGTTATCAAACCTCCTTGGTTCTGCATCCCCCCCCCCCCCTTCTTTCTTCCAGCAGCTGACTTGCCAGTGCCTAAGTTAGAACATCCAAAAGGGCCCCTCTTAAATTCTTGGGACCCCTTTTACTAAGCGGCAGTAAGCCCATGGCAGGCTTACTGCTCGCAGCAGCCTGGTGGTACTTCCCACCCCTAGTGCGCTGTCATATCCGGTGCTACAAAAAAATATTTATTTTTGTAGTGGCAGAGCGTACCCGGTGGTCATTGGGCAGTGCCGCGTGCTGCCCGGTTACCGTCAGGTTAGCGTGGGAGACCTTACCATCACCTCAGTGGGTGATGGTAAGGGCTCCCCCCTGAAATGGCCATATGTGGCAAGTGCTTTACTTGCCGCACGGCCATTTCCTGCAGCAAAGAGAGATTTCACTTTTACCCGCTGCGGTAAAAGGGGGCCTCGTCGCGTGTGAAAAACAGGCACCGATGCCAGCACAGGCCCCCTTGTGCTGCAGCTTGGTAAAAGGGGCCCTTGAACCCTAGGCATGCGCCTAGTTTCCCGGTGCCTTAATCCTGTCCTGCTTTCTTCCCTTGTTTTGCAGAATTTTCATGTGCAATGTGCCTTTATTTGGAAGCCCGTTTGAAAATGTACTTTCTATCCACTTTCTGTTTTAAGTTATGGGTTAATGTAGGAGTTTCACAAACCTCGACTACTTATGGCCCACTGCTAATTTCATTTGCCCTGAAACAGCACATTTGCATTAAGTATAGTCATTTGCAATGATGTATTTCACTAATTACAGGGAAATCCAGGCAATTGCCACTGTCTTATTCTTGGAGCTGTATTGCTGCTAGAAAATTAAAGCAAAAACTTCAAGTGCCAAAGTGTTCACATTGGCTCCTTGTAGCTATGGATTGGCAGCAAAACGTGATCATATCAGACACAGGCTTTTTTTTTCCCCCTCAAATTTAAATATGAAAACAGGAACTAGGGGAATCATATTGCATATCATCATTTGTCAGTTGCCAAGGACCAGGGCTGCCGAGAGACTGGGCCGGGCTCGGGGCAAGGCTGCCCCAGGGGCCCCGCCACTGCCCCCCCCCCCGAGGTCGTCATCGTCGCCGCCCCCCTCCGTCCACCACCGGGCCGGGCCCCCCTGAATTCAAATCATAGCGCCTCACCTCGACCTCGCTCCGTGTGAAAGAAGCGCAGCAGCGGCAGTCTGCAGATCGCCTCCCTTCGGGCCTTCCCTCCCTGTGTCCCGCCCTCGCGCAAGTTACGTCAGACGAGGGCGGGACACAGGGAGGGAAGGCCCGAAGGGAGGCGATCTGCAGACTGCCGCCGCTGCGCTTCTTTACGTGCACCGGTCCATATTTTATAACAACACGCATAGATGTTGGAACACCCACAACACACCCATTTGCACGCCCCCTAACCACGCCCCCTTTCGCCTGTGCGTGTTAGAATTTAGGCGCAGTGCATTACAGAATACGCTTAGCAAGGTACGTGCGTAAATTCTCATTTTTGCCAGTTAGTGCTCATTATTGTTTGTTAAGAGCTGTTAACAACGCTTAACAGCTTGTTAAAACAATTAATCTATGTGCATAGTTATAAAATATACCAAAAAAAAAATAAAAAGGCAACAGTCTACTTGCTAAAATAGATACAAACTAAAAAAAAAGCAGACTGATACAAATATAAAATATATAAAAAATATATTTACTGAAACAAAACCCAGAGGTGAAAGTAAAAATGCACCCCTAAAAAATAATAAGAAATTGGAACCTCTGCGCTTCACTCATTACTAAGCCTCCAACACTCCGTGATGCTGATATATTCCCACAACCCTTCTTTTTTAGTTTTACCCCTGATGCAGCCTGAGGGCGAAACGTGGCCACGTCGGGTATTGTTTTTACTTTCACCTTTGGGTTTTGTTTCAATAAATATATATATTTTTATATATTTTATATTTGTATCAGTCTGCTTTTTTTAGTCTGTAGTTATAAAATATGCCTAGATTTACACACGGAATTGCGCATTTCTCTAGGCGCACTATATAGAATCCTGGGGTTAGCGCAGATCTTTTCTGGCACCCATTTTTGACTGCCATTTATAGACTCTGGTTCTATGTCCAGCATTTCAGGCTCAAGCATTAGCTGTTGTAAGTGCTTGTGCCGAACTGCTAAGTACAAATGTCCTTGTTTATGCTACAGAATCATTAGCATCTTATCTATGGGGACCTTTTACTAAGGTGCGCCGAAAAGTGGCCTGCGCTGGTGAAGACACGAGTATTGGACATGCGCAAAATTTGGGGCCTGAGACCTTACCACCACCCATTGACTTAGCGGTAAGGTCTCATGCGTTAACTGGACAGTAATCATCAGCACACATAGCATGCCGATTACCGCCCGGTTAGCACCGCGCTCTGGAAATTTTTCAGCACACATAGTGGGTGCACGTAAAAAATGAAATTACCACCCGGGCCGTGCGGTAGTTCCAAATTGGCGCACGTTGGGCACGCGTAGGCACCTACGCAGCTTAGAAAAAGGGTCCCTCTGTTAGTGTATGCTTATTAGATGTATCATTAGTATTATGCTAACATTGTATTATATCTCTGGTATTGGAATTCCAGTGCTATTAAATGTGTATATTTTTGAAATTGTTTCACGGTGGCTCTATTATGATCAAAATGATAAAGGGGATGGAACTCCTCTCGTATGAGGAAAGGCTAAAGAGATTAGAGCTCTTCAGCTTGGGAAAGAGAAAGCTGAAGGGGGGGGGGGGGTATGATTTATTTATTTATTTGTTACATTTATATCTCACATTTTCCCCACCTATTTGTAGGCTCAATGTGGCTTACATAGTACGGGAGAGGCGTTACAGACTCCAGTGTAAACAAATACAACGTGATGTTGTGGTAAGATAAAGTTCATGTGGTACAGCCACATTAGGGAATCGTTCAATGGAAGAGTTGTGTTATGTCCATTACAGTACTTTAGTTTTGTTGTGTTGCAGAGATCAGGCATTTATGTTGGATCGGTAGGGTATGCCTTTTTAAACAGGTTAGTTTTTAGTGTTTTCTGGAAGTTTAGGTGGTCGTTCGTAGTTTTCAAGGCTTTTGGTAATGCGTTCCACAGTTGTGTGCTTATATAGGAAAAACTGGATGCGTAAGTTGATTTGTATTTGAGTCCTTTGCAGCTTGGGTAGTGCAGATTTAGGTACGTCCGTGTTGATTGAGGTCTACAAAATCCTGAGTGGTGTAGAACGGGTAAAAGTGAATCGATTTTTCACTCATTCCAAAAAATACAAAGACTAGGGGACACTCAGGGAAGTTACAGAAAATGTGATAAAAGCAGTTAGCTTAGCAGGGTTTAAAAAAGGTTTGGATACTTTCCTAAAAGAAAAGTCCATAAGCCATTATTAAGATGGGCTTGGGAAAATCCACTGCTTATTTCTAGGATAAGCAGCATAAAATCTGTTTTACTGTTCCAGGATCTTGCCAAGTACTTGTGACCTGGATTGGCCACTGTTGGAAACAAGATACTGGGCTTGATGTACCTTCGGTCTATCCCAGTATGGCAACGCTTATGTTCTTATACAAAGCTGATTGAAAATTTCCCACAAAATGTTTTTCACTTGGTGGTGGTGGTGGTGGTGGTGGGGGGGGGGGGGTGTCAGCTGTCATGTTATATTTGGGATTATGCACTGGATCTCAATATTGTTTACTTGTAAGCAAAACCTGTGCTCAGTTAGCCCAGTTGCCCAGTAGCAGTTCTGCACAGGTAGAACCCTCAGCCCTTGAAGAGGAGAGGGTTCCATGCATCTTATAGTGAATTAGGGTCTGTGATGGCATGTGAAAATATACTGGTGTATAGCCTGTGGCTAAGGATTGCGGCTGCACTAGTTGAGTTGAAATAAAGGAAAGAAATCCCTGCATAGTTGTGAATGAAGGCTGTAGTTCATTATGGCCAGTTCTGGTTGAATTGGAAGCCCAAAGAAACAGGAGGTACCCGCTGCGGAAAACATTGAAAGAAAGAAGACCTGTGTTGTCTGCATCTTCTCCTTGAGTGAAGGCAGAAAGCGCTGGCATTCATCTCTTTTGAAACTGTTCCTACACGAGTTCAAAAAGGAAAATCCCAGAATTTGTTCTGAGTGATTTCAGTGACCTCAGCTGTTTTTGGCACCAAATAGATCCATAAGCCAGGAAATGTTCCCCTGGCTTGAATTCCGTTTTAGGCAGCTGTGCACCTGTCAAACCCTCCATGATCTCTGTAAAATGCAATCATTTTTGTTGTGTTGTGCTGTGCCAGTGCTGGGTTAACAGTGCTGAAATATGGTGGCGATATTAACTAAAGAAGGGAAGACTCTCTGCTTTGCTAACTCACTGATGCCCAAGAGATTTTGAGGTTTATCTACACTAAGTTCTCCCACATAGCTTCTGAATAATTGGCAGGGGTACTAGCATCACAGTACTCTGTCTAGCATGTTGTACCCAGGGGTTTGGGATGGGCATGGAAGAGAGGAGAATGTTAGTTAAGGGGCGGAGGAGTAACCTAGTGGTTAGTGCAGTGGACTTTGATCCTAGGGAACCAGGTTTGATTCCCACTACAGCTCCTTGTGACTCTGGGCAAGTCACTAGATCCTCCATTGTCCCAGGTAAAGATAAGTACTTGTATATACTATGTAAACTGCTTTGAATGTAGTTGCAAAAAGCACAGAAAGGCAGTATATCAAGTCCCATGTCCATATCACATGTATCCAGAATTGTCTCATAATGTTTTCTTGGTATATTACTATCATGTTCTAACATTATCATGTAACCCCAAATCCTTCTGTAATACCAAATGTCTATTCTCTTCTATTTCCACTATTCATGATGTATTGTAAGCCACACTGAGCCTGCAATAAATAATAATAATCTGAGATTCTACATGAAATGTTGCTAGTGGAGGAGTAGCCTAGTAGTTAGTACAGCAGACTTTGATCCGGGGAACTGGGTTCAATTCCCACTGCAGCTCCTTGTGACTGTGGGCAAGTCACTTAACTCTCCATTGCCCTGGGTACAAATAAGTACTTGTATATACTATGTAAACTGCTTTGAATGTAATTCCAAAAACCGCAGAAAGGTGGTATATCAAGTCCCATTTCTTTTTCCCTATTTGAGATTCTACATGGCCCATTGCTAGTGGAGGAATAGCCTAGTGGTTAATGCAGTGGACTCTGATCCTAGGGAACTGGGTTCAATTCCCACTGCAGCTTCTTGTGACTCTGGGCAAGTCACTTAACCCCAGTGCATTTTTTTCTAGCAAAAAAGGTGCTGGTACACAAATGCAAGGCCACCCTTCGGGGGCTGGGTGATCACTGAGGGACCCATCCCACAACAGCCAGGCCCCCTGCCACCAGTCACAGAATCTATGACAAGGCAGAATTGATGTGTAGAGCCTGAGCTCTGTAATTAAAACTTGGGGTTCACCATGGGTCAATGTTAGCAGACAACGGAAAAGGTGCCGGTACTCAGTACCCCCAAGTACCCCCTCAAAAAAAAGCCCTGCTTAACCTTCCATTGCCCCAGTTACAAATAACTACCTGTATATACTATATAAACCGCTTTGAATGTAGTTGCAAAACCCACAGAAAGACGGTGTATCAAGTCCCATTTCACTTTCCCTCATATGCAGTTTTGCACAAATAAGCAAGTCATCACTTTCGACCCAAAGGCTTAATGCTGCCTGTCCTTGGGGATACATGTTTGACTTAGTATAACTGGCCAATATTCAAAGTGATTTAAACAGTCAGGAGAGGCTCTTAGCTGGACAGCACTGGTGAATATTAGCAGTTTGCACCTAGGCTGAAACCGGCTAATTTGTGGGTGGTCTGGGGTGGAGTTGTCACTATTACTGAAAATAAGGAGTGAGCAAAAGTCCAAATAAATAAATAATTAAATAATGCCGTTAACTGTCCATATTCAGCATCTAACCACATACGGTAACTGCATAGATAGGACCACATAAGACACAGTCCTACCTTTATGCAGTTCACCTTATGCGGTTAAGTGATGAATATTGCACTTAACCGTATATAACACAGTAACACAGTAAATGGCGGCAGCGGTGGTGATCCTTGGTCGGCTGCCACCTGGGGCGGATTGCTGCTGTGCACCCCCCACTGGGTGCAGCGGCGTCCTGCCCCCCTGGGTGCAGCACGACACCCCCCGGCGCATCAATACCGCCCCCCCCCCAGGTGCATTCTAACCTGCTAGGAGCAGACGCGTGGCTGTCGGCTCCGCTGGTTCCTTGCTCCCTCTGCCCCGGAGCAGGAAGTAACCTGTTCCGGGGCAGAGGGAGCAGGGAACCAGCGGAGCCGACAGCTGCGCGGCTGCTTTCTGCACCCCTCCAGCGGCGTGCACCCGGGGTGGACCGCCCCCACTGCCCCGCCCTCGGTACGCCACTGGACGGCAGATAAAGACCCGGACAGCCTATCCAGTCTGCCCAACAATATGTGTTAGCTGCCTGCGTATGCCTGGATGGATATTCAATGCCAGTGCCCAGACATGGCTCAGCATTGAATCCAGGTCCTAGAGTTAAGGTTTTTTATTCAGGTCTCCAATCTTTTCTTCTTCTCTTATCCCTTATACTTCTTGTGCTCTTCACTCTCTCCAGGATAACCACCTTAGACTTCCCCCTTTGAAAGAAGCCCATCTCGATTCTACCCGTTCCCATGCCTTTTTTTGACTTGTCCCCTCACTATGGAATTCCGTCCCTACACCTATTCGGCTAGAACATTCCTACACGAAATTTAAAGTCCTCCTGAAGACCCACCTTTTTGAAAAGTCCTTCTGCATCCGCTTGGGCCCAGAGGCCTCTCACGGAATCCACTAGCCTTTCTGGTCTCTTAACTGTCCCCCAATCCTCTATTTCTGTTCTGTCAGATTATTGCTTTCCTTTCTTATTTTCTTAGAGTTTTGTTGGTTAGTGTACATCGCTTTGCTTTCTCCATGACGAAAGGCGATTAATTAAATCCTAATAAATCAAATATCTGAGGATAAAGCTGGCCGCAGCCCAAAACAATTTTGATCTCTGTGAGCTGAATATCTACCCCTCGTTATTTACTGCCCCGCTCCAAAGCTTTTAAGGTTTCGTAATTTTCAGGGTATACTATCCATGCTCAGTTAAGGATGCGTATCATTAGTGCCCTTTAGCGCATGCTTCCAGCGAACCTCCGGGAGGAACCCTAGAGATACCTGTAGCACCCTGTGAGGCAGTGAGGGACGGTGCAAGCGTCCCTGGTTCGGAATTGCAGTTCATTCCCCTGACAGCAGAGGGTGCTAAACCTGCTGGTCAGAGGCTGAACTGCAGAGCTGAGAGAGAGTTAGTGCATTGTGGGAAGGGTAGGCTGCCTGGACAGGAGGGTGTAGCTTCACAATGCACAAAAGAGAGTTAGAAAGAATGCTGACAGAGAGAGGCCCGAAACAGAGTCTCCTTAGGAGAGGAAAAGCAGGAGCTCTAAAGCAGAAGACCCCCCCCCCCCCCCCCCCCCCGATACAGAGGTCCAGGAAATAAACTTCCTGAGCCCCTACGTCTTGCCCCATCCTTGGCCACCTTTAAATCTAGACTGAAAGCCCACCTCTTTAACATTGTTTTTGACTCGTAACCACTCGCCTCCACCTACCCTCCTCTCTTCCTTCCCGTTCACATTAATTGATTTGATTTGCTTACTTTATTTATTTTTTGTCTATTAGATTGTAAGCTCTTTGAGCAGGGACTGTCTTTCTTCTATGTTTGTGCAGCGCTGCGTATGCCTTGTAGCACTATAGAAATGCTAAATAGTAGTAGTAGTAGTAGAAAGGCAGGAGCCCTAGAGTGTTGGATTGAGTAAGATTGGTTTACTGTGAAAGTGGATTGGATTATTTGTGAGAAGGCCCCGATAAAGAGGTGCAGGAGAGAAAGGGCAGGAGCCCTAGAGTGTTGGATTGAGTAAGATTGGTTTACTGTGACAGTGGATTGGATTAACTGTGAGAAGGCCCCAATACAGAGGTCCAGGAGAGGAGGAGCCGAAGCTTTAGAGAGTGTGACTTTATTGAGAGCATTTGACTGCTGTGGTCTGGCTGAGGTAAACCAGGAGACGTGCTGTGACATGGCTAAGGTAAGCCGTGGTATTCAATGAAGTATATTATACAAGTGTGCAAGTGTATTGGAAGCCCTGATACTGCTTAGTGAACTGTACAGGGGAAAGGGAAATGGGACTCGATATACTGCCTTTCTGAGGTTTTTGCAACTACATTCAAAGCAGTTTACATATATTCAGGTACTTATTTTGTACCAGGGGCAATGGAAGGTTAAGTGACTTGCACAGAGTCACAAGGAGCTGCAGTGGGAATCGAACCCAGTTCCCCAGAATCAGAGTCCCCGCTGCACTAACCACTAGGCTACTCCTTCACTAGCAGCATTCCATGTAGAAGCCTGCCCTTGCAGATCAGCAATGCGGCTGCGCAGGCTTCTGTTTCTGTGAGTCTGACCTCCTGCACATATGTGCAGGACATCAGACTCACAGAAACAGAAGCCTGCACGGCCGCATTGCTGATCTGCAAGGGCAGGCTTCTACATGGAATGTTGCTAGTGGAATAGCAACATTAACATTCCATGTAGAATCTCAAATAGTAGCAACAGAATCTCAAACAGTAGCCAACATTCCATGTAGAATCTTAGATAGTAGCAACATTCCATGTAGAATCTCAAATAAGGAAAGGGAAATGGGACGATATACTACCTTTCTGAGGTTTTTGCAACTACATTCAAAGCGGTTTACATATATTTAGGTACTTATTTTGTACCAGGGGCAATGGAGGGTTAAGTGACTTGCCCCGTCACAAGGAGCTGCAGTGGGTGCTGGAGAATTGAGAAAGAAGCACAGAACAGGAGACCCCAATACAGAGGCTCCGGGTTTGAAGAGAGAGAGAGAGAGAGAGAGAGAGAGAGAGAGAGAGAGAAGGTGAAGCCTGTGGTACAAGGAAGGCTGAAGAATTGAGAAGAGAAGTTTGGACTTAGCCTGCTAGGCAGAGGCCTAGGCAACTGAACTTAACAAAGAGAATATTTTTTTCTTTATAATTCCGCTTCTGTTTGGTTGCACCTTTTGTCCAGCTGTAGTATTGTACTGGCCACGCCCAACCATCGCTCAGGGTCTCATACACCCCTTTTGTTTTTCCCTTTCCTATCCTGTCTAATATTGCACTTCCACCCCCATATCCTTTGTGTATCACGTACTAACCCCCTGTATTTGAATTTCTGCCTTTTCTTTTACTTTTAGATAGGCCTCCCATAGGGTGGGATAAGCTTGGAAACTTGGTAGCGTAGTAACATAGAGGCTGATGTTCAGACTCTGGAAGTTAGCGCTTAAACCGGAATTTCAATGCTGGGCCATTTCCAGTGACCGGCATTGAATATCTGGTTTACTTTTGGCTGGCTGGCTTGACTTTGACCGGCCAAGCCAATATTCAGCACTGGCCGGTCCAAGTCAAACCAGCCAATGCACATGGCCAATATGTAGTTATATCGCCCAATATAACCGGCTAGCTGCTAACAGGTAATATTCAGCCATATCCCGCTGAATATCGGTGTGGTTAGCCGGCTATGTGGTATTTGAATATCAGGGGGGGGGGGGGATAGTAAATGTCGGCAGATAAAGACCTGCATGGTCCATCCAGGCTGCCCATCAAGGTGGCCAGAGTTGAATTTGGCACTCTGCACAGGTTGCACTTCTACATGATTTAATACTGGTATACTTAATTCCTGTCGCTCACTGCCAATGTTGGGGCACAGACCATAGAGGTCTGCCCGAACTGGTCCTATTTCCCAACTAGTGCTGTTGAATCTCATTCCAGCCTTGATCCTAATCTGTACTTGCCCATTTATGGGACCCGGAGCGTAGAAGTCTGCCTGGCATTGGCCTTACTTCTCAACCTCTGAAGCTGCTGTCAACGCTCGCTCCAGTCATGAGGCCATTTAAGTTTTGCTTTAATTGGATTTCATTCTTTTTTCTATATAGTATTTCTGTAGTGACATTTCAGCGACTCATCACAGACCTTATTTACACCTGCCATAACTATAAATCTGTTTTGCCTTTCATCTACAACTCATGTTAACACTTGGTCTTCCATTTACTGGTGGCTGCCTACCTGAAGAAAACAAAAACCTGTCCTAACATTCCTTTCAGGCAGTAGTTGCTTCGGAAGCGCCAGATTAGTAGAGAAAATTTGAGAGTGGAAATGGTTCCAAATATTTAACCTTTCAGCACATTTCTATTCAAGCTCTCTTTGTTACTGGCCAGCACTTAAGGGGATTAGCAGACCATCAAGCCTTCGTGCTCTAAAGGTGTCACCTGTTGTCAAAATGTTAATGACAGTAAAGCCTCATAATTCCGATGTTTGGAAATTAAATCTCTTGCCTGTTTCTTGTTCCTAGGCATAAACATAACCTGTACCGTGGTGATGGCTTTGGGTTTGACCCATTAATGCTAGAGCTTGAAATTCCTTCCATAACAACATCTTTTTTGTTTCCTTTTGGCAAGGCTTTCGTACATTAGAAATATAACTGATAGTAATTTAACAGAGCTTAAAATCTCAAAGGGGAAACTATGCGGTTGCCTGATAACAGCATAACTTTTAAGTCATTAGAAAGGGAGATAACAGGATGTCTGAAGTGTTCTTCGCAACCCTGTTCACGTTAGCAGTGCCAAATCAATGAGTGATTTGGAAAACCCTGGACTCCACGTTTGGAAGGAATGCTTATATTTTACTCATGAAGTAGCTAATGTGGAGGGAACTGCTTAATGAGATTTGGCTGGGCTTGCATCAACCCACATTTATCAACTGTTGGAGAGCAACTCAACCGGTTGGCAACCGATGCTTGGACTGGTTTATGAATAGTGCAGAGGTAATAATTTTAAATCAGATATAGCTCCCACTCACACCTATTCTCCCGGCCAACGAATTCTTTAGCCTAGGCAGGGAGACATGTTAGAAATGTGCTGGACTACCTGAAACATGTGTGCTGTCTTATCATAGCAAAATTGATGTTCTTTCAATTGGATTTTCATGACATGCAAGAGACGTTCGCTGGTTTGTTACATGAATTATAGGGAGCACTAGAAACAGGCTTGTCAGAGGATTTGATGAACCTGGCAAAATGTCAAACAATGGTGAAATTGGTTTGTTGAACTTTTGTGTACAATTCCAAAATGGGTTTGAAAAACTTGTTTCGGATTTTCAGAAATGAATAGTGCATTTCCCGTTGCTTGTCGTAGGTGAAATAAAAAAGAGCCCCATAAACCCCAGAGACAATTTTATTGTGGATTGTGAATTCCCTTTGGAATACTTCTTTTGAATTCTTCTCAAATTCACCGAGGATAACTAACAGAAGACCTGGGGGGGGGGGGGGGGGGGGGACTTTTTTTTTTTTTAATTAATGATTTGTGAGTATTAATGTTTGTACATATTTTCTCCTGTTTGCTAATAAATCCCCCCTTTTACAAAGCCGCACTAGCAACTGCTGGTGCGGTAATACAGGCACAGCCAATTCAAAGTGAGTGGGCTGTGTCGGCATTGCTGTATGACTTTGTAAAAGGGGGGAGGGAAATTGATAAGGCAGAAATATGAAAAATATATATAAAAGCAACGAATAATGTGGATTGCTTTTGAAAAAAGACGTGTATAAAATCATGAATAAACAAATAAAATTCCACTGTTTTATAGATGTTTTTGAGGTTATATCCTTTATTATTAATGTTGTTTATAGTTTATAGCTATATTTATTTATTTTATATTTGATTTTGTAGACTCCTGAAGAAGGCGTTACGGCGCCGAAACACGGCTGTGTTGAGTCAACTTGTTATAATAAACATTACGTTTTATTTAATTACACATCTCCCCCATTGATTGGAAAGAGCCTATTTCCCCCACTCTTTTCTTCTTTTTACACTTCAGGGGATGGGGCCAGTTTCTGATAGTGAACAAGTTGCATTAGGAAAACATTTTTAACAATACGCATCTGTTTTCCAGCAAAATCAATAACTCTGAAAATGAATCATATCATGCAGCAAGGCTCATAGATCAGCAAGGGTCTGTGGCTACTTTTTTTGCCAGTCCACGGTATGTCCTTCAAATCTCTTTCTTCCAGTAGGGATCTGTGGCTACTTTTTTGCCAGTCCATGGTATGTCCTTCAAATCCCTTTCTTCCATCTGAAGTCAAGATCAGAGTGGTAGGCCTGCAGGAACAACATGGTAAGAAATAGAGTGAGCCCTGATATGAAGGGCAGAAGCAGCAGATAACGGTGTTGGAGCAAGCCATGAAATCAAAGTGAGTGCGAAGGAAGAAACACTGGGGATTATTAGGGCTGCCTAGTCAGGAAGAAGGGGGGGGGGGGGGGAGGTGACCGGGTGGCAGGTATTTTTTCTCTTTTTTTCTTATTAGCATCATATATTTAATTATGATTTTGTGGGGAGTGACTGGATGAGACTCAATGCTCAGAGAATTGGGGGGTCTTCGGATGCTGGCACCACTTATCCCTCTCTTGATGTTTTCGGATCTTCCTGCCAATGTTGATGATGCTTGGCTTCTCTCCTGGTGCTTTAGGATGTACCTGCCAATCTGGGAGCCAGTTTGCCCTTCTCACGGTGGCTTTGAGTGTTCATGGCTTGGAATGCCATTGTCTCTGTGGCAGATGGCCAACTAGCAAGTTTTAAGCTTGGTTAAAATGGATGGAAAACCTCCCTGTTAGAGTGTAAAACTGCTTGCCTCATTAACTTGAATGGGAGCGAATGAAATGAATGCTTTGGAATATGAAAATGAACCAAAATGTCGACTGATCAGAAAAAGGGCTATGCACTTTCTTAGTTTGTGCCTGAAGTTCCAATACCTTCTTGTGTGTGCCAGTAATTCTTAGGCGTCCCTCTATTCCAAGTAATCTTCCTACTTCTTTTAGACAGAGTTATTGTGAAACAAATAAATCTAAATAAATAATTTAAGTACTTGTGTTCCATTTCAAAAACTCTCAGACGTCTTTTCTAGGCCTTGGGTTCTCCAGGACCCTAAGGACCCATTGCCTAGTGTCTGGGTGCTTCAACACACTTCAGGATGGATGGAAAAGAAAGACAATGCCCAAAATCAGGGCTTGATTTTTGACAAACGTACTCCTCCCTAACACTTCCCCTTTGAGAAGGCCATAGTGTCATCTTCGCTCACTGTTAACTCATTACTTGTAGAACCCGTGTAAACTCTGGAGTCTTTTATAGCAAGCCTTGCCAAATTTTCTTTGGATTTAGGAGTCAGCAACTGAGATCTTCCCTCTCCCCCATTGTCTGTGTTCATATTGGAGAAGGGGAGGTCATCTTTTCTGAGGTACCCTTTAGCTCCTTTAGGGCCTGCTACTATTTTTCCATTCCTTTTCCATCCTTTACCTATATAGTGTTCTTATAGTGAGATTTCAGTGACTCACCACACATCTTATTTAAACCTGCCATCAGTGGCAGCCCTACCATTAGGCCAACTGAGGCGGGGGCCTCAGACGGCACTCTCCAGGGAGCGACACTCTCCTCTTCCCTCCTCAACTCTCTTCCTCACGTTTGTCGTTTACCTTATTTTTTCCTTTTCTAAAAGGTGGCAGCGATTCCCGTAGGCTGCCCTGCCATCGGCAATGGCCTCTACTCCCTACTGCAGCCTTTTCTCTTGACATAACTTCCTGTTTCCTCAGAGGCAGGACAAAGTAGAGCAATGCCAGTGGTGTCGCTGCTGCATTTTGGAAAAGAATAAAATAAGGTATACACGGGGAAGAGGGTTGAGGAGAGAAGGGGGAGATGCTAGACCGGGCAGGGATGGGGGATGGTACCTCATCCCTGCCTCGGGCGGCAGATCGCCTTGGGCAGCCCCTGCCTGCCATAACTATAAATCTGTTTTGCCTTTAATCTACAGCTCATGTTAACATTTGGTCTTCCATATGCTGGAAAGCTTAGTAAGTCAGATCGATAATGCACCCCTCCAGGCCACTGGCAGAAGATGTGGTAAAAATAGTTAGCATATCTTGGTTTAAAGAAAGGTTTGGACGTGTTCTGGGTTGTCTCCGGCCCTGTGCACACCTCTAATTTGAGGCCCACAGTTTGTACCTGAAGCAATAGAGGGTGAGTTGACTTGCCCAAGGACATTGGAAGAGTCATTGAGTTCTGAACCCTGACTTCGCTGCTGCTCCTTTGTGAGAGGGGCTGGAAATCGTTGCCCTCTACATTAGTGTTCTTTGGCATGGATGAGAGATAAATTGCCAGGAAAAAAGAAGAAGCAAAATCAGTCTGCCTAGATGATTCTGCTATTTACAAATTCAGTGTGTATTAGATTTTGATGTAATTGAGGTGAGGCAAAATATCAAGAAACCACTGGTGGAATGTCAAGATTTATTTGAGTTTACAGATTCTCGTCCTGGTTTGAGTACTGCAAGCGTTAATGAAGCAGGTGTTGTGTTTGCCTGTGGGAAGTAGTTGATGCAGTACTGGGAAAAGCTAATGCAACTATTTCACATAACCTTTGGTTATTACTTCCTGACTGTGCACTGATACTCAAGTCCTTCTGGTGTACATCTTGGTATGGCGTTGGTGGGGTACGGTAATCTTTTAGCGTGATTTCTTTTAAAGCTGTTCACATTTCTGGAGTTCAGAGCTGATGGCCACTGTCCTGTTCTATTTCTGCACCCTGATTCTCCCCATGTCAGCATACAGGGACTCTCCTTTCTTCTTTCCTTCCTGTAATTAAGCTGGGAAGCTCCGGATGGAGTTCTGTCAATAGCATCAGTTTTGGAGAGCAATTCATCATCAGACTTGCATGAGACTGACAAATTTCTCTGAGTCAGTCAGTGCCCAGTGTGGAAGAGTTACAAGAATGATGGCTCATTGGGGAGGCTAGGGCATGTCTGCTAACTGACCTCAGGCCACCGGTGTAACTTGGAGACAATGTTGGTTTTGAAAGGCTATGATAGATCTTACATAGTTATGCTTCACCTGTAAAGGAACTGGAAAGTGATCCAGAATGCCTTGGGCAGCGTTTTCTTTCAAAACTGCAAACAGGACCTGGAATACATTAGCAGGTTTGATGATGGCTCCTGATCCAGCTCAAGCATTTGTCTTGTTTGTATCTTGCAAGGGTAATTATCAGGGGCAGACTGATGGTGATCTGGGCCCCTGGGCAGTAAAGGTCATTGGGCCCCTCAGCTGCTGCCCTCGCTACCATACCGCTGCCCCCCAACTGCTGCACCTGTTGCCTTCGCCCCCTCCCTCACACATACATCCCCCCTACTGTCACAACTGCCACCCTCCTCCCACCCACTACAGACCCCCAAGCCTCAGTGGGCCCTCCTACCTCGAAGGACCCTGGTGGTGTAGTAGCTTCTTTGGGAGCGGGCAGGAACCCCACTCTTTCCTGTCCGCTACCGCTACTCTGGCCGGCCGGTGCTGCCGTGACTTCCCACGGTAGTCTTGTGGGTCTCGGCCGCTATATTTTAGGCTGTATTCCCATACAAACCAACTGAATAAGGATTGATCCTGCTAAGCCATTGGCCACTACTGACCTAACGCCATTGAAGGTATGAGTTTTAATCTGAAGGACTTGGGTCCTTGAGTGGCACTGAGGAAACAGTCCTCTCTGTTCCACATTTCCTGCACCCATCAGATTGCAGGAAATTAGCGCAGGCCTTGCTTATTTCCTTGCAGTGCTAAAACAGATTCCTTGGAGGTAATGGTACCGTTTCCCCACGTGCATATATGATTGAAATTCATTGTGTTCACCGAGGAATCTTTATAACAGTTTATTGAAAAGATAAAGAAAGAGATAAAAGAAAAAAGTAAAAAAAATAAAGGCTTTATTGAAGCTGGACAAATGACTGAGGCTCCTTTTCTTCCGCATTAATCATAGTTGGCGGTAATGTAGATTCCTCAGTGAAGATATGAAGCATTCTGCTATTTTGGACAGGAGGGGAATGGTCACGCCAGGGGTGTAATTAGGAGTTAGGGGGCATGTACATGGGTGGGGAATAGGTGGGTCAGGATGTATCTAGGAGTTAGGGGTGTGGACATGGGAGGGGAATGGGCGGGCCAGGGTGTATCTAGGAGTTAGGGGGTGTGTACATGGGAGGGGAATGGGTGGGCCAGGGTGTATCTAGGAGATAGGGGGTGTGTACATGGGAGGGGAATGGGTGGGTCAGGGTATATCTAGGAGTTAGGGGTGGGAGAAAGGATTTTCAGGGTGGTCACTAAGGAAACAGAGCTAGTATTGACAGCCTGGTGAGAGAATCAGAGTCAAGCCCAGCCCTAATGGGAAGGACAAAGAAGTAATAAAAGGCATTGAAGGGAGACATTTCTGGTCTTTGGTAGCCCACCTCCACCAAGACCCATTGCCCCGAGGGAGGAAGTCCTGGGAATCAAAGCAGAAGTTTCTAGTGTGTGCTTATTGGAAGCCTCTGCTACACAACAGTGGGTGCCTGTAGGGAGTTCCCGAACTGGGAACAAGGAGGAGTGCTTGGGGGATAATACACCCCAAGTAGGAGAAGTGGGAGCAAGCATACCCCATTTCTGGTAGGACTTTCATTGTATCTAGGATTTAGGGTCATATACATGGGAGGGGAATAGGTGGGTCAGGGTGTATCTAGGAGTTAAACATGCAGGTTAGAGAATACTTGGAGTTGCAAGCCTAACTGTTATTAGGTAAGTGTGAGCACTTACATCAACCTTTGACATGGCATAAGTCCTTTAGGCACGAAACTGTGGCCTTACGTTAGTATTCTATAACGATAATTCCATGTGGAACTGCAGTTCTAGAATTCATGCTTATCACACAACATCCCAGTGACTAAATTTTAACGTTCTTTCTCGAATCTATCCCTTGGTAACCCGAAAGTCATCAGATACGTTCACTCCCCTCTCTCATATTTGGGAGTTCTTACTTTACCCACTCCACATAATATATCTATTTATTTGAATTTCTGTATTCCCAATATGCCCATGGTGGGTACAAAAAAAAAAAACATTCTCTCTTCATACAATAAGTAAATCACAAAATTAAATTTATATTGATTCTGGATAACATAATAAAAGAAGACATACTGTAAATCTCAAACCGTTAAAATGCACTGCTAAAAAGAGAACGCCATCATTTTCCTAAAAAACTACATAGGTAGGTTTCTTTCCTTGTGTAACCCTGGGCGCACCTCCAGATCAGTTCCACCCTGGGGTTTCCCTCACTACACCTGGGACTGGGGTCACACAGAAATACTTCTGCCGCACACATAGAGCACCACTGGCAGGGTCACCTGAGCTCGATGCAGGCCAGGGCCGGAATTAATCCAGTAGGCCGAGGATACTCTGTCCCTGGGTACTTTCACTCGAAGGATCAGTCAGCAGCCTCAGCTGCAAAAACTTTATTTATTGCATTTGTATCCCACATTTTCCCACCTCTTTGCAGGCTCAATGTGGCTTACAAGACATCATGAATAGTGGAAGTGTATAAGAAGATAGACATTTAGTGTTACAAAAAGATCTTGGGTGACATGATAATGATAAAGCATGATAGTAATATAACAAGCAAAAATCGTAAGGCAGTTCTGGATATATATGTAGAAGTTCACGTTTGTTGATCTTTGTGGTATGCTTTGTCAAAGAGATGGGTCTTCAGTAGTTTGCGGAAGTTTGTTAGTTCATAGATCGTTTTTAAGTTGCGCGGCAGCACGTTCCAGAATTGTGTGCTCAAGTAGGAAAAGGTCGATGCATGCGTTAGTTTGTATTTTAGACCTTTGCAGTTGGGGAAGTGAAGATTAAGGAATGTGCGGGATGTTTTTTTAGCGTTCCTGGGTGGTAAGTCTATCAGGTCTGACATGTAGGCCGGGGCATCTCCATGAATGATTTTGTGAACTAGGGTACATACTTTGAATGTGATGCGTTCTTTGAGTGGGAGCCAGTGTAGCTTTTCTCGTAGGGGTTTGGCACTTTCATACTTTGTTTTTCCGAATATGAGTCTAGCTGCAGTGTTCTGGGCTGTCTGAAGTTTTTTGATTATTTGCTCTTTACAGCCAGCATAGAGTGCGTTGCAATAGTCTAGATGGCTGAGTACCATTGACTGTACCAGGTTGCGGAAGACCGTCCTTGGGAAGAAAGGTCTTACTCTTTTTAATTTCCACATTGAATGGAACATCTTCTTGGCTGTGTTTTTCGCGTGAGTCTCAAGTGTTAGGTGACGATCGATGGTAACTCCAAGAATTTTTAGAGTGTCCAAAATTGGAAGATTCAGTTTTGGTGTGTTAATGGTGGTGAATTTGTTCTTGCTTTAACTTGCTTTAATAATAATAACTTGAAAAAACAGTTCATAAACTTGCCAGCTAGGTCTGTACAATTCAGGGTGTTTTTCTTCAGCACAAAAAACATTGTTTCCACATGATATCAGGACTTTCAGACTCACAGTTCAGTTCTATCTTAAATCACCTCTGTTTGCAACCAGAACAAAGTACTTATCAATCTCTTCTATTTGCAGTTTGGGTATCAGCATGTGGTAACTTCCACTCTGATCCCAATCAGTCTTCAATCATCTCCACATAATCTTTACAGTTTCTCTCAGTCCCATCCTGGAACATGGGTCATTCACACATTCAATGAAAGTCCTGCCAGAAATGGGGTATGCTCGCTCCCACTTGTCCTACTTGGGGTGTATTATCCCCCAAGCACTCCTCCTTGTTCCCAGTTTGGGAACTCACTATAGGCACCCACTGTTGTGTAGCAGAGGCTTCCAATAAGCACACACTACAAACGTCTTCTGCTTTGATTCCCAGGACTTCCCCCCTCGGTGCAATGGGTCTTGGCGGGGGTGGGCTACCAAAGACCAGAAATGTCTCCAATGCCTTTTATAACTTCTTTGTCCTGCCCACTAGGGCTGGGCTTGACTCTGATTCTCTCACCAGGCTGTCAATACCAGCTCTGTTTCCTTAGTGATCACCCTGAAAATCCTTCCTCCCACCCTCCAAGCAGGAGCATTTTCAGGGGTTGGGGAGGGGTCATACTTGTAGAGTAGACAAGAAAGTTCTAGAAGCAAGAGGCCACACACAAATATTAATCAGCATATACCCAATAATCCTTCCTGTAAATGTAGCTCAGGTTTATTCAGTCTTTTTGCACAGTCAGTCCTGTTGACATGATATTTATTTTTGTTATATTTGTACCCCGCGCTTTCCCACTCATGGCAGGCTCAATGCGGCTTACACGGGGCAATGGAGGGTTAAGTGACTTGCCCAGAGTCACAAGGAGCTGCCTGTGCCTGAAGTGGGAATTGAACTCAGTTCCTCAGGACCAAAGTCCACCACCCTAACCACTAGGCCACTCTTCCACTCAATTTATATCACTGTGACCTGTTATTCAGACCTGGCAGTATATCAAATAGTAACAGACTATAAGCTATAAACTATGGGCCTGATATTCAAAGCAATTACGTGGCAGGAGAAGCTCCTTCCCACTTAAATTGAACTCAGTGGGTCTAGCTGTCAAGATTCAGCGGCACTTAACTGGGCACAGTCGCTGATTATCAATAACTGGCATTCCAAATCCAAGCAGGAAAGAGGCGTTCCAGGGGTGGTATTAGGGAGGAGCTGGAAGTTATGAGGGTGCCGGCAATGTTCATTGATGGTGCCTGCATAGCTAAGCAATCAAACAGAACCACATAAAATGCAGGTGGCGGCACTGAAAATTGGCTGCCATCCGCATAGCTTCTGGGTAGCGGCCTGCATCTCTCACCCCTGCTCCCTTCTCTATTCTGATTTCAACCTGTATCACTCCAATGTAACAAGCACACCTCCTTTCTGAATCTCTACCAGGATCTCCTCAACATAACAAGCCTCACCCCCCTTTATGATCCCCCACCCACACCCTCCAACCTAACACGTTTCCCCTCTAACTTGGGCCTCCAGGTCTACCTGCCCATCCCTGGTGGTCCAGTGGGTCATTGGGGCAGAAGCAAAGCCCATTCACCCCTGCCCCTCATTGCTCTGGCAGTCAAATGGCACCTCTCCTGCTAGTGATAGTCTTTCGGTACTGCCACTAGGGGCTGACCCTACTGAGTCCTACTGGGAAGTGTGTAGGGGGAAGCTAGGTAGGTTGGGGGTCTAGATGGGGATCAGAAAAAGGAGGCAGGGCTTATTATATTGGGGGAGGATCCTGGTGGGGGATTGGAACATGGTGGGGGCGGGTAGGGGGACTTGACATCCTCTTATGCAGGTCTCAGACAATATTCACCTGGGAAACATGCAAATGTCTTATGCGGGTCCTGGCTGAATATTAGCAGGGACCTGCATAAGAGTCAGTGGCTAATACATGCCTGGAAAGTCCCAAATATTGGAGCCTAATTCAGCCCGCAGTGATTGTCGTTTAGGAAAATGCTGACTGGAATTGACAGTGTATGTTCACATCTCCTCTGCATTTGTGTTTATGAAGACATCAGAAAGACCTGGTCCCAGGCCTGTGGTATTCTTCTCAATAACATGCGGTCTTCTGAGTGAACTCTATTCACTATCATCAATTGCTTCGTACCATTGTGTTCATTTCTTACCCAGTTTGCGAGCTCAGGACTCACCTCCAAGCCAACCGGTTTGTGTATGAGGATCATTTGTAAAAAAGCCTAATTCCAATCTAACATTTGTAAAAGTCTTTTGACTTCTTCATGGAAGGCTTATGGAACTGAATTTTCCATGATTGCCAGAGGTACATATCATGTTGCATTGTCAACATGCATGTCCTGTCTGTCAGTAAGTAACATTGATTTATAAGGAATGATTTGGCGTTGAACACAAAGCAATGAAAGATGTAGATGAACCAAAAAGGAAGCACTCAAATAAGTCAACCTGAGGTGATTTATTAATATGCATTAATAAACCTCAACCTCAACATCCAGAGGAAATGTCTGTATTGTGCCTTACAGAAAATTACATGCTTAATAAAATATTTGTTGGGATTAAAAGAAGAAATTTAATCTAATAAGCACAGATGTTACACAAGAGGGCTCTTTGTGTCTAGAATGCAATGCATACTTTGGACCCACAGAATGATAAGCTTGAAAATAAATTAGTGGGTTTTCCCCGGTGATGAAGAACGTCTTTCAGAGTTTCTTGAAAACTTGCCTACTCTAGTCTGCCCAACTTCTTTCCCCTTTCATATCCCTACCATTATCATAACTTTTATAGTCTGTTCATGTCAGTCAAACCCACTTCACTAAATTATTTTCATATATACAGTACATTACTTTGCTCATCACCTAAAAGTTAAGGTGAAAACTTTGCTTTCCTTTTGACATTTTCCTTTATAAATTTTCATGGGAAGAGAAAACTATAGGGTGCGCAGACAGTATGTCACTGTCTTAAATCAGTTCCTCAGGCTGCATACAGCCTGCTTTTGCTTAGTAACTATATCATCTGAAAGCTAATTAAATATTCATTCTGCATTCCTCCTTTGCTTTGTTTTATTGATACTTGCCTTCCATCCATCGCTTAACACTGCCAAACTGAATGCCTTTCTAAAGATTGTTTTTCTTTCTCTGGGGCTTGGTTTAGATTTTCCCTTCACTTCTGAGCACATCCCTAGCCTAAGGCGAAAGAATGCACTCTGTTCATTGAAGGTCTAGGCAGACTTATGCTTCATGGTTTTTAAGGAGTGAAAGACAAGCTGAGATATGTTGGATTAATGGAAGAGGAAAGAGAAAGCAACTGGCTGATTCAAAGCCAAATACTTAATTTAAGGTTTTGTAGCGATAATCAACATACTCTGATAAATTTATGTATAGATACCCCTTACTCTCAACCCTGCCAAACCAAAACCCAACAAATACCTTTATTTAGGGTTCTGTTGATCAAAGACAGTGGATGAAAGTTTAAGAGTTGGTTAAAAGACAAGGATAAAGGGGGAAGCTGAAAAGCTTTATGCTTATCTATCTGGAATGGTAGAGGACCCATGAGGAAAACCTACCAACCAAGCTTGGATAGGAAACACTAGTTAGTCATGCTTATAAGGTTCCCTGCTGGGATGAATCATTAGCAATAGCAGGTGTGAAGGGGCATAATCGAACGGAAACGTCTATCTCCATGGGCGTTTATCTCCGAGAATGGGTACGTGAAGGGGCGGACCGAACTGTATTTTCGCAAAAAATAGACGTCCATGTTTTATTCGACAATTTGTGAGCTGGGCGTTTTTGTTTTTCAGCGATAATGGAAAATGAAAGCGCCCAGCTCAAAAACGAATAACTCCAAGACATTTATTCGTGGGAGGGGCCAGGATTCGTAGTGCACTGGTCCCCCTCACATGCCAGGACACCAACCGGGCACCCTAGGGGCACTTCTACAAAAACAAAAAAAAGGTAAAAGAGCTCCCAGGTGCATAGCACCCTTCCCTTGTGTGTTGAGCCCCCCAAATCCCCCTCAAAACCCACTGCCCACAAGTCTACACCATTACTATAGCCCTTAGGGGTGAAGGGGGGCACCTACATGTGGGTACAGTGGGTTTGGGGGGGCGGTTTCGAGGGCTCCCATTTACCAGCACAAGTGTAACAGGTGGGGGGGGGGGGATGGGCCTGGGTCCACCTGCCTGAAGTCCACTGCACCCCCTAATAACTGCTCCAGTGACCTGCATACTGCTGCCAGGGAGGTGGGTATGACATTTGAGAGTGAAAATAAAAAGTTGTGAAACGGCATATTTTGTGGTGGGAGGGGGTTTGTGACCACTGGGGGAGTCAGGGGAGGTCATCCCCTATTCCCTCCACTGGTCATCTGGTCATTTAGGGCACTTATTGGGGCCTTATTTGTGGAAAAACAGGGTCCAGGAAAAGTGCCCTAAATTCTCGCTACAAACGCATATTTTTTTTCCATTATCGGCGAAAGGCGCCCATCTCTGATCGGCCGATAACCTCGCCCCAGTTCCGCCTTCCTCACGCCTTCAACACGCCCCCATCAACTTTGTCCGCATCCGCGACGGAGTGCAGTTGAAAACGTCCAAATTCGGCTTTCGATTATACTGCTTTATTCGTTTTTGTGAGATAAACGTCTATCTCCCGATTTGGGTCACAATATAGGCGTTTTTCTATTTCAATTATAAGCAGGATAGACTGCTAAATTGATTATATCAACATGGGTCAGTTGGTCCTTATCTTGCATTATCTACTATATTCCTGTATAATTCTTCTAGGACTTGTGGGTATCAGTCTAAACTCATAGTAAAAATTCTTTATTATTTTGGCATGAAAGCAGGCAGAATTTTGCAAGTTTGGTGGTGGGGGTTTGAGATTGAAAGAATCCAACATGGGAGTTATCCAATAAAACCAGACTGGTTGGTCTGTGCCCTGAAGAACACAGGTACAAATCAAAGTAGGGTATACACAAAATTAGCACTTATGAGTTATCTTGTTGGGCAGAGTGGATGGACCGTGCAGGTCTTTTTCTGCCGTCATCTACTATGTTACTATGTATGTATATGTATGTTGGCCCACTTTGAATGATACTTTCTAGAATTCATTAAACAAAACTGTATTGTCTCTTGGTATCTGTGTCCTTTTTAATCAGGAAATTGCTTCGTGATTATGGGTGTACTCTTCGAAGCTGATGTGACGACCTGCAAAACTTTTTCACAGGTTATCATGGGTTTTTGTGTTAGTTATTGGAGGTAGATTTTTCTTCTTGGAAAATCAGACTAGTGAAGCCTTTTGCACAGATTTGCTCATTAAGAAGAGGCTTTGCATGTTGTTTTGCAGCAGCTCATTAATTGGGAATTTGAATACATTTTCCCCATGCAGCAGACTACATACTATCACAAAGGGTATTATAGTGAGGTCACTTTGCAAAAGTCTGCATTTAGCAAAAAAAAAGTGCAAAACACTAGAAATTTTGGTGATTTTGTGCATTTGTTGGCATTTTACACTTTTATTCAAGCGAAGCATACTTTTGTGCTGACTGAACTTTAATACATTGGAAGTCTGAACAAGGGCGCTGTTAGCAAAATCTTGTACATTGCAATTTTTGTATGGAAAGCAAATGCAAAAGCAAGTTCTGTGAGTAAAGAGTGCTTCTCCCATGGAAATGAATATCTCATAGGCACATAAAAGGGTACACATAGGGCTAGATTTTCTATATAGTCCCAGAAAAATCTGTGCGGTAAAAAAAATACACCTAGGTGTATTGTCTAAAGTTTTCCTAAAGTTTATAGAATAGGCGCAAATTTCTGTGCGGTATATAGGATATGCCAAGCGTTTCTCTATGTAACTAAATTTGGTCGCATCCATTTAGGCCATAATTTAATTAGCGTAAATCCCAATGCCTAAATTAGGTGCAGAGTTGCCATATTCCATAATAATGTGCATAGATTTTAGAAACACCCATGACCCGCCCATAACCACACCATTTTCTATGAAGACTAGAGTAATTAGGCAATCAAATAAGTGGTTTGACCAAGAATTGCTTTCTTTAAAAAGGGAGTGTAGACAAAAGGAAAGGTTATGGCGGAGAGTTCCCATAGATGCAAATAAACATAATTGGAGAATAGCAGTTTGTGCCTATAACATAGGAGCCAACTTTTCAAAATTATTGGGGACGCTAAGCCCAATGGAAATAACCCCTTCCTGGACACACACAAGGAATGTATTTGTTCTCACCGGAGTTGCGAGCGCCTCTCCGGTACCATGTAAGCCACATTGAGCCTGCAAATAGGTGGGAAAATGTGGGATACAAATGTAACAAATAAATAAATAAATGTTCTCAATGTTGGTAGCCGGGTGGCACACATTGGGCACGTGTATGAGCCTACGCAGCTTACAAAAAGGGGCCCTTTGTTAAGTTAGGTGGGCAGCAAGTTCCATCAGTTAAGGAACTTGCTCAATATTTTCAAAATAAAGTTGATGAATATAAGGGTACAGTTGCCAATGCAAAATACCTAATGCAGCCATTTTGGCAGACAGGATGTGGCTGGAATTTGATAAAATCACTATCAATGATACTACTGAAATATGCTAAGTCATTATGTAGTTTAGATGCATGTTCTGCATATTTAATGCAATATGCTTCTTCATTATATTTACATCTATTGACTCAGTGGATTAATAATCGGTTTCAGGAGGGTATGTTTCCATCAGATAAAAGCAGTGTTGTCCTCACGCCTATCCCCAAAAACCCGAATGGAAATCTGAATGAGGCTAGTAATTATAGACCTATAGCCTCTATACCGCTTGTAATAAAACTAATGGAAGGTCCCGTTATTCAACAACTTCAAACATATCTGGATAAATATAATATTTTACACTATTCCTAATCTGGATTTTGAAGGCTTTATAGTACAGAAACCGTGGTCGGTTCGATTGTTGCCCTGGGCAAAACATTGTCAAGCCAAGACAAATGTGCCATCTTGATCTAATTCGACCTCTCTTGCACTTTTGATCTGGTTGATCACAAAATCATGTTGTTTACACTGAGCAAATCTGGAATTTCCGGATCTTATTAAAGTAGTTTCAAGGCTTTCTTTCCAGCAGGCCTTATTCGGTAAAATAGAATGAGGGATTTTCAGATTATCGGAGGCCGCCCTGTGGAGTTCCACAGGGCTCTCCCTTATCACACACTTTATTTAATGTTTTATTACAATCACTGGGTGGTTTTGTTTTGGAGGAGGCTGATAAAACGTTTTAATTTTACATTTTAAAAATGTTTCTATTTTCTACTGCAAGGGGTGTTCCCGGCAGTAATCAGCAGTTGGCGTGCACTGCGTAGTTACTGTGCGGGTAGGACGTGAGCCCTTACTGCTAGATCAATGGGTGGTGGTAAGGGCTCATGCCATAAACAGGCTCACGCTAGTTTTAATTTCAGTGCACGCCCATTTTTCAGCCCATTAAAGAAAGCCACGGTAAAAAAAAATGGCCCAAAACACATGCCTATACTACTGCAGGCCGCTTTTTACAACGGCTTAGTAAAAGAACCGCACAGCTAGTTAGTCCCAATATTCATCGGCTGACCAATTAAGTTTAGCAGCCGGAAAGATCCTTGTAAATAGCAGGTCTGTCTTTGGCCACTGTAACTTAGCCAGTATTGAATTTGCAGGTTTGCCGCCGATCACGGGAATTAGCTGGCTGCCTCTCCCAGTCCCTTTAGTATTTTCTAAATTTATGCATGTGAGGAACTGTTACTACCATGGTTAGGCTAGGAAGGAGTGGAAGTTTAAGATATGAGAGTAAACGTCCTGGGTTCGACTTTAGGATTATGATACTAGAGTCCCATAGGGGGTTAGGTTCTAATCAAGCATGAAGCCTAAAAGAACAAGAAAAAAAAATCTAATTAAATAAAGAATGAAATATTAAGAACGTGGAACAGCTAAAGCAGCAAGTTGCTAAAGTCAAGATTTTCAGCAGTTTTCAGGAGCTGGAACTAGAGGGAGTAGATGGATTTATTCTCTTGTCATATTTGTAAAGCTTATTCTTCAGATGTCTGATAATTCACTGGAAGACGCCAATGCTATTTCACACCATTTCAGGACATGGAAGAATGGGTTGGTTTGGTTTGTTTTTCTTCAGAACATATTGACAATGGAGTTGGCAGGTCAAAGTCAGAACATGTTTGCTGGCAACCTTAGCCTTAGTTACAACACGACCTAATTCAGTATTGCCTGGTCCATTCGATGGAGCACAAGGGGTTTTCTCTTGACGCTGATCTTTGTATGAAGCATGTCTCTTGCCAGTTGTTTCTTTTCATATTAATGACCCAAACAAGCATTTGAAACCGACTTCCATTTTTAGGGAGATTTTTGCCAGGTGACTTTTCTATTTTTGTGTTTTTAAAAGAAATTTGACTTCTCCAGGAAAATCCCAGAGCTGTGTCGCTGACTCAGTGCTGGTGATTCTTTTAGGTAAATATTGGAGACTTTGAATGTGTTCCTTGTTTGCACTGGTTGAACGTTTGCTCTGTGACTGCTTATCCTGTATTTGGGTAGAGAACGAATGAGTGAGTGAATGAATGAATGAATACCTGGCACTGCTGTGTTGCCAGTTTGAGTTACCAGGACTAAGCTGATGGCTATAAAACTTTTTCTTGAATTACAAGAAATCCACAAAATACTTTCATGCCCTAGAAATAGGCATTATGAACCAATCTAAACTGTGAAGATGTCAGCCTATTAAGATAAATGCAAATTGTCCTTTAGGAGTCACAAATTTTAGTTTGCATCTTTATGCCCATTTCCAAAAACGCCCCCCCCCCCCCGTTTGTTCCTTTTACATGTCTAAATGGAAAGGAAACGATGTTAAAGATCATCCACTTGTCAACTTTAACCCTGCTAGAATCCAAGCTGTCAGAGAACAATGCCTTGTAATTGCGGTAAGATGCATATTCCGTCTTAAGTCCATGGCATCCAATGTAAAAGCTCCTGAGATGGGCTTAAGGTTTCCCATAACTCTCGGTGCTACCTGGCTTTGGATTCAAAGGGAGTGGGGGGTGAAATTGGCTTTTGAATTCTAATCTGAGGCTGACGCTGAGCTTTTAAAAGCTTTAACAGCAAAGAAGTATTTGGGAGGGAAACAACCCATGTTTTCAAGGTATTGTCTGAGTCAGGGAAGCCTAACAATTAGAAGAATTTGCTATACTGATGAAGTTTTGACGTCTTTTTTTTTGGTATGATGTTAGAAACTGAGGTGGGCTGTGGGGTAAGGAGGATGAATGGTAGATTTTTAACATCCCATCGCTTTGATCAGACTAAGCCATGGATGGTAACCCAGGACCCACATACACACAACACAAAACTCTCAGATTTATAGATGAATGCATAAAATGTGTACAGGCACAGAGAGACCTATCATTTTTTTTTCAAATAATTTTTATTTTAATTATCATAATAAACAGAACAATAGCAATAATAATGCAGCCAAATACATCAAGGAGATGGCATTGTAAATTGTACAAACATTTTCAAAAAGGCTATAAGATATGACCAATAACTAAGTCTATATATAAGGAACCAGTAGCAGCAGAGACAGAGAAAGAAGAATACTTCCAAATCTTGTGAAATGTGTTACTCGTTCGTTATCACTCTTTGAAGAGGTCCTCTTCCAACGTCTCTCCCTTCAAAACTTGATATCACGTTTTTTCAAAAGTACTTTTCTAACTCTTCAACCCTGTCGTTTTCGCTTTATGGACCAATGTGAACAACTTAGAGGTCAACAATCTATCGAGAACGTTTGGACTCTAGTATGGTCTTATTCTTTCCACTCCTCTATCTCACTGACTCTTACTAATACTCAGCTCAGAGTTCTCTACTTATCTCTCCCCACAATGCATACATAAGTGTTAGACGTAGTCCTCCCCCTTATGTTGGAGGGGATGCCCAACCCAGGGAGATATGGCACATATGTGGTGGACATGTCCACATGTTCATTCTTTTTGGAAAATGACAATTATATTATCAATTTACTTCAGAATGATATTCCACTAGACCCAGTTTTCATTCTCCTTGGACTGTCTCCACAACATTTAGCGTTTCGTAAGCATTTAGATCTGATCAGGCAGTTGCTACTTATAGCCAAAGTTTGCATTACATGGAAATGGAAAGACCTGGTTTTGCCCTCCAAACACTTCTGGAGAACTTCTGGAATGGAAAGATTAGTCTGGCTACAGAAATGCAAGCCCTGGAGATACTCTCTTTTTTGGGCCCCTCTTTTTCGGGCCTCTATACCCTCTTAACTTAATCCATTGATGGATGCCGCTGTTTTGATTTACATACAAAATTTTCCATTTGCTACACATTGTGTGTTCTATCATGTCTACCTGTAGTGTTTTTGTGGATTGAGTTTCCTTTCTTGAACTCCTAGTTGTCTTATTAAGAGAAGTATCATTTGTAATTAAGTCAATTAGAACTGGACATACAGGCTGATATATTTTTGAATGAATGAAGAACAAAGAATAGATCAGGAGAAATAGCTGCTCAATTGGCAGCTACAAGTGTTCTGTGGGACATTTTCAGCCAAATCAATAATTTTTGGGGCAGTTAACTTTTAGTGCGGTAATTTTGTGGGGTAAATAGTGTGGTGGTGAGTGTTTTGCTGACCATCACTGGCATTATTCTTGAATATTCGATGCGGGGCCATGTCTGTGCTTTGGCATCGAATATCCAGCTTTTGCAGAGCCGGCTAATGCATTTCTGGTTGTCGATATTCAGTACTTTATATTACATTACGTTATACTAGGACTTATATTCCGCTGATACCATGAATAGTTCCAAGCAGGTTACGTGAAGAGTGAACCACATGTTCAGATGTTACATATCACTCAGTGGTCCTTTTACTAAGCTGCGGGAAAAAAGGCCCTGCGGTAGCAGTGGGGGCCGTTTTTCCCATGCACCAGGGTGGGTAACCACCTCAAAAAATGGCCATGTGGTAAGATAACTCTTACCGCATGGCCATACAGTGGGGACCACTTACCACTACCTATTGAGGTGGCAGTAAGGGCTCCTGCGGTAACCAGGTGGTAACCACCGCACTATTGAGGATAACGTGCAGGACGTCAGACTCACAGAAACAGAACGGAGGAAGAAGACTTCGGCTGGCAGGGGTTGGGGTCCCCCACCAGCAAAGGTAGCAGACGGCGACGACGGCTTGATGGCGGGTTGGCGGCGGGAGGGGAGGTTGAGAGGGTCGTCGGCAGGGGGGTCCAGGGCCAAATCTACGGGGGCTCAGGCCCCCCTGGCCCCATAGTAGCTACGCCCCTGGTAGAGATAAAAGAACATCAACTAGGGACCAGTTTCTATACATTGAAATACTTCTGAAATAAAAAAAAGTCTTAAGCGACTTCCTAAAATGTAAATAATTTCCTATTAATCTAAGTTCTAATGGTAAGGAGTGCTAAGATGATACTGCCTTATATGAAATAAAGGTTCTTCTCCTGGTTTGTGCATATCGACCTCTCATTCTCTATCATATATAGCTCCTCTGGATTTCTACAGCCCAATCTCATCACATTGCACTTCTTTGCATTTAAATTTTAACTACCAAACATTAGACTATTCTTCTAATTTTTGTAGATCACTTCTCATATGGTCAACTCTCTCCGGATGTCCACTCTTTTTGTAAAATGTCATGTCATCCATAAAAAGGAAAAACTTTTCCTTTTAACCCTTTGGCACTGACACTCGCACGTACGTTGAATGGAATTGGCTTCAGTACCAATCCCTGAGGCACTCCACTACTACTCAATGGATCCTCAGAAGCGTAGCCGAAATTGGGTGGCGGAGCAGGTGGGGGAAGAGAGGTTGGGGTTGGGAGGCGAGGATAGTGGAGGGCAGACTTATACGGTCCGTGCCAGAGCCGGTGATGGGAGGCGGGACTGGTGGTTGGGAGGCGGGAAATACTGCTGGGCAGACTTGTACAGTCTGTGCCCTGAATAAGGCAGGTACAAATCAAGGTAAGGTATACACATATGAGTTTATCTTGTTGGGCAGACTGGATGGACCATGCAGGTCTTTTTCTGCCATCATCTACTATGTTACTATCCAGCTTATAATCGAAAGTAATCGCCGGCTATTTCCCGACACAAATCGGGATATGGCCGGCGATTTCGCAAAAGCGGCGAAAAGCGTATAATCGAAAGCTACATTTGTGATAGCTTTGCCGCTTTCCCTTCGCCGCGCCGGCGAAAGTTCAAAGGGGTGTGTTGGCGGCGAAGCGAAGGCGGGACATGGGCAGGCTTGGGCGTGGCTACCAGATGGCCGGCTTTCGCGGATAATGGAAAAATAAATCCCGGCGATAAGCAGTATTTTGCCGGGTTTACTTGGTCCTTTTATTTTCACGACCAAGCCTCAAAAAGGTGCCCCAACTGACCAGATGACCACCGGAGAGAATGGGGGATGACCTCCCCTTACTCCCCCAGTGGTCGCCAACCCCCTCCCACACTAAAATTATTAAAATACAAACCTTTTTTGCCAGCCTGTATGCCAGCCTCAAATGGCATACCCAGCACCCTGACAGCAGTATGCAGGTCCCTGGAACAGTTGTTGTTGGTTGCAGTGGACTGCAGAAAGGCAGAGCCAGGCCCATCCCCCCCTACCTGTTCCACTTGTGGTGGGTAATGTTGAGCCCTCCCAAACCCCCCAAAACCCACTGTACCCACATGTAGATGCCCCCCTTCAGCCCTTAGGGCTAGGGTAATGGTGCACACTTGTGAGTAGTGGGTTTTGGAGGGGATTTAGGGGACTCAGCACACAAGGGAAGGGTGCTATGCACCTGGAAGCTAATTTGGTTGTTTATAAAAGATGTTTGAAGTGCCCCCTAGGGTGCCCGGTTGGTGTCCTGGCATGTGAGGGGGACCATTGCACTACAAATGCTGACTCCTCCCACGGCCAAATGCCTTGGATTTTGCCAGGTTTGAGATCGCCGGCAGTTTTTTCCATTATCGCGGAAAAACAAGAGTGGCAATCTCAAACCCGACGAAATCCAAGGCATTTCGCCGGCCCACACCGTATTATCGAAAAAAAAGATGGCCGGCCATCTTTTTTGAAAATACGGTTCCGGCCGGCTGTTGTGCCACCTCCAAAATAGATCGCCGGCGACCTATTTCGCCGGCGACGTTCGATTATTCCCCTCCACGTTACTATGTTACCTTTCTTTCCTCCAAGTGAATTCCATTTACCACCACTCTCTGTCATCTGTCGGTCAACCAATTTCTAATCCAGTTCACTACTTTGGGTCCTAACTTCAGCCACTTTGTATATCCATGAGCGTCCTATGAGGAACTGTATCAAAGGCTTTGCTGAAATCCAAGAAGGCTACATTTGACGTATGCCCTCGATCCAGTTCTCTGATTACCAAGTCAAAGAAATCAGTCAGATTCATTTGGAATTATTTTCCTTTGGTTATCAATAGAAATCAAACAAAATAAAACATGGAAAAGAAAATAAGATGATACCTTTTTTATTGGACATAACATTTCCTTTGGTAAAATCATATTGCTTCAGATCTTGAAACCCACTGGATATTTTTTTCTGATGCAGTACTGATCATTCTTTCAACATCTTGTTGACCACTAATTAGTCTACCTACAGCTCCGAAGAAAAATGAAACTGCCAGGAAGGAAACAATTCTTCACATTTTAGAAGTGAATCTCCATGTTTCCCATTTCTAAACCTTTAACGTGATCACTGAGTTCTACAACATGAAAATGTAAGTTGGCAGAATTTTCTGCAGACCTTTCAGGCATGGCTCCAGATTAATGCCATCTGTTCTAGTGCAGCTTTTCTGCCAAGCGTTTGCTGATTTTCCTGCCCTTGCAGATATTAGATTCTGTGCTGGTTTTGGAGTAAATAACTAAATAGAAGGATGGATCATTGGGGGGGGGGGGGGGGGGGGGGGGGAGGCAGGAACTCAAGGCTGTGTTTGTACGGAAATAATGGCTGATTTGAAATCTGATCATGCTCTAGACTTGACTGTCCGGCTCAGTAAACAGACAAATTGGTTTTGCTGCTGGGTTTGTGAAACCGACACTAGAGTGACATGTATGCAACAACAGGCGTTGGACACAGAGAATATAGGCAACCAATCCATACGTTAAAAATTAGCTAAATCCCAGCTGCTTTAGGGTCATGACAGGTGCCACTTCAAAGGCATGCTACTGGGACGTTCTGGTGGTCCCTCCTTCAGGACTGGAGACTTATCTTTTGATTGCTGTAGGATACTCATCTGCCTTTCTGGATCTCCAATTCTATCCCTGGGCGTGAAGGACTAAAATCTGGCCTTGTGTGACATCGCAGCTGAGCTTCAAATTATGCAGTCTTTCCAAATAAAGTTATTGATCACGGCACCTCTATTTTTTTTGGAATACTTTCTTTACTAAGCTTGAATAGATTAACTTCTGGCAAAACATGAAAGGGGTTGTGGAGCACAAATTGACCATGCATTTTCCTAACTTCTCTTATTATGCTATTGAGTTTTTATTATTGCTGAAGTGGCGATGTTTTAAAGAACTCTAGTTGGTTGTACTCGGTAATACCACCACCAGTGTAGAACCACATGAAGCAATGTTAAATCAAGGTCAGCCATTTTCAGTGAGTTCCATTATAGTTTATTTCCCTCTAACAGTTATTATGTCTTTGATTAACATAGTAACATAGTAGATGACGGCAGAAAAAGACCTGCACGGTCCATCTAGTCTGCCCACGATAAACTCATATGTGTATACCTTACCTTGATTTGTGCCTGTCTTTTTCAGGGCACAGACCGTATAAGTCTGTCCAGCAGTATTTCCCGCCTCCCAACCACCAGTCCCGCCTCCCATCACCGGCTCTGGCACAGACCCCGTATAAGTCTGCCCTCCCCTATCCTAGCCTCTCAACCAGCAAGTGTACAGAATATGGATTTAGCTCACGCCTTTTCCTTGGGAGCTGAGGGAGAATTATATTCAGATACAGTAGGTAGTTTCCTGTCCTCCGTGGGTTGCCAATAATAGGAGTATAAACGAGCAAATATATTGAGGCACTAAAACATATCAAAACATTTTTAGATATTAAAAGAAGGATCCTATTTCATATCTAAGTTCAGAAGAAATGGATCCTCAGGAGCTTAGCCGAGACTGGGTGGCAGAGCTGGTGGTGGGAGGCGGGGCTGGTGGTTGGGAGGCGGGGATAGTGCTGGGCAGACTTGTACGGTCTGTGCCAGAGCCAGTGGTGGGAGGCGGGGCTGGTGGTTGGGAGGCGGGGATAGTGCTGGGCAGACTTATACGGTATGTGCCAGAGCCGGTGGTGGGAGGCGGGGCTGGTGGTTGGGAGGCGGGGATAGTGCTGGGCAGACTTGTACAGTCTGTGCCAGAGCCGGTGGTGGGAGGCGGGGCTGGTGGTTGGGAGGCGGGGATAGTGCTGGGCAGACTTATACGGTCTGTGCCAGAGCCGGTGGTGGGAGGCGGGGCTGGTGGTTGGGAGGCGGGGATAGTGCTGGCCAGACTTGTACAGTCTGTGCCAGAGCCGGTGGTGGGAGGTGGGGCTGGTGGTTGGGAGGCGGGGATAGTGCTGGCCAGACTTGTACGGTCTGTGGCAGAGCCAGTGGTGGGAGGCGGGGCTGGTGGTTGGGAGGCGGGGATAGTGCTGGGCAGACTTGTACAGTCTGTGCCAGAGCTGGTGGTGGGAGGTGGGGCTGGTGGTTGGGAGGTGGGGATAGTGCTGGGCAGACTTATACGGTCTGTGCCAGAGCTGGTGGTGGGAGGTGGGGCTGGTGGTTGGGAGGTGGGGATAGTGCTGGCCAGACTTGTACAGTCTGTGCCAGAGCCGGTGGTGGAAGGCAGGGATAGTGCTGGCCAGACTTGTACGGTCTGTGCCAGAGCCAGTGGTGGGAGGCGGGGCTGGTGGTTGGGAGGCGGGGATAGTGCTGGGCAGACTTGTACAGTCTGTGCTCTGAAAATGACAGTTACAAATCAAGGTAAGATATACACAAAAAGTAGCACATAAGAGTTTGTCTTGTTGGGCAGACTGGATGGACCGTGCAGGTCTTTTTCTGCCGTCATCTGGTATGTTACTATGTAAGTCTGTATCACAGAGACACTAAGTTCCAGGCTGGAGATTTTGGGCCAGTCCTGGTTTTGAACTTGCATCCCAAAGCAATGTGGGATTTGTAGTGCCTGTGTACGTATGTAGTAAGCTTGTTAATGTGCAAGGCTACACATGTACTTCACAATGGGTCTACTAGCATGTTCATGCCGAAACACAGCATTGTCGGGTCGTAGAACTGATGCTGCCAATAAAGGATTTCTGGTTCCCCAAAAAAAAAAAAAAAAAAAAAAAAAAAAGAAATCAGAGCTGCATGCAGCAGGAATGGGTGCTCAGAAAGCCAGGACTCTCCTACAGTCTCCAGCTTGGAAATGGGTAACCTGGCATCTCTGATTCCAAGAAAATACTGTGTTATATGGTGTCATGAAACACCTAACCACCCACCTGGGGCTACCCCGCAGCCACTTAGAGGGTCTGTCCCCAGGACAGGTCAGGTTTACCTGCACCTGCTGCTTGTGATCTACACTAGCACCCTCCTCTCATCAACAGGGTTCCAACCACCTATGGCCAGTCTCCCACTCTCAAATTATCACCAGTGATTCCTAGGTTACTGGGGCCACACTCCCAGTGGTCCCAAAGTTCCTAGAAAGTACCCACAGACCCAACATACAACTCACCAGGATTCTTAGTCGGTCCAGACAAGCAGAGGCAATAAATTAAAAATGTTTATTGTCATGAAAAGGTGCAATCAGCAAACAATAACAGATAACTGAAATATGGATCAATTATAACATTATCTAAACATTTATTTACTATCTAAATAGTACCTGGGGCGATCAGGACATATAGCTGCTCACAGGTTATCAAATATAACTGTTCACAGGGCCTCAGCAAAGAGATCTTTCTCTGTCTTCTCCCTGGCTAAGACTGGAGACAAAAAAGCCAGTACATCCTAGATGAATTAAGCTCCTGGGCCAATCAAAACCCAGAACAACAAGTTTTCAAAAGTATTCTGCATCTTACTTCTTATTTGTGTTAGACTAAAGAAAAAACAGTCATTTCTCTATAACAGCTTTAAACATAAACATGCACCACCTGCTGGCCAAACTAGAGAAATACACTTCAAGAAATAATACAGTTTACAGGCCCACTGTTTCGTCACATATGGTATTCTAGGAACTTAACACTTCCTTGATATACTAGTGTAAAATGTCACCTGACCTAGAAATGATTTCAGGAGAGTCATTTTCAAAGTTTCTAATTATTTCCATGAGGTAGTCATATGATAGGGATAAAGTCCGGATCTGGGTGTGTTACACCGAGTAAGGAAGCAATAAAGTTTGTAGTATTAGGGAATCATAAGTCTGCTACAGTAGTCTTAAGTTTGCATCAAATATAGGGCAATTTTCACAACTATGCCGCAAGTGTCAACTCTGTGGTACTTTTTCCTAAGGAATTTACACCAGTTCCCTTTGGAAATTACTGAAGGAAAATTAGCTGTACATGCATGTACATGCTTTTTGTTCTTCAGGTACAATGTACATAGTTTAGAAAATGCAAAACTACACACAAATTGCTTTACTGGCCTAACCCCATCCTGGGAATGTCTCTGTGGAAATGCATTAGCCCAAATAAATGCAAGCTGGTTTTAGAGGGAGACACATATACAAAGCAAGCAAGGAAACTACCACCAATAGAAATCAACAAACCATAGGAACATAAGAATAGCTATAATGGGTCAGACCAGTGGTCCACCTAGCCCAGTATTCTGCTTCCCACAGTGGCCAAGCCGGGTCACAAGTACCTGGCAGAAACCCAATTAGTAGCAACATTCCAAGCTACCAATCCCGGGGCAAGCAGTGGCTTCCCCATGTCTGTCTCAATAGCAGGCTATGGACTTTTCCTCCAAGAACTTGTCCAAACCTTTTTTTAAACCTAAATACGCTAACCACTGATACCACATCCTCCGGCAGTGAGTTCCAGAGAGCAACTATTCTCTGAGTGAAAAAAAAAATTCCTCCTATTTGTTTTAAAAAGTATTTCCGTGTAATTTCATTGAGTGTCCCCTGGTCTTGAGTGAAAAATCGATTCACTTTTATCCTTCTACAGCACTCAAGACTTTATAGACCTCATTGATATCCCCCCTTTGCTGTTTCTTTTACAAGCTGAAGAACCCTAACCTCTTTAGCCTTTCCTCATATGAGAGGAGTCCCATCCCCTTTATCATTTTGGTCACTCTTTTTTGAATCTTTTCTAATGCTGCTATATCTTTTGTGAGATACGACAACCAGAATTGAGCACAGTAATCAAGGTGAGGTTGCACAGGTCCCTTTCCTAATACTTCCTAGCATCCTGTTTACTTTTTTGGCTGCTGCTGCTGCTCACTGGGCAGAAGATTTCAGTGTATTGTCTACAGTGACACCTAGATCTATTTCTGGAGTGGTGGACCCTAGCATCAGGTAACTATGATTTGGATGATTCTTCCCAATGTGCATCACTTTGCAGGACGTCAGACTCACAGAAACAGAAGCCTGCGCGGCCGCATTGCTGATCTGCAAGAGCAGGCTTCTACATGGAATGTTGCTAGTGGAGGAGTAGCCTAGTGGTGGTTAGTGCAGCAGCCTTTGATTCTGGGGAACTGGGTTCAATTCCCACTGCAGCTCCTTGTGACTCTGGGCAAGTCCTTTAACCCTCCATTGCCCCAGGTACAAATAAGTACCTGTATATACTATCCAGCTTATTTTCGAAAGAGAAAGATGCCCATATTTCAACCCAAATCGGGAGATGGGCGTCTTTCTCCCGTGGGCGTCCAAATCGGTATAATCAAAAGCCAATTTGGGGCGTCTTCAACTGCAATCTGTCGCTGAAACGGCCAAAGTTGACGGGGGCGTGTCGGAGGCATGGTGAAGGAAGGACTGGGGCGTGTTTATCGGCCAAGGAGAGATGGGAGTCCTCGGCCGATAATCGAAAAAAGAAAGGCGTTTTTAGCGCGAATTTGGATCACTTTTTTTGGACCCTTTTTTTTCAAGAACAAGTCCCAAAAAAGTGCCCTAAATGACCAGATGACCACCGGAGGGAATTGGGGATGACCACCCCTGACTCCCCCAGTGGTCACTAACCCCCTCCCACCCAAAAAAAAACAACTTTAAAACTTTTTTTTCCAGCCTCTATGCCAGCCTCAAATGTCATACCCAGCACCATCACAGCAGTATGCAAGTCCCTGGAGCAGTTGTTAGTGGGTGCAGTGGACTTCAGGCAGGTGGACCCAGGCCCATTCCCTCCCCCCCCCCACCTGTTACACTTGTGGTGGTAAATGGGAGCGCTCCAAACCGCCCCCAAAACCCACTGTACCCACATCTAGGTGCCCTCCTTCAGCCATAAGTGCTATGGTAATGGTGTAGAGTTGTGGGGAGTGGGTTTTAGGGGGCTCAGCACCCAAGGGAAGGGAGCTATGGACTTCAGAGGTAGTTTGCTTTGATTTTTTTAATTGTTACAAGTGCCGCAGGGTGCCCGGTTGGTGTCCTGGCATGTCAGGGGGGACCAGTGCACTACGAATCCTGGCCCCTCCCACAACCCAATGCCTTGGATGTGGTCGTTTTTGAGCTGGGCGCCTTTGGTTTCTGTTATCGCTGAAAAATGATACTGCCCAGCTCAAATCCGCACAAATCTGATGCATTTGGCTGGCACAAACCGTATTATCAGAAAAAAGATGGACGCCCATTTTTTTCGAAAATACGGTTTGTCCCGCCCCTTCACGTACCCGTTCTCGGAGATAGATGCCCATGGAGATGGGCGTTCGCGTTCGATTATGCCCCTCCACGTAAACTGCTTTGAATGTAGTTGCAAAAACCACAGAAAGGTGGTATATCAAGTCCCATTTCCCTTTCCCTATTTGAGATTCTACATGGAATGTTGCTACTGTTTGAGATTCTACATGGAATGTTGCTGTTGCTACTATTTCAGATTCTACGTGGAATGTTGCTAGTGGAGGAGTAGCCTAGTGGTTAGTGCAGTGGACTTTGATCCTGAGGAACTGGGCTCAACTCCCACTGCAGCTCCTTTTCACTGTGGGCAAGTCATTGCCCCAGGTACAAAATAAGTACCTGTATATATGTAAACCGCCTTGAATGTAATTGCAAAATACCACAGAAAGGCGGCATATCAAGTCCCATTTCCCTTTCCCTTCCCTTTCTGTGACTTTGTAAAAGAGCCCCTTAATGTAGGAGAGTGAACAGTTCATGGTTGACCAGGACAAAGATGGCACTAAGATCAAGGGAAACAAGAACAGTATCTTTACTGAAATCTTGATTCATTCTATTTTTGCTCACCAGGGACATTTCAGTACTATAACATACGTGGAAAAATAAACATTTATGTTTCTAAAATGGCTAAGATAAATATTTATGTTTCAGCACATAAATGTTTATACACCATCACCTAAAGGTTTATGTGCCTATTTTGATCCATTGATTTCTTTTTTAGATGTTTATTTATCTAAAATGGATGTTCATGCTGCATGTAACCAATGTATAAACATCCATTTCTCCATGCCCATTTTGGAACAGGCTGTAGGTCGGAAGATCCTGCTCTAAAATACTAATGGAGCTTGAGACTTTCCAACCTGGATGTCTCAATTCCGACTTGAACATGCTTTCTTTTGGTTTTTTTTGTTTGTTACATTTATATGCCACACTTTCCCACTCATGGCAGGCTCAATGCGGCTTACATGGGGCAATGGAGGGTTAAGTGACTTGCCCAGAGTCACAAGGAGCTGCCTGTGCCTGAAGTGGGAATCAAAGTCAGTTCCTCAGTTCCCCAGGACCAAAGTCCACCACCCTAACCACTAGGCCTCTCCTCCACTTCTAAAATGCTTCTTCACGGGTTGATCAAAACCAGACACATGAATTGTTATGGAGCGGTGAACTGAAACCAAAGGATGAGAGATACTGATAGTTGCAACCTGGGACAGTGGATTATGAATGAGAGGATTCACAGTGAGCACCAAAAAAAACCGAGGAAAACTGACATACGTAGATTCTGTAAACAAGAGCTGGAAATGGTTATGTGTTGCTGACCGCAAAGTTCTGATGGGAGAAGGTTTGTAGTTGTAAAGACACAATAGGTGGCTTGTTTTATCCTTTGGAAACTTTGTAAACACTGTAACGTTGCTGTTCCAGAAAAGCACTGGGATCATGACCCTTTGAGAATTATGGAAAATGAAGAAGTTATGGCTCCCAGAGACATTCCAATTCCAACTGATAAAGATGCACGAAAACGGGAAATTGTGGCAAAGGAGAAAAACAGGAAAACGGCACTGATAGCAGAAAAGGTGCAGAGAAGGGCGACGAAAATGATAAAGGGGATGGGACGACTTCCCTATGAGGAAAGCTAAAGCGGCTAGGGCTCTTCAGCTTGGAGAAAAGGCGGCTCAGGGGTGTATAAAATAATGAGTGGAGTTGGAATGGGTAGATGTGAAGCGTCTGTTCACGCTTTCCAAAAATACTAGGACTAGGGGGCATGCGAGGAAGCTGCAATGTAGTAAATTTAAAACGAATCGGAGAAACGTTTTCGTTGCCAGAGAATGTGGTAAAGGCAGTTAGCTTAGCGGAGTTTAAAAAAGGTTTGGCCGGCTTCCTAAAGGAAAAGTCGATAGACCGTTATTAAATGGACTTGGGGAAAATCCACTATTTCTGGGATAAGCAGTATAAAATGTTTTGTACATTTTTGGGATCTTGCCGGGTATTTGTGATCTGGATTGGTCACTGTTGGAAACAGGATGCTGGGCTCAATGGACCTTTGGTCTTTCCCACTTGTGTGCTTATGTACTTATCTCACTGTCAAGTGATTGTTTTGTTCCATGAGCACAGAAAGAAAAGGTCTTCAAATACCAAGCAATGTAGTCGGAGGCCAAGAAATAGACCAAGAAAATGTGGCAGAAAGATACAAAAATGTTCCCCATTGTGTTAGATACTACTGACTTGATTAAAGGAATTTTCTAGCACACCTTGCTTGATAAGTTGTACATACATGTTACATCAAGTTTCAGGTTTATTATATATTTAGTATACCGCCCTTGAGAAGCAAGTTAACAATAATCATATAAAATTTACTTAGTAGGCAGAAAGAGAAAAAGAACTACATTGATGAAAAGGACAGAAGGAGAGTTGTATTATTATCAAGAAGATTCAGCCATCAGTCTCTCCAAGATCCCCCCCCCCCCCCAGTCAGGTCCCAAAACACAAGGACAGGGGAACCTATTGGGCAAAAGCAGCTAGAAAGCGAGAGGTTTTTAGTAGGATTTTTCTAGGTGAAGGGGGAGGGGGGAGCATTCCATAAAGATGAACCCGCAACACTGACAATCTTGGTTCTTACAAAGTTGAAACATAATCTGACTGAATGATGGAACTGTAAGACAATTTTGTTGGGAAGATCTGAGAGATCTGGATGGAGCGTAGGGAATCGGTAAGTGGGGGAGGTACAAGGGAGATCCCGAGTAGGAAACCTCATGCATTAGAGGTAAGATTTTAAAGGAGAGCCTATGAGATATTGGTAGCCAATATTCTTTCCGCAGGAGGAGGGGTGAGGGTGTCACTTGACCATATTTCCTAATTCACAGCCATGTGGACTATTTGTAGGTATCTGGCATCAGTAAGTTTTGCACCGTGTAAAAGACTATATTGCTGGAGTGGATTAGGATATGTAGGGCAGCCTTCATGAATAGACGATTCACTGAATGTATCATTCAGAGTCTGAAGAAGCAGCGTTTAACAACAACATTAAACCTTCACTACCCTAGCTGCAGAGGACTTAAATACAAATCTATACATACATCTAGCTTCTCATACATCTGCACACAACTGTGGAATGAATTACCGATCAATATAAAAACAACACACGGCTTGACAACCTTCCGAAAATCACTGAAGACTTACTTATTCACAAAGACATACAAAAAAGATTCCCCATAACGTTTTGACTCCCAAATTACTCCAAAAACAACTATTATGGAAATCTTCTAATTTGTTTATTTTATTACATCCTCATTACTGAATATTATTACTGAATATGATATCTTGTCCTGATATCATTATGTTAGGTTCTATCTGTTTATCCACTTCCAATCCTACATGGTATACCTATGCACCTTTATTTGTATTAATTCTGAAATTATTATTCCGTTAAGATGATTGCTATGATATTCTTATGTACCTCATATGCTTTATATTCTGAAATCCTTATTCTATTAATGTGAATGTCATTGTAACATTTTGTAAGCCACATTGAGCCTGCAAATAGGTGGGAAAATGTGGGATACAAGTGCAGCAAATAAATACATTGGTGAAACTTAGGGGGGGGGGAAGGGAATGGAACTTATATACCGCCTTTCTGTGGTTTTTCCAACTACATTCAAAGCGGTTTACATATTATATACAGGTATGTATTTGTACCTGGGACAATGGAGGGTTAAGTGACTTGCCCAGAGTCACAAGGAGCTGCAGTGGGAATTGAACTCAGTTCCCCAGGATCAAAGTCCACTGCACTAACCACTAGGCTACTCCTCCACTCATTCCACCAATAAGAGCCAACCTCATCAGTGATGTCACAATGGCTTGATTGCCCGATACTTGGCTCACTTCTGATATTGTGATGTCATAAGGGAAAGGGAAATGGGACTTGATATACTGCCTTTCTGTGGTTTTTCCAACTACATTCAAAGCGGTTTACATATTATATACAGGTACGTATTTGTACCTGGGACAATGGAGGGTTAAGTGACTTGCCCAGAGTCACAAGGAACTGCAGTGGGAATCGAATGCAGTTCCCCAGGGTCAGAGTCCACGGCACTAACCACTAGGCTACTCCTCCACTCAACTTAAGATTGATCAATGAGTACTCCAAGAATCTTTATAGATGGGTCAAAGAAAACCTGGATCCCTGCCATAAGAATGGGTTAGCACTACTACTACTACTATTTAGCATTTCTATAGCGCTACAAAGCATACGCAGCGCTGCACAAACATACCTACTACTACTACTACTATTTAGCATTTCTATAGCGCTACAAGGCATACGCAGCGCTGCACAAACATAGAAGAAAGACAGTCCCTGCTCAAAGAGCTTACAATCTAATAGACAAAAAAATAAATAAAGTAAGCAAATCAAATCAATTAATGTGAACGGGAAGGAAGAGAGGACGGTAGGTGGAGGCGAGTGGTTACAAGTGGTTACGAGTCAAAAGCAATGTTAAAGAGGTGGGCTTTCAGTCTAGATTTAAAGGTGGCCAAGGATGGGGCAAGACGTAGGGGCTCAGGAAGTTTATTCCAGGCGTAGGGTGCAGCGAGACAGAAGGCGCGAAGTCTGGAGTTGGCAGTAGTGGAGAAGGGAACAGATAAGAAGGATTTATCCATGGAGCGGAGTGCACGGGAAGGGGTGTAGGGAAGGACGAGTGTGGAGAGATACTGGGGAGCAGCAGAGTGAATACATTTATAGGTTAGTAGAAGAAGTTTGAACAGGATGCGAAAACGGATAGGGAGCCAGTGAAGGGTCTTGAGGAGAGGGGTAGTATGAGTAAAGCGACCCTGGCGGAAGATGAGACGGGCAGCAGAGTTTTGAACCGACTGGAGGGGGGAGAGGTGATTAAGTGGGAGGCCAGCAAGAAGCAAGTGGTGGAGGGCTCTTACAGTCAATCAGGAGACCTCAAGATTTATCAAATTTCAGTTTTAGCTTATGCCTCCGCAGGCAGTCTATTTGTGTTCATTTCTCATTAAGAGTAAGGATCTCACGACCTCCAGAAGGAAGATGTCTTTAGTATGATGCAAGTACTGTGGTCAGAATTAGCAGTAATTTGGGGAGCCCGAGATCATACTCCACATACCTTGGCTTAGGAGTGAAGCTAATTACTGTCATAGTACGCACAAAATGAACCCATTTGAAGACACTGTCTCCAGACAGAACCTTCTGCAAACTGATATATGTTTCCCTTTTCCCCAGGGAAATGGGATACCAGGAAAGGACCCTGATACTTAACTTCTTGTGAGTTGATATAATGAGCAGTACTGGTTGACTCTACTAAACCGGTAGCGGTACCAAAGAAAGTCAGAGTTGTCTTGGAACTAATTAAGCAGCATGAACTTTTAGGACCAGTGACAGTAAAGAACTGTTCTCTTACAGTGGAAATTTCCCTTGAGAAGGAATCAGCAGGAGCTAGAGACAAGTGTGAGACTACTACACTATTGGTTAAGAACCTAAATGGGAGAATTTATTTTCTTAAACCTGGATCATTGTCTTGTGTAACAATGCAGCCACTTTTGCCTGCATACAGGGCATTTCTCAAAAAGCCCTTTTTCCCTTCATAAATAGCCATAATCGAGGTTTGAACAGCTGATGGCTTCAGGCAGTTGATCTCTCTTCAACATACGTATATGTGCATATGTACAGTAATATATTTGCAGTGACAATATGTAAGTGAAGCATTTTGAAGCTTCTGTCTTTTCTCAAATGCTAGGGCCTGTCATTCTTTCATACACCAAGCTGGCATTTTTGTTTTCACAGCCTATAATTGCCTATATTGGCTTCCGAACTTTTGCTATATGTAGATAAAAGCGTGTAAACACTCATCATGCCACCAGCAGAACCACTCATTTGGGAAATGATTCATCCTCCCTGACAAGGACGCCGTAGGAATGTGTTTATTGCATGATGCCTCGGGTGCAGAATAATTCACACGGTTTATTCCCATACTCTGTGACACATTTTCAACTTCCCTTTTCCCCCGGGGAAATGGGACACCAGGAAAGGACCCGGAGACTTGAGATTTTCTCCCATTTTGGACTTGATTTTATGATAGGATGGCTGTGTAAGAAGTCCAAATAACCTCCTATTTTAAGCTGATTGTATAAAGGCAAAATCAGTGTCGATTTCAAGCCCTATTTGCTTTTGATACGTGAATAAATCAGCGCTTAAGCGTTCATCTTGTATAAACATCTAGGTTTCCGTTTTACAAAGCTGGGATAGGCATGCTTCAAACCCAAGTACATGCAAATGGCAAGGAGGCATGGTCTGGGTGTGTTTTGGGTGGGAAAAGGGCGGGGCAAGTTCATAGATGTTTATTCCCCATTTCAGAACGGGACTAAACATTTCTGCCCTAAAAGATTGACAAGGGGAGTTACACCTGCTGTCAGGCATGTTTAGGATTTGGAAAACAGCTGCTATTGAAAAGCAGTTCATGGAGGAATTAGGGGGGGGGGGGATTGCCCCCATACTCCCCCAGTGATGTTTGACCCCTCCAAATGCCAGGATAATCCCTGGTTATGTTTTCTAAGGCCAAAAAGATAACTGGTTATGTGCTGGCTTAGGACACATCCCTGCTGAGCACTCAGCCTCGCCGCATCTTTTAAGTTTGCGGTTGTGGCAGCTCCATAAAGACTACATATTCGCATGCTGATTTGGAAGATACCCCTGATGAAGACTGTGCTTGTCGAAACACGGCCCATGTTGGGTTGTTTTATCAGCAGTTCTTTTGGAAAATAAACTTTGGTTATCCTGGACATTTTGGTTGGCTTTTCCCACTTCTTTGGTTTTGGTTTGTGAGACTGTGTGGATCTCATCGGTGCCTTTTGGTGTCACAGCCGGTGAATATTCGCACTAACCAGCTATGTTGCACAAGATAATCGGTGACCAGGCTAGTCACTAAGTGCTAATGTTCAGCTGAGATAGCCGGCTATCTCACACTGAATATTAGCGGTTAGCCGGCTTAAGGCTATTTAACCAGCGCAGGAAGAAGAGGACCTCGGCTGGCGGGGGTTGGGGTCCCCCACCAGTAAAGGTAGGCGATGGCAACAGCGGGGGAGGGCTGGCGGCGGGAGGGGGGTTGAGAGGTCATTGGCAGGGGGGGGGTCAAGGTTGTTGTTGGTGGTGGTGGCGGGGAGTCGTCGTTGTTGGCGGTGGCGGGGGGTCGGCGGCACCTGGGGGGGCTAAAATGTGCCCCCTCACCTCGGGCTTTGGACCCCCCTCCCGCCGAAGTCTGGCTACGTCCCAGGTTAAGAGCTGCTGAAAATTAATGGTGAGCCCCGAACAGGTGACTTAACTGGCCTGGATCCATTTCTGGCCAGTTAAATCGCTTTGAATATCGACCTGTTAATTAGTCCATCTGAAAAAGGCTGACTTGAAACGCTCATGAAAAATATCAGTTTAATTACATTTTTAAGTGGAGACTTGAAAGATCTCCATATTGCTTACATAAGTACATAAGTAGTGCCATACTGGGAAAGACCAAAGGTCCATCTAGCCCAGCATCCTGTCACCGACAGTGGCCAATCCAGGTCAAGGGCACCTGGCACGCTCCCCAAACGTAAAAACATTCCAGACAAGTTGTACCTAAAAATGAGGAATTTTTCCAGTCCATTTAATAGCGGTCTATGGACTTGTCCTTTAGGAATCTATCTAACCCCTTTTTAAACTCCGTCAAGCTAACCGCCCGTACCACGTTCTCCGGCAATGAATTCCAGAGTCTAATTACACGTTGGGTGAAGAAAAATTTTCTCCGATTCGTTTTAAATTTACCACACTGTAGCTTCAACTCATGCCCTCTAGTCCTAGTATTTTTGGATAGCGTGAACAGTCTCTTCACCTCCACCCGATCCATTCCACTCATTATTTTATACACTTCTATCATATCTCCCCTCAGCCGTCTCTTCTCCAAGCTGAAAAGCCCTAGCCTTCTCAGCCTCTCTTCATAGGAAAGTCGTCCCATCCCCACTATCATTTTCGTCGCCCTTCGCTGTACCTTTTCCAATTCTACTATATCTTTTTTGAGATACGGAGACCAGTACTGAACACAATACTCCAGGTGCGGTCGCACCATGGAGCGATACAACGGCATTATAACATCCGCACACCTGGACTCCATACCCTTCTTAATAACACCCAACATTCTATTCGCTTTCCTAGCCGCAGCAGCACACTGAGCAGAAGGTTTCAGCGTATCATCGACGACGACACCCAGATCCCTTTCTTGATCCGTAACTCCTAACGCGGAACCTTGCAAGACGTAGCTATAATTCGGGTTCCTCTTACCCACATGCATCACTTTGCACTTGTCAACATTGAACTTCATCTGCCACTTGCACGCCCCATTCTCCCAGTCTCGCAAGGTCCTCCTGTAATCGTTCACATTCCTCCTGCGACTTGACGACCCTGAATAATTTTGTGTCATCGGCGAATTTAATTACCTCACTAGTTATTCCCATCTCTAGGTCATTTATAAATACATTAAAAAGCAACGGACCCAGCACAGACCCCTGCGGGACCCCACTAACTACCCTCCTCCACTGAGAATACTGGCCACGCAATCCTACTCTCTGCTTCCTATCTTTCAACCAGTTCTTAATCCATAATAATACCCTACCTCCGATTCCATGACTCTGCAATTTCTTCAGGAGTCTTTCGTGCGGCACTTTGTCAAACGCCTTCTGAAAATCCAGATATACAATATCAACCGGCTCCCCATTGTCCACATGTTTGCTTACCCCCTCAAAAAAATGCATTAGATTGGTGAGGCAAGACTTCCCTTCACTAAATCCGTGCTGACTTTGTCTCATCAGTCCATGTTTTTGTATATGCTCTGCAATTTTATTCTTAATAATAGCCTCCACCATCTTGCCCGGCACCGACGTCAGACTCACCGGTCTATAATTTCCCGGATCTCCTCTGGAACCCTTCTTAAAAATCGGAGTAACATTGGCTACCCTCCAGTCTTCCGGTATTACACTCGATTTTAGGGACAGATTGCATATTTCTAACAGTAGCTCCGCAAGTTCATTTTTTAGTTCTATTAATACTCTGGGATGAATACCATCAGGTCCCGGTGATTTACTACTCTTCAGCTTGCTGAACTGACCCATTACATCCTCCAAGGTTACAGAGAATTTGTTTAGTTTCTCCGATTCCCCCGCTTCAAATATTCTTTCCGGCACCGGTGTCCCCCCCAAATCCTCCTCGGTGAAGACCGAAGCAAAGAATTCGTTTAATTTCTCCGCTACGGCTTTGTCCTCCTTGATCGCCCCTTTAACACCATTTTCGTCCAGCGGCCCAACCGACTCTTTGGCCGGTTTCCTGCTTTTAATGTATCTAAAAAAGTTTTTACTATGTATTTTTGCTTCCAACGCTAATTTCTTCTCAAAGTCCTTTTTTGCCCTCCTTATCTCCGCTTTGCATTTGGCTTGGCATTCCTTATGATCTATCCTGTTACTTTCAGTTGGTTCTCTTCTCCACTTTCTGAAGGATTGTTTTTTGGCTCTAATGATTTCCTTTATCTTACTGTTTAGCCACGCCGGCTGACGTTTAGTCTTTTTTCCCTTTTTTCTAATACGTGGAATATATTTGTCCTGAACCTCCAGGATGGCGTTTTTAAACAGCATCCACGCCTGATGCAAGTTTTTTACTCTGCGAGCTGCTCCTTTCAGTCTTTTTTTCACCATTTTTCTCATTTTGTCGTAATCACCTTTTCTATAGTTAAACGCTAGCGTACTTGATTTCCTAGTTTCACTTCCTTCAATGCCAATATCAAAACCGATCATATTATGATCACTGTTATCAAGCGGCCCTCGTATCGTTACCCCCTGCACTAGATCATGAGCACCACTAAGGACTAAGTCTAGTATTTTTCCTTCTCTTGTCGGCTCCTGAACTAGCTGTTCCATGAAGCTGTCCTTGATTTCATCAAGAAATCTTATGTCCCTTGCGTGTACAGATGTTACATTACCCCAGTCTATATGCGGGTAATTGCCACTGACAACGCCTTGGAAATGCCTTAAGAACGAGAGCAGAGTTTCTGCTCCATGTTCTTCAGGTCACTGGCTTGCTCTCTTGGATTTTAAAAAAAAAAGAGATTAGGTAATCTGTGGGGTCCTTTTACTAAGCCGTGGTAAAAAGTGGCCTGTGGTAGCGTTGACGCATGTATTGGGCGTGCGCCAGGCCAGCTTTTACTGCATCTGCAAAAAATGTGGGTGTTTTTTTTTAATGGGACGGGAAAAGGGGCTGCGGTAAAAATGAAACCAGTGAGCGTTCGAAACCAGCCTGAGCCCTTAATGCCACCCGTTGATCTAGCGGCAAAGGCTCACGTGCTACACACGCAGTGACTGGTTGACATTAGCCAAGTGCCAATTACCGCCGGAACTGGTGTGCGTAGGAGGAAATAAATAATTCATCCAGGCATTATGGGCACGTGCCAAATCTGAAATTACCGCCAGGAGGGCACGTTGGCCTGGTGGTAGTTTCATTTTGGCGCGTGTTGCACACGCGCAGAGCCTACCGCAGCTTAGTAAAGGAGCCCCTGTATGTTTGGAAGTAATGTGAAGGCAGTAATTTATTTCTTATAGGTTTCTCACAAGCATCCCTGATTATATGCAAATAGGAGACTTAAGAAGACAGAGACCATTTTGGGTCTTTCTGCTGCTGTGCAGAGTCTGTAGTCACCTAATTCTGGAAGCTGTCCAGAGCGCGGAGAAGCAGTTCATTATCTTTGCAATTCACATAAGGTATAACGATCCTCTAATAATATATTGATTTTGAACTGCCATCTGTCATGTCTTACAAAACGTGATTACTGTTTGTTCTCAATTCATGAATATATGACATTTTAGATGGGGGTAAATCAATGTAGAAATTGATTCAACGTCTATCACGTTCCTACACCAAATTGTGTTTCAGGTACAAAATGTACAGTAAATACAAGTTAAATCTCTAAAACCAAACAGATAAAGCAATGTATTGTAAAAAGCACTGGCTTCCCATTCATTCACACTCTATAATTTAATTTAATTTAATTTTAGTATAGTCAAGCGCTTGTTTAGGTGGGGCTGAGGGTGACCCCTGATGGAGTACAAACAGATGATTTGGGTTGTTGGTCGTTCCTCTGCACGCACTTCTCTCCTCTGCTCCCATTTCACAACACCTTGATAAAGGGTCCCTGGTGAAAGCTAAAATCACTCTCTCATTCATCCTCAGCTCTGTATTGACCTCCATGCACAGTGCTGTTCAAAGTACTTAAGTCAAGGTAAAAATAAATAAATATATATTTTACTACTTAAGGAGTACTTTTACTAAAGTGTGATATGGGTTATTGCCAAGGCCTGAATACTGACTCCTTTAAAAATATAGCCTTGGGGGCAATGCTATAATTGGGCACACCAAATCGGGCACGCCAATGCCATGCATTCAGCACCAATTCCATAACATCATCGGTGTGTGAAGATGATATTTTAAAACAGCAGCATAAGGTTTGCATTGCTGTGCTTAAGGTTAGGTGAGATTATTTAAGCCAGGTCAAATGGGCAGGCTTAAGGGTGCCATGCTGTGTAAGTAATGTGGGAGCACTAGCTTAGTGGTTAGAGCACCAGTCTTGCCATCCAGAGGTGGCCAGTTCAAATCTTACCACCCTCCTTGAGATAAACCTTCTATTGCCTCAGGTATGAAATTAGACTGTGAGCCCTCCAGGGACAGAGAAATACACAGTGTACCTGAATGTAACTCACCTTGAGAAAGCAGGGGCGTAGACAGACAGCAGATTTTTTGGGTGGGCCTAGGCAAGAAGTGGGTGGGCACCAAGTGTTCTCCCCCACACACCAAAATAATATCTCAGCTGGTGGAAAAATGCTTCTTTTTACCTTGGCAGTCTGCAGCAGGCATGCACTGAAAACTGAGCATGTGCAGGTGCCAGTATTGTGGAGAGCAGCGTTTTCGTCACCATCAAGGGGAAGTTTTCAGCTGGCGGAGCTTGGGATCCCCACCAGCTACTGCCAAACGTGTGCTACTGTTGGGTGGGCCTGAGCCCTAAGTGGGTGGGCCCCAGCCCACCCAGGCCCACCTGTGGCTACGCTACTGAGAGGAAGGTGTTGAGAAAATCCAAATAAATATACAATGAACCCTCCATTGCCCCAGGTACAAAATAAGTACCTGTCTATAATATCTAAACAGCTTTGATTGTAACCACAAAAAGGCAGTATATCAAATCCCACTCCCATTTCCCTTTAGTTTTCTATAAGTTATGCACATAAATTGGACACTCACCCATGCTCCTTCCATGCTCTGCCCAAGGTGCAGCGAAGGGCGACTAAAATGATAGCGGGGATGGGACGACTTCCCTATGAAGGAAGACTAAGGAGGCTAGGGCTATTCAGCTTGGAGAAGAGACAGCTGAGGGGAGTCATGATAGAGGTATATAAAATAATAAGTGGAGTTGAATGGGTAGATGTGAAGCATCTGTTCACGCTTTCAAAAATACTAGGACTAGGGGGCATGCGATGAAACTACAGTGTAGTAAATTTAAAACAAATCAGAGAAAAAGTTTCTTCACCCAATGCATAATTAAACTCTGGAATTCGTTCCTGGAGAACGTGGTGAAGGCGGTTAGCTTGGCAGAGTTTAAAAAGGGGTTAGACGGTTTCCTAAAGGAAAAGTCCAATAACCATTATTAAATGGACTTGGGAAAAATCCACAATTCCAGGAATAACATGTATAGAATGTTTGTACGTTCGGGAAGCTTGCCAGGTGCCCTTGGCCGCTGTCATGGACAGGATGCTGGGCTCGATGGACCCTTGGTCTTTTCCCAGTGTGACATTACTTATGTACTTATTCATACTCACTCGCAGTTATTTTCTACCTTATAGACTATCACATATAAGTGTGCTCAACAATATAAACTCATTGCATAAGGTATGATATGCATAGGCCACCACTCTGTGCACTTATATGTGCAAGGTACATATTCTACTACTACTACTACTACTACTTATCATTTCTAAATCGCTACTACACTTGAACATGAAGAGACAGTCCCTGCTCGACAGAGCTTACAATCTAATTGGGACAGACAAACAGGACAAATAAGGCATAAGGACAAAGAGAAGCAAGATTCCGGAATCCCAAAGAGTAGCAAGATTCTGCGCAGAATCCCAACAGTAGAAAGATTCCAGAATCTCAAACACTACTACTACTTATCATTTCTATAGCGCTACTAGACGTACGCAGCGCTGTACACTTGAACATGAAGAGACAGTCCCTGCTCGACAGAGCTTACAATCTAATTAGGACAGATAAACAGGACAAATAAGGAATAAGAGTAGGAAGATTGTGTGTGGAATCCTAAAGAGTAGCAAAATTCTGGAATCCGAAAGAGTAGCAAGATTCTGGAATCCCAAAGACTACTACTACTTATCATTTCTAAAGCGCTACTAGACGTACGCAGCGCTGTACACTTGAACATGAAGAGACAGTCCCTGCTCGACAGAGCTTACAATCTAATTAGGACAGACAAACAGGACAAATAAGGCATAAGGACAAAGAGTAGCAAGATTCCGGAATCCCAAAGAGTAGCAAGATTCCGCGCAGAATCCCAACAGTAGAAAGATTCCGGAATCTCAAACACTACTACTACTTATCATTTCTATAGCGCTACTAGACGTACGAAGCGCTGTACACTTGAACATGAAGAGACAGTCCCTGCTCGACAGAGCTTACAATCTAATTAGGACAGACAAACAGGACAAACAAGAGATAAGGGAATATTAAAGTGAGGATGATAAAATAAGGGGGCTGAACAAGTGAATAAGGGTACATATAACTGTCTACACTCAGTTATAGAACTGCCCTTCGCGTGAATAAACTGGGATGAAATTTGGCCATCACTTCTGCAGAATGGCTTGGCTTAACAGCGTCTCGAAGAATGACTGCATGTTCTGTCTTTTGGTTTAGGTGTGTGCATACATCGTCTAATGAAGCTTTACTGAATAATTTCCTCATTCACTGTTTGGAAATATTCTATCATAAAGGATTCAGTGAAGAAACTGGCTGCTGATGTTTCTTATTCTGCAAATGATAAAGTAACAGTCTCATTGGTTGGAAAGCCCAGCTGGCAAAGATGACACCAGTCTGCTGGCCTGAAAGTTTGGACCAGGTCCCACCCCCTCCCTCCCTCCTAGTCTACACATTGCTATTTTACAAATCTTAACTGTATCTGATTAAATGCTTTTAATACAAGCCAAGCTGTAAAGAGTGCCTTTTCTGTTACAAGAACTAAAATGGAGATTGTATGACACATGGACTCTTTATGCAGATGGCCAATTCATTAAAAGCACAGGTGGCTTAGTTCCTAGAAGTTACATGAAACCAACAGTAGTAAACCCTTCCCACATTCTCTTTTTAATCACTGGAAAAATGCGTATAATATCTCCTTTGGCACTTCCCATGTCACAGAACTTTTTAGGAACCTTTTTCAACTGTAAATTTCGCTTGTGGTTTTGTTAGTGGCAGAAAATCCTTAGCAAGTGACAGACTTAAAATTTGACTTTGTTTATGCACGATAGTCTGTTAAAATGTGTTTTTATTTATTTATTTAGATTTTGCTCACACCTTTTTCAGTAGTAGCTCAAGGTGAGTTACATTCAGGTGCACTGGATATTTCTCTGTCCCAGGAGGACTCACAATCTAAGTTTGTACCTGAGGCAATGGAGGGTTAAGTGACTTGCCCAAGGTCACAAGGAGCAGCAGTGGGATTTGAACTGGCCATCTCTGGATTGCAAGACTGGTGCTTGAACCACAAGGCCACTCCTCCACTATGGCAATACTGCATGTAGAATCTCAAATAGTAGCAACATTCCAGAATCTCAAAAAGTGGCAACATTCCATGTAGAATCTTCAATAGTAGCAACATTCCATATATTTATTTAGATTTTGCTCACACCTTTTTCAGTAGTAGCTCAAGGTGAGTTACATTCAGGTACTCTGGATATTTCTCTGTCCCAGGAGGGCTGACAATCTAAGTTTGTACCTGAGGCAATGGAGGGTTAAGTGACTTGCCCAAGATCACAAGGAGCAGCAGTGGGAGTTTGAACCGACCACCTCTGGATTGCAAGACTAGAGCTCTAACCATTAGGCCACTCCTCAACTCGCAACATTCCATCTAGAATCTCAAATAGTAGCAACATTCCAGAATCTCAAAAAGTGGCAACATTCCATGTAGAATCTTCAATAGTAGCAACATTCCATATATTTATTTAGATTTTGCTCACACCTTTTTCAGTAGTAGCTCAAGGTGAGTTACATTCAGGTACACTGGGTATTTCTCTGTCCCAGGAGGGCTCACAATCTAAGTTTGTACCTGAGGCAATGGAGGGTGAAGTGACTTGCCCATGATCACAAGGAGCAGCAGCAGGATTTGAACTGGCCACCTCTGGGTTACAAGACCAGAGCTCTAACCACTAGGCCACTCCTCCAATTACTTTCCAGGAGTTACTGTATTGTAAACCTGATTCAGCGGTTCCAGACACACCCCTTCGCTCTTCTTTTCTCTTGCAGTTGCTTCATTTAAGAGTTCTTCCGGCTGGTTCACAGGTGAAGGCCCTTTGTCTGTACTCAACAGTTCCTTCGCAAATCCATTCAGCCTTTGCCAACAGCCTACATGGAGTACTCTGCTCTGTATTGTTAGCTTGTTCTTATTTATTCATATGTAGGCGGTAAAGCAGTTTTAGTACACAACAGTCTATTTTTCAAGACAATACTGGATCTGTGGTAACCACAATGCTTTACAGCCAGATCTGTCTTCTAGACACATGTTTTATTATCCAGACCTACATGAACCTAAATCAAGCTAGAGCAGTGGTTCTTAACCTATTCCTCAGGACACACCCAGCCAGTCTGGTTTTCTGCATATCCACAATGAATATCCACGACGGAGATTTGCATATAGTGCATGCAAACCTCTCTCATGCATGTTCATTGTGGATAGCCCGAAAACCTGACTGGCTGGGTGTGTCGTGAGGATGGAGTTGAGAACCCCCAGGCTATAGGGATTTTTTCAAAAGGAACAGAAACAGATGTTCGTTCTGTCAGCTGAGCAGTTGATGTATCTGGGCTGATCATCCCCTCTGCCATTTTTATATTGACTCAGTAGATTTCTTCTGTTTCCATGGCCTTCCAGCCAGTGGCGTAGCCAAGGGTGGGCTTTTGGGCTCATGCCCACCCAGTACCAGCATAGCTATAATGTGGCTGGTAGGGATCCCCAAGCCCCATCAGCCGAAAACTCCCAACAACTGTCCCTCCTGCATACCTTGTAAATAGCAGATCTTCGCCTGCAGTGAGCAGTGACTGATGCATACTGCTCGCACCGGCCCCATAGCCTTTGCTCTGATGTATTCTTCTTGCCTGGGCAGAAACAGGAAATTGCATCAGAGGGAAGGGTATGGAGCCAACATCAGCAGTGTGTATTAGTTGCTGCCCCTTGCCGGTGAAAATCTGCTATTTAAAAGGTATATGGGAGAGGGAGAATATTTGAAAGACCATATGGCATGCAGGTGACAGAAGGAGAGAGCACATCATCTGTGGGATGAGGCGGGATTCTTCTGCTCACCCATCTTGGGCCCAGGCCCACCCAAAATTGGGTATCTGGCTACGCCTCTGCTTCCAGCTCAATTAGAACACACCACCCGTAGGCATATGTCACCATTAGCTTTTGTATGCAAATATCTGGCGTGTTTTGCCTACTTGTAACCCTCTCCTTGAATTGAGTTATTGTACTAACAATGTTTAACCAGGAGCTACAGACCATGGCCCCCTTCTGGAATCTGTACCCTGAGCTTGAGTACTAGATTTTTCCTTCATTTGAAGACTGGGATTTCTTCCTCTCTGGGGCTATAATGCTGCTTTTGTTATATCCCTGTCTCATGCTGGTCCAGGGAGCAGAAGCTGGGCTTGGGACCCAGCCTGGGTATGGTACTGTTGTGTTTCTGAAGTTGTTCCCATAGTACATAAGTACATAAGCATTGCCATGCCGGGACATACCAAGGGTCCATCGAGCCCAGCACCCTGTTTCCGACAGCGGCCAAAAGAACAAACAATTTGTCCCGCCCTTCCCAGAAATAGTGGATCATTCCCACGTCCATTCAATAACATTCTATGGCCTTTTCCTCCAGAAAGCCGTCCAAACCTTTTTAAAAGTCCGCTAAGTCAACCGCCTTAATCACTTTTTCCGGCAATGAATTCCAGAATCTAACTACGCATTGAGTGAAGAAAAATTTCCTCCGATTCGTTTTAAATTTACTACACTGCAGCTTCATCGCATGCCCCCTTGTCCAAGTATTTTTGGAAAGCGTAAACAGACGCTCCACATCGACCCGTTCCATTCCACTCATTATCTTATAGATCTCTATTATATCTCCCCTCAGCTGCCTTTTCTCCAAGCTGAAGAGCCCCAGCCTCTTCAACCTTTCCTCATAGGGAAGTCGTCCCATCCCCTGTATCATCTTGCCGCCCTTCTCTGCACCTTTTCTAATTCCACTATATCTTTTTTGAGGTGCGGCGACCAGAATTGAACACAATATTCGAGATGCAGTCGCATCATGGAGCGATACAACGGCAGAATAATATCCTCATTTTTGTTTTCCATCCCTTTCCTAATAATACTCAACATTCTATTTGCTTTCCTAGCCGCAGCAGCACATTGAGCAGAAGGTTTCAACGTATCATCAACGATGACACCTAGATCCCTTTCTTGGATCTAGGTGTCCTAACTAGTGAATTTCAGGATATCTACAATGAGAGGATAATTTTATACCAAAGTACCTGGTTTAAGAGGGCAAGTGGGCACCTACTTTGGCACTAATTTATTAGGAAACCTAGGGACCTGTGTCTTTATAAAGTACTAATGTACGTGGCAGAAATCAAACTTACCTTTTTGACTTAAAGGCAATGTAGCCCCTTGTACACAACTACCAAGCTGTGAATGACTTATAGGGGGCTGCCAGAAGCAGATGGATGGTTGAGTTGGCCAGAGGCTGGCTACCCAACAGAAATCCCAGTGCAGGATTTGAAATCAGATTACAGCCACAGTAAGCAAGTGATCTATCAATTGTACCACAAGGTCAGGTTCATGGTCACCTCCCCAAGATTATTCAAGTATGCATATAAATTAGCGTATTTCCTAATCTATGCATGTACTTGTGAACTCCACTCATGCTTCACCTAAACTGCTCCCCTGTTCATACCTATCAGCAAAGTAAACATCACAGGTAGATAGATTTGCATACCTGCCTCCATTGCATGCAAATCTGTCTCATGCATAGTCAATGTGGATGTCCTGAAAACCCAACTGGTCCCTGGCTTGACACTAATATGTAGACTGGTATAGGGGAGACTACACCTTCAATGGCATTTTAGTTTGTTAACTTTCTCCAGCCCTAAGGGTATGCGCTATCTAGCAGCAAGCTTTTGGTCACAGTTTCTGAATGGTATTAAAGCTTTGTCTGGTTTTGATTGTTTTAAGAAAATGCTCAAAACCTACCCTTTTATGAAATAGGTCTTGAATACAATAAATTAACTAATACTTTTGTTGGGGAGTATTGATGAATGATCCTAGATATGTGGAGGGGCATTTTCGATCGTGGACACCCATCTCTAAGGGCGCCCATCTCCGAGGACGGTGCCGCGAAGGGGCGGGGCCAACCATATTTTCTAAATGAGATGGCCGACCATCTTTCATTTCGATAATACGGTTGGCCCCGCCCAAATGTCAGAGATGGCCGGGTTTGAGATGGCCGGCCTCGGTTTTTGCCCATAATGGAAGTGAATCCAAGTGAAACAGCACCCCCCACTGGCAGGTCTGCAGGTGGAGGACTCCCGCTTAGCTTAGAGAGAACAGTGATGTCGATACTGGGTTACGCTAGTATTCTATAATGACACCTGGGCACCCAGATATCATTATAGAATTTGCTCCTTTTACATGTTATTGGGGTGTCTAACTGGCAACGAGTGAACTTGTGAAGACTTTCTGTTTCACTGCAATTTTGAATGGGTCAGTAATAAAATTAATAAGCAGAATGTGGCTCTATTTATTATTTCTATAGTGCTACTAGATGTACAGGTTATATTCAGGCAACATCTCTATCCCTAGATGGCTCACAATCTAAGGTGGGGTAACAGAGGGTTAAGTGACTTGCCCAAGGTCACAAGGAGCTGCAGTGGGAATCGAACCCACTTACCCAGGATCTCAGCTCACCATATTAACCATTAGTACTACTACTACTACTACTAATCATTTCTATAGCGCTACTAGACGTACGCAGCGCTGTACACTTGAACATGAAGAGACAGTCCCTGCTCGACAGAGCTTCCAATCTAATTAGGACAGACAAACTGGACAAATAAGGGATAAGGACAAAGAGTCACAAGATTCCGGAATCCCAAAGAGTAGCAAGATTCTGTGCAGAATCCCAACAGTAGAAAGATTCCGGAATCCCAGAGACTACTACTACAACTTATCACTTCTACAGCACTACTAGACGTACGCAGCGCTGTACACTTGAACATGAAGAGACAGTCCCTGCTCGATAGAGCTTACAATCTAATTAGGACAGACAAACAAGAGATTAGGGAATATTAAAGTGAGGATGATAAAATAAGGGTTCTGAATAAGGGTTAGGAGTTAAAAGCAGCATCAAAAAGGTGGGCTTTTAGCTTAGATTTGAAGACGGCCAGAGATGGAGCTTGACCTACCGGCTCAGGAAGTCTATTCCAGGCATATGGTGCAGCAAGATAAAAGAACAGAGTCTGGAGTTAGCAGTGGAGGAGAAGGGTGCATTAGGCTACTCATCCGCTCCAAAACACTCATCCTTTTTTTGCTGGATCTGAAAGGCTAACATTAGCCGCTATTAGCATCTTCAATTGTATAAGAGTTGCCCTTGGAAGTTAGGGCAGTTTCATCAGGCTCAAAGTGCACCATTCTACTTCCACATGCCTATCAGCACCTGCACAGCTCTATCCTGGGCTAAAAATAGAGCATTCCAGTAGCCCCAGAACTGAATTTCCCAAATCCGATACCTCACGTAATAACGGTTAATAAAAGCCATGTCATGCTCGGCATCTTGAAGGGTTGTCTGTGATTTTCAGCTTTTCCCTGCTGTTGGTAGGTTTTTAGCTAACAAATGATGCCAGCAATTAGACTTAAATATTAATTCAAGCAATAGTAAACCAGAACCTCACCAATAATTAGTGAGAAGTGTTACAGGCTTGAATAAAAGCAATTATGAAACTGCGATGAATAAACGGCATCAGCTGAATCTTTAGTGCACGATCTTACTAATGAAAAAAAAAAAGTACCCAGCTGTCATAATTAATGCTGAAAAAAAAGCTTAGGAATCATTAGCAAATGTTCTACTTACATTTTGACACTGTGTGTGGTCTGGAAAATTTGGCACAACCGTCTTTCTCTGGTTCAATTACGCCCTTGTAAAACAACGGCACATTTGATGTACATGTACTTTGCAGATCATATTTTGAAATTGTATACGCTTCATATCTGTCTGTATCTGTGTGGTACAGTACCAAGAGACCATTATGGTTTTCAGATGTACTTTGTACTGGTGCTGAAACAATGGAAGTCATTCTTCCCTTCATAAATGAACAGGAAGCCACTGCTGAAATGTAGATTATCCTTGGTATTATGTAACCTGAAAGCATTGTATTTCTTTTCTCTTTGAGTTAACGGCGAAGTGATTTTGAGGGCACCAGGCTTTGAGTCAGGAGGACATTCTGGATGGGAACTGAAGAGAAGTTTTCACATCTACTAATGCAGTAGAGACCATCTTTTACAATGAGAGAGAGAGAGAGAGAGAGAGAGTGGAAGAGAAATAGGAAGAACAACCAAAATAACGTGCCAAGCTTTGGTCTCTGCTTGGTGCTGCCTTAAAGAAACAGAAGAACAAAGAACCTCGCAGAGATAATATCACAAATTAGACAGTGAAGGTGACTCAATAAAACGATGACTCTGCATGTAGTCTAGATGTTTTTATTGGTCAACAAAAATGACTCTTTGGTCAGCAACAACAACTTGCCATGGCTGTGTTTCAGCTAACTATTGCTTAAGAGCTATTATCAACACTGATTAGCTTGTTAAGCCAATTACGTTATGCACATTGTTAGAGAATATGCTTGCATTTCAGCGTGGATCTCTAGGCGCACTATATAGAAACTGGGGATATATATTGAATCTGGTCCTATAAGGGTAAGGCTACAACAGGGCACCTACTTTAAACTGGTTATGGCACCTGTTTTAAGCCTATTCTATATAGAAAACTGGGCGCCTACTTTTCCTTATAGAATATGGATGCAAGTGGTTGAAAATGTGTGTACACTTACCCCAGCCCTATGGTGGTGTAAATTCCTGTGACTAGATACCAGTACATATGTACATAAAGGGTTGCGTGTAAATGATGGAATTATATAATGTACACTTTGCCCAAACTCCACCTATTCGCATGACCACTGGCCAAGTATGTACCATGAAATTTCAGCTGGTTGGTACATTATATAGCTTCTTACATTTCGCAACTACCCATAGAGTTCAGTGCAGATCACAGAGAAGAGTAATCGAGCAAACCCTGAGAATTTACAATATTAAGCTAAGCAGCCAATTAATTATTATTATTATTATTATTACATTTGTATCCCGCGCTTTCCCACTCCTGGCAGGCTCAATGCGGCTTACATAGTAATGGGAAGTACAATATAACAATATAATATAACAAATATAACAGAATAATAAAAGAGATAAGTAGGTAGAGGTAGGTAATGGAGAAGGCAGAAAGGTGGGAGATATAGTCTGGAATAATTTCGTTGTCTCCTGGGTATGTGTTGGGTAGATGGGTTCATAAGATTAGTCTGGGTCATTTGGATAGGCTTGCTTAAATAGGTGGGTTTTTAGTGCTTTCCAGAAGGGTAGACAGTCACAGATTGAACGGATAGGTCTGGGGAGGGCATTCCAGAGTTGGCTGCCCAGGAAGGAGAAGTTGGATCCATAAAAAGTTTTGTACTTGAGTCCTTTGCAATTGGGGTAATGAAGGTTGAGGTAATTCCGCGAAGATTCAGACATGTTTCTGGTTGGAAGGTCAATCAGGTTAAACATGTATTCCGGAGATTCACCATGGATAATCTTATGGATTAATGTATGGACCTTGAAGTTGATTCGCTCTTTAATGGGGAGCCAGTGAAGTTTTACACGAAGAGGTGTTGCACAATCAAAACGTGATTTGCCGAAAATAAGTCTCGCTGCAGTATTTTGGGCAGTCTAAAGTTTTTTTAGGATATGGGTCTTGTTAAAAAAAAAAAAACCACTAGAAACATATAGAATCGTAATATTTAAGTCAAGATTTAAACACTACCATTATTAGTAATTAACTAAACCGAAGACTCTGTTAAAACTGTCTTAAAAAGGAAAGTTTTTAATAATTTCCTGAATTCTAGATAATGTTGGATCTTTCTCAAGTAAACTGGAAGTGAATTCCAAATTGCTGGAGTTTGATATACAAGCCAGCTCATAATCGAAAGTGATCGCCGGCCATTTCCCGACACAAATCGGGAGATGGCCGGCGATCTCGGAAAAGCGGCGAAATCGGTATAATCGAAAGCTGCTTTTTTTTACAGCATTGCTGCTTTCCTGTCGCCTTGCCGGCGAAAGTTCAAAGGGGCATGTTGGCGGCGAAGCGAAGGCAGGACATGGGCGGGTATGGGCGTGGCTACCAGATAGCCGGCTTTCGCCGATAATGGAAAAAAAAACGGCGTTAAGCAGTATTTCGCCGGGTTTACTTGGTCCTTTTATTTTCACGACCAAGCCTCAAAAAGGTGCCCAAACTGGCCACATGACCACCGGAAGGAAGCGGAGATGACCTTCCCGTACTCCCCCAGTGGTCACTAACCCCCTCCCACCAAAAAACCCCACTTTAAACACTTTTCTTTCCAGCCTGTATGCCAGCCTCAAATGCCGTACCCACCTCCATGACAGCAGAATGTGTTCTGTCTTCCGACAGCCTTTTCCTGCTTGTGATGTGGCTCTGGGGTGAGTGTGACACCTTTTCTGTTATTTGCACTGCAGAGTCACATCAGCAATGCATTGTGGTGGGTGTAGGTATTGGTAGTTGGTAGGATCTACTCCCCTGCTTACTGGGTCAGAGTGTGCCCTGTTTTGTTTCCTGTTGTAGTCCATGCGGTAGTGGCCATTTTTGTAAGCCAGTTTTAGTTCCCTTTCCTGTGTTACCCACGTTAGAGAACTTAGTTCTTACCTTGAATGGTGCTGAAAGAGGGCATTGTACACCATTGTGCCAGCTCTGACCTACTGCTCATCTTAGTACCAGGGGACTCTTTGCCAGTGAGGCACAACCTCTGATCTGCAGTTAACTGTGAGTAAACGTGCTTATTCAAATAAAGGACTTTTTCAAAGAGATTAGTCTTCAGGTGTCAACTGGTGTGCCAAAGTTATACAGCAGAAATAAGTCGTAGAGGCTGTATGCAGGTCCCTGGAGCAGTTTTAGTGGGTGCAGTACATTTGTGGGTAGTGGGTTTTGGGGGGGGGGGTTGGGGGGCTCAGCTCCCAAAGTAAGGGAGCTATGCACGTGGGAGCTTTTCTGAAGTCCACCGCAGTGACCCCTAGGGAGCCTGGTTGGTGTCCTGGCATGTCAGGGGGGCCAGTGCACTAAAAATGCTGGCTCCTCCCACGGCCAAATGTGTTGAATTTGGCCGGGGTTTGAGATGGCCGACATAACTTTCCATTATCGCTAAAAAACGAAGCCGGCCATCTCAAACCCCGGCCAAATCCAATGCATTTGGCTGGCCGGAACCGTATTATCAAAACAAAAGATGGCCGGCCATCTTTTTTGAAAATACAGGTCTGGCCAGCTGTTTGCGGCGCCGCCAAAATACATCGCCGGCCATGTATTTCGCCGGCGCCGTTCGATTATTCCCCTCAAGGTCTACTAGGATTAGGATCATGAAGCAAGAAACGATCATGGAGGCCTCTTACGTGGGTAAATATCTAGGTGGCTCCTTGTACAATTACTCCTGGGGTCACACTTCCAATAACAGAGGATTAAAAAAAAAATCCGAAAGAGACATTCATGGACTATAACTTTAAAACCTAACCCCGCCTTAAAGCTAGACCTTGTCCTGTTACTTTTGTATAAATGCTTTTCATTTATGTGTATTTGTATAATGACAGGATTGAACTTTCACTTGCGGAATAGCCCAGTCACCAATTTGCTATTTCTTCCCTTTGTGTATGTTGTGGTGGAGTTCTACAGGATACATCCTTTCCTGATTGTTCAGAGGGATCCAAAATGGGATATTTAGATTAAATATCTATCGAACTCTAATTGGGAGTTTCAGATTGTATTATTATATTTTGTAGTCTAAAATTACTTTCACAAAAACAATAGACCAGTTTGAGGAGGGCTGGTGTTATTTTTGTATATTTAATTCTATACTCTGTGGTTAAGTTGATTGGGTAACCTAGTAACCAATGCCTACGTTGCCTCTTTTATGCCTCAATGGGTTTGTGTCGGGCTGTTGTAAGTTACTTCTCTGGATTTCCCTTCTAATCTTTAGAGGCAGATAGGGTAACCTGTGGGATTTCCCCATGGGTTAGTGACTTCCTTTGCATGAAACATAGATGTCCATGCCAGTGAGAAATTTTACTTCTGGGATGTATGACACAAAGAGACAGTCTCTGCTCAAAAGAGCTTACAATCTAAATAATAGAGGCAGACAAGACAGTTACGGGTGAGGGAAGTAATGGGTGAGAAGGAAGGAAGGGACAATTGAGTAGTGGCTAGGAGCTAAAAGCAGCAGTGAAAAGGTGGGTTTTCAGCATAGATTTGAAAACAGGTAGAGATGGAGCTAGACGTATAGGTCCAGGAAGTCTATTCCAGGCATAAGGTTCCGCGAGAGAAAAGGAGCAAAGCCTGGAGTTAGCAGTGGAGGAGAAGGGGGACGACAAGAGAGATTTGTCCAGTGAGCGGAGTTCACGGGGAGGAATGCAGGGAGAGATGAGAGGTGTAATTAGCATTTTTGCAAAAAAGCACTTTTGCTTGTTATTTTTAAAAGATTCATAATAATTAATAACCACTCTTCACTTTAAGCTGAGCGGGAGTCCTCCACCTATGGTCCTGCCAGTAGGGGGGGGGGGGGGGGGGGCTGTTTCACTTCACGTTTTGAATGGTGAGGAACAGGCAATCTCTGCAGGACTCCAGGGAACCTGCCTGTCCATAGTGATTGAAAATACAATATTGAAGCACCAGTTCCCTACTGGCAGCAGTCCAGTTGGAAAACTCCCGCTCAGGAGTCCCTGTATAGTGCAAAAGTTGAACTTCTCACCATTCTATAGTATCTGAAAGAAATGACCTAGTATCTGTTGTAACAAACACAGGAGCGTGCTCAATTTAGAAGTGCGTGCTCCTGTGTTTGTTACAACAGATACTAGGTCATTTCTTTCAGATGCTGTAGAACGCTGAGAAGTTCAATTTTTGCACTATACAGGGTCTCCTGAGGCAGGCCCTGGTGGCCGAAACACGATTCGTGTTGAGTCCATTGCATATTTTTTTTGAATAAAACTTCTGATGTTTGAGTCCGTTGGACGATTTTTCTACATCATCGTTTGTATCACCTTCGCTGTGTTTGCCTGCTCGCTGATTTATAGACTACCCCTTTGCAGCTGGGGAAATGGACAATTAGGTGGTCTCTCAGCTTCTCCTTGAGATTCGGTAGCAGTAATTCTACTACTGACATCATATAGCTGGGTGCAGCGCCATAGACAACCTGGTATACGAAAGCACAAATTTTAATAATCACTTTCGCCCTTATTGGTAGCCATGTAGGGACTGTAGTAGTGGTGTAGCGTGGTCGTATCTGGATGCACTGCGGATCAGATGCACAGAGGTATTTTGTAGTGTTTGTGGTTCTTTGAAGATATATTCTCTGCATCCCGCATGGATCGCATTGCAGTAATCTATATATGGAATTCTATACATGGTGCCCAATTTTCACATGCAATTTAATTAACTAATGCGTCAATTAGCGACAACAATTGGTTGCTAACAATCAATTATTGGCACTAATTGGCAACAAATTAGAATTTACGCGTGCATCTTCCTAGTCGGGATTCTATAAATATGCGCATATAAATTTTCCACATGGATCGAAAAAGGGGGCCTAGCCATGGGAGGAGCATGGACGGGTCATGGGCATTTCTAAAATTTGTGCACAGTGTTAATGATTGTGGCTTATCTGCATCTAAATTAGGCATGTGTATTTCCCTATGAGGAAAGGCTAAAGCGGCTAGGGCTCTTCAGCTTGGAGAAAAGGCGGCTGAGGGGAGATATGATAGAGGTCTATAAAATAATGAGTGGAGTTGAACGGGTAGTACAAGAAGAGTGCTGGGTAGACTTCTACGGTCTGTGCCCTGAGAATGACAAGGACAAATCAAACTCAGGTATATATATAAAGTATCACATACCATGTAAATGAGTTTATCTTTTGGGCAGACTGAATGGACTGTACAGGTCTTTATCTGCCGTCATTTACTATGTTACTCATGTTACTATCTGTGGTGCTAACAGGATGATAATCTGCAGTGTACGCACACTGACAATTACTGCCCAGTTAACACGTGATGCCTTACCGCCGCTAAGTCAATGGATGGAGGTAAGGTCTCAGACCCAAATGGATGCACCAGGGGCGTAGCTAGACTTCGGCGGGAGGGGGGTCCAGAACCCGAGGTGAGGGGGCACATTTTAGCCCCCCCCAGCACCGCCGACCTCCCCCCCCCCGCCATTGCCGACTTTGCCCCCTCCTGCCACCGACCCTCTCGACCCCCCCTCCCGCCGCCAACCCGTCGTCGCCTACCTTTGCTGGCGGGGGACCCCAACCCCCGCCAGCCGAGGTCCTCTTCTTCTCGCAAAAGACTTCCTTCTGTTTCTGACGTCCTGCACGTACACATGCAGGACGTCAGACTCACAGAACTGATCTGCAAGGCAAGGCTTCGTTCTGTGAGTCTGATGTCCTGCACGTACAATGTGCAGGAAGTCAGAAACAGAAGGAAGCCTTTTGCGAGAAGAAGAGGACCTCGGCTGGTGGGGGTTGGGGTCCCCCGCCAGCAAAGGCAGGCGACGGCGGGTTGGTGGCGGGAGGGGGGGTCGGGCGGGTCATTGGCAGGGGGGTCCAGGGCCAAATCTACGGGGGCCCAGGCCCCACATAGCTACGCCACTGAGATGCATGCCAATTTTATTTTGCTGCATATCCATTTTCGTCCCAAAAAAAGACCCTTTTTGCAGGCGTGCTGAAAAATGGACCTGCGTGTGTCCAAAACAAGCACCTACACTAGTGCAAACCATTTATCAACATGCATTAGTAAAAGGACCCCTCAGTGCCTAAAACTACGCAAATGTAGTGTAAATCCTGGCATGTAGACTTACGTGCACTGGGCTATATAACTACGCACGTAAATCCTGTAACGCCCATAAAATGCCCCTATACCTGCCCGTAACCACACCCCTTTTTGCCTGCGCGCGTTGGAAGTTCAGCACACTTCATTACAGAATACGCTTAGTGTGCGTCTAAATTCTAATTAGTGCCTATTAATGCTCATTATTGCTTGTTAAGTGCTGTTATCGGCGCTCATTAGCTTGTTAAGCTTGTTACGAGCATTGTTATAGAATCTGCTTGGATTTGGGCACGGATCTCTAGGCGTGCTACATAGAATCTGGGGGATAGTTCTACAGATAACTTTGACCATTTTTATTCGCAGAGTAGCCAGTCGCTCAATGGTGCGACCACACCTTGAGTATTGTGTCCAATTCTGGTCGCCACATCTCAAAAAAGATATAAAGGAATTGGAGAAGGTACAGAGAAGGGCGACGAAAATGATAAAAAGGGATGGAACGACTTCCTTATGAGGAAAGACTGAGAAGGTTAGGGCTCTTCAGCTTGGAGAAAAGGCGGCTGAGGGGTGATGTGATAGAAGTCTACAAGATAATGAGCGGAGTAGAGCAGACAGATGTGAAGCGTTTGTTTACACTTTCAAACAATAATAGAACCAGGGGACACAAGATGAAGCTAGAATAAGGCAGATTTAAAACAAACAGGAGAAAGTTTTTCTTTACTCAGCGTGTAGTTGGACTCTGGAACTTGTTGCCGGAAAATGGAGTGACAGCAGCTGGTCTTATGGAGTTTAAAGGGGGTTTGGACAGATTCCTGAGGGAAAAGTCCATTGAACATTATTAAAAAATTAAAATATATATGGGTTTTGCCAGGTTCTTGAAGCCTGGATTGGCCGCTGTCGGAGACAGGATGCTGGGCTTGATGGACCCTTGGTCTTTTCCCAGTATGGCGGTGCTTATGTGCTTAAGGGCCAGATTTTGAGCATTTGCAAGTGCTTTGCCTGCATGATGAATTGACAGTGATGTCAGTCCTGCAGGATCCACCATTGTGAAACAGGAAATCAGAAAAATGTTTTGAAAAAGATACAGGCTTTCCCCAAGATATAAAAAGGCCACATGGCAAAAACATTCGAACAGAAAAAACAGTGCATGTTAAAAGATGCACAAGTGTTTTTGCAAGACTTTTACCCAGGTCTGAAATCTGGCCCTAAGCTGCGTAAGAATGAGGATCAAGAAAGTGAGCAATTTAGATCAATTCACAGAAAAAATTAAGGAAAAAGCTAGGTGCAGAACTCTGGCATTCTCAGTGCTAGGTCCTGGACTCCTACGCTTCTCAGGAGTTCTTGTGGTCAGTGATGTGTTCGTACCCTCAGATCTTGCCTTCTGATTAGAATCAAAAGTCAATATCTCTTTCTTGTAACTGTTTTTTTAAAAAAAACTGAGCCGCAATCTATTTAAAGATATACATGAGTTTAAGATAGCCAAACAGTTTATAGTCCAGCTTTTTCTTTCCTTGGTGGCAGGAATGTCATGGAAACCTCACGGTGTTACAGTACAAACAGGATTTCAGTAAGAAAGCACTGAGGTTTCAGACCACTGTCTCTGTTGGTCTTTTAAAATATTTGTCTTCAAGGTGTGCTGGGTCAACTTACTTTTCAATGTATTCCATCAGAATCATTAGCTGGGATACCCCTAGAATAAAGTAACAGGGCCAGATTAAATAGAAAATGAATATTTGTTACTTGCTACTGCCAGAGTACAGTCAGCTCTTTCTTTCTTTCTGATGTGCATTATTTTATGTGTATATTTATAAGCAGAGAAAGAAAGAGGGAAAAGGGGAGGGGAGAGAGAGTCAGACAGAAAATAGGGCCTTAAAAAATACTGAAGATATGTTATATTCTAAAGAAGACTAGTCAGGATCCTCAACAAAGAAAAACTTGTTCAAAGATACCGATAGTTACACAGATAGACATTTTGGGGTGAATTTTATATACTACCCAAGCTGCAAAGGACTCAGTGGCGTAAGAAGGGGGGGCGAGAGGGGCGGTCCACCCCGGGTGCACGCGCTCGGAGGGGGTGCCGGCCCCGCTGGTTCCCTGCTCCCTCTGCCCCGGAACAGGTTACTTCCTGTTCCGGGGCAGAGAGAGCAGGGAACCAGCGGGGCCGACGCAGCTCCGAGTGACGTGCACTCAGGCCGGATCGGCCCTCCCGCAGGTAAGAATGCGGTCCGGGGGGGTGCGCCGCAGAGGGGGGGTTGCACCGTGCTGCACCCGGAGGGGGGGGGGTGTGCAGCGGCGACCCGCCCCGGGTGCCATTAGCCCTCGCTACAGCACTGAAAGGACTAAAATGTAAATCAACCTATGCATCCAGCTTCTCCTACATAAACACGCAATTATGGAACGCACTACCAAACGTCTAGAAAACAATGCACGATCTAACAACCTTCCGGAAATCATTAAAAACCAACTTGTTCAAAAAGGCATACCATAACGATCCAACTCAAACACCTGAACCCTGCAACACAACGAAACTTATACCAGAACTGGACAAAACCTAATTTACTCTGGCACTCTTGAACTTCAATGCAATACCACCCTGTATTTCTCATACCGGAATTGGCGATCGCCATCACGGTATTATGTAAGCCACACTGAGCCTGCAAATAAGTGGGAAAATGTGGGATACAAATGCAAAAAATAAATAAATACGGCGCTGAAAAAAAGCGCTATTCTATAAGCCGTGCTTAAAATTAGGTATGATTTATAGACTAGCACTTATACCCAGGAATCGCGCCTAACTTTAGGCGTGACCATTTGCACCAACTGAAATGTGGTTACTGTGTGAGACTTTACTACTAGGTCAACGGCTGGCGGGAAGGTCTCAGACCCAACATGGATGCACTACAATTTTGATTTTGCCACACGCCCATTTTCGTCAAAATTTTTGAAAAAGGCCTTTTTTTACATGCGCGCTGAAAAATGGATCGGCACACACCCAAAACCCACGCCTACACTACCGCAAGTCATTTTTCAGTGCACCTTAGTAAAAGGACCCCTGGAAGCACAAGTGACTGCAAAATGGTGACTGTAGAAGAAACTTCTGTTTTCACTCGGAGACAAGCTGGGTTTGGTTAGTTGGGAACTTGCTCTTAAGGGACCTAGTACTGCTCTCTTCTCCATTCCCTGGGTTAGCTCTAGGCTGTCGCAGTTTAAACTTAAACAAGCAGTGCCCCTGTTTCCTCATAGACTAATGGTCTCTGGACTTGTATAGCAAATAAAGTATAAATGAAACAAAATGAATATTTCATTCTTATCTTTCATTTTGTTTCCTTTGATAAGGAAACAAAATGGCCTTTTTCTTAAGCTTTCATTTCATTTTCAAATGAATTCTTACCAGTAAATGAGAATAAAATTGGGACTGACTTTCCTAACTCTATAAGGAAAATTTCTAGCCTCAAGATTCTTTCTGACCCTCTTGGTGACAATGATCCTACGAAATCTTAGCAGAACTAGAACAGGATTGATTAGTATTTGCATAGCTTTAATATTTGAGAGGTAAGAGGTCAAGGTTTGCCCACCTATGACCAAGAAACATTATCAAAGCTCAATTGTCGAACTCCTTCTCTTCCTACTGTTCGCCATATAGGGTCCCCCTGGGTTCTGTTCTTGGGCCTATATGGTTTAACATCGTCCTTGCTCCTTTGGTGGTGTTTATTCAACCTCTAGGATTCTCTTTCTTTATAGATGCAGATGACACCCAAGTATTGGTCCTTTTTTCCCTGTCTTATACCAGAACACCTTTCTTTGATACCCACTAAGCTTGATTTCATTGTCAACTGGATTGCCAGTAATGGCTTGAAGTTAAATCCAGACACGACATTGGTTGTTATATTTTACCTGGCACACGTCTGAGCAAGGAATCCTTACCTCATTCTAGTAAATACAGTTCTTCTTATGGTATTCTTTAAAGTGCTGGGTGTGATTCTTTACAGTCATCTAACCTTTAACATACAAATTTCCAGTCTAGCCAACAATGTACTATTTGTGTTCTCTTGAAACAGTCTGTGCTTTGTCTTTTAATCCATTAATTAGTCCTGTCGCGTTTAGACTACTGTAACTCCCTTTAGCAAGGTTTACCTGAGGCTCAAATTAGAAGGTTTCAACTTATTCAAAGTACGTCTATCAAATTTCTTTCTGATGCCAAAACATTTGACGGAGTCACTCCAGTTCTCATTATTGAACACTGGCTTCCAATTGTTTATGGTTTCCCTATTAAGATGATCATATTAGCACACCAGTCATTTTACTTTGGCTGTCCACCACTGCTTTTTCGTTTTTTGATTCCTTATAGAGCTACCTGTGCCCTTCGTTCTACTCATCAGAATCTTATTGTTGCCTCGTCACATCTACAAGAACGATCGGATGAAATCCAGTGTTTCAGTGTCGTTGCCCCTGCCCTATGGTATAGTCTTTCTGTCTATGGGGGGCCCTTTTACTTAGGCACCTTTGTGCATCCTACACATGTCAAATTGGCACTACCGCCCAGCGACCGCATGCCCTGGGCGGTAATTCCATTTTTGGCACATGCCCAAAACACGTGGTAGAAAGTATTTTCTATTTTCTACCGCGTGGTGCTTACCCGGTGGTAATCGGTAGTTGACATGAGTTGAATGCTTACTGTGCAGTTAGTGCATGAGACCTTACCACTAAGTCAATGGGTGGCAGTAAGATAGGCCAAAAATGGACATGTACTGGTTTTAATTTTGCTGTAAATCCATCAGGGGTGTAGCCAGACTTCGGCGGAAGAGGGGTCCAGAGCCCAAAGTGAGTGGGCACATTTTAGCCCCCCTGCCGCTGCTGACCCCCCCCCCCGCCGCCGCCGCCACCACCAACAACAACTTTGACCCCCCGTCGATGGCTCTCTCGACCCCCCCTCCCGCCGCCATCCCTACCTTTGCTGGCGGGGGACCCCAACCCATGCCAGCCGAGGTCCTCTTCTTCCGGCGCAAGGCTTCGTTCTGTTTCTGAGTCTGATGTCCTGCATGTTGTACATGCAGGACGTCAGACTCACAGAAACAGAACGAAGCCTTGCAGATCAGCCAGCAACGCGGCCGCTGGCTGATCTGCAAGGCTTCGTTCTGTTTCTGTGAGTCTGACATCCTGCACGTTGTCGTGCAGGACGCCAGACTCATAGAAACAGAACATTGCCAACAAAGGTAGGCAATGGCGATGGATGGTTGGCGGCGGGAGGGGAGGTCGAGAGTGTCGTCGACAGGGGGATCCAGGGCCAAATCTATGGGGGTAAGGCCCCCGTGGCCCCACGTATCTACACCACTGACATCCATTTAACGGCAGAAAAAAATGCCTTTTTTCCAGGCTTCCTGAGGAAATGGACCAGTGCGCATCTAAAACATGCGCCTACGCCAATGCAGGCCACGTTTAGGTGTGCCTTAGGAAAAGGGCCCCTATATTTGTTGAGAAACCTCTAATCTAAAATGTAAAGCACCATTAAAAACAAACTATTTTACTTTAACTTTCCCGTCTAATTATGTTGAACTGCTTTAGATCTTCATTTGTCCTGTTTGCCTGGCATCCCTTCACCCTTGCATTCCTTACTTCCCTGTTGTGGTTTGGTATGATTGTTTGTTTTCTTTTTTAGGGGTCCTTTTACTGAGGTGCGCTGAAAAATGGTCTGCGGTAGTGTAGGCGCAGGTTTTGGGCGCGCACAGAATCATTTTTCAGCACACCTGTAAAAAAAAAGGCGTTTAAAATTTTTTTTGCCAAAAATGGACGTGCGGCAAAATGAAAATTGCCGCACATCCATTTTGGGTCTGAGACCTTACCGGCAGCCATTGACCTAGTGGTAAAGTCTCACGAAGTAACCGGGCGGTAATGACCTTCGCGCGCCAGAAAATAAAAAAATATTCTTTCTGACGTGCATAGCGGACATGCGCCAAAAATGAAATTACCACAAGGGCTATGCGGTAGCTGGGCAGTAACTCAGAATTGGCGTGCGTTGGGTGCACTTAGGCACTTTCGCGGCTTCGTAAAAGGGCCTCTTAGATACTGTTCTAACCGAGGCCTCCTTATCTTTGCTTTCAGAATCTTTGTTTTATTGTTAATATTGTAAACCACTTAAGGTGGTATTTTTTATAGGCGGTATACCAAATAAAATATGCCATAAACCATAAATCTTGGAGCTATTTGCAAAATTTTATGATGTTTTTGAAGTAGAAAGTTAATGTTTGATCTCTAACTGGTGAAATATCCAAATACTTGCAAACAACACTAGAGCCTTAAAACTAAATTTAGTTGGCGTCCATACCTGAACCTAAAGCAGAGGTAGGCAACTCCAGTCCTCGAGAGCCGCAGGCAGGTCAGGTTTTCAGGATATCCACAATGAATATGCAGGAGATAGGTTTGCATACCATGGAGGCAGTGCTTGCAAATCTATCTCCTGCATATTCATTGTGGATATCCTGAAAACCTGACCTGCCTGCGGCTCTCAAGGACTGGAGTTGCCTACCCCTGACCTAAAGGGTTTGGATTGGACTGAATCTCTCAACCTGACAGTGCAAAGATGGATTGAATTTATGGGTCATTTTCAGTGTGGGCAGACCGAATACAGAACCATATGGTGACTGATGAAGCCCTCTATAAGAATAGGAAAGAGGAATGTAATATATTGCACCCAATCAGAATCTATTGATCTAACTTCCCCACCCCCCACCCCCAAAAAAGAATTAACTAGAAGGAGAAAAAGACCTCAGATGCTCAACGTATGCTATTACTAGCTTCCAGCACTGTCGTGACTGCCTTGTATCAAGCTGAGTCTCCTCTTTACTGGTCAGAAAAACCTCTTTCCTACCCCAATAAGTGCTAATTTTTTTTATAGAATTTCTACTTTTCAAATCTATTTCAGCATGCATTTAAACTTTGCATGATACTTTTACTTCTTTCTGTGCAATATCACATGGACTGGAAATAAAAAACCTTAGGGGTCCTTAACAGTGGCGTAGCCACAGGTGGGCCTGGATGGGCCGGGGCCCACCCACTTAGGGCTCAGGCCCACCCAACGGTAGCACACGTTTAGTAGTAGCTGATGGGAATCCCAAGCTCCCCCAGCTGAAGACTTCCCCCTGATGGTAATAAAAACGCTACTCTCCACGATACCGGCACCTGCGCATGCTCAGTTTTCAGCGCATGCCTGCTTCAGACTACCAAGGTGGAAAGAAGCGTTTTCCTGCCAGCTGAGATATTTTTTGGGTGGTGGTTGGGGGGGGGGGGGAAATAATTGGTGCCCACCCAGTTCTACCTTAGGCCCACCCAAAATCTGTTGTCTAGCTATGCTCCTGGGTCCTTTTATGAAGCTGTGGCAAAAGGGGGCCTGCTCTGGTGTCACTGTATGAGTTTGAAGCATGCCAAGGCCCCCTTTTACCTCAGAGGGTAAAAGGCAGGTTTTTCTTTTTTTTTTTTAAAGAAATGGCCTTGTGCCAAGTGAAGCTTTTGCAGTGTGCCCATTTCAGAGGGGAGCACTTACCACCACCCATTGAGGTGATGATAAGGGCTCCCGTGCTAACCCAGCGGTAACAGGGCAGTACACAGCATTGCCCGATTACCACTAGGTATACACCTATGCTATGAAAATAAAAATATTTTTGTAGCACCGGAAATGGTGCGCTGGGGGTGGAAACTAGTGAGCAACGCTGATGAGCTCAACAGTGCGCCGTTCTTTCGTTGCTGCTTTGTCGAGAGCTGTTATGACATCACCACCAGTCTGTTTTAATGGCAGCTTCCTCCTCCTATTTTTTTGACTAGATCAATAGATCATCTTGTAGAAAAGGCCGCCGACAGGGGGGGGGGGGGCAAAATTCTCTGGGATTGAGCTAAGAGCAATGAGAAGGGAACGCAGGCTGAAGCGCCGACTTGCTGAGCCTGCTCGTGCTCGCCTTTCACCACTGCTGCCGCTGGGACCCCCTTAAGATGACTTTTAAGTTATGGGCGGCATGCAGGAAGGCGAGGGGCAGGCGAAGGACTGTTGTGGGAGTGGGAGAAGAGGTCGGGCAGCGGGCTGGCTCCTGGGGAACTTCCGGTTCTGGCGGGGAAATATTGGGGGGTGCTCAAGCACCCACAGCACCCACGGAGTCGGCGCTAATGATGCCTTCTCTTTTCTCTGTTATTTTAAAAATCATTGGCTTTTAAATGTGATGTTACATATCTTATGATTTTTATGCAATCTTCATATGTCTCTGAAATATTAGTATATTTAAAATTTTTTAAATATATTTTATATTTTACAATTTATATATGTTTTATATTATTAATAGGATGATATTTCTGGGAATATGTATGATATGAAAAGTTCCTAGGTATGAACTCCTTTTTTGGTCTTTGTTTTATATATTTATAAATCTATTATATGTGTTTATATTTTTATATATTATACATTTATTTATTGTATTTTCTGTATTTTTCCTATACCCCTGGTGCAGGCAGTAGGGCCGAAACACGAGCTGTGTCAGGTCTCCCTTACTGTGTTTTAAAGACTTTTGTAATAAATTATTTTGGACACCATCTGCAAAAGGTTCCTTTTTTTGTTCCTCTACTGGTTTACACTTGGTGTATTCCATCCGTGGAGGTTTTTTCCTTCTGTTTGTGCCAGACAGACGTGAAGTCCATTTCGTATAGGTCATAAAATGGATATCCAAGTTGGGCCATTCAAAATTTCCAAGGTGTTTTACAAAAGGCTCATTGAATGCAGTAGAACATATGTATTATGTAGCACGTCCAGTGGGAATATCTACATTATTTTTTATATTATTTTTTTAAACTTTAGTTTTTATTGAATTTTTAAAAATAAAGCAACAATCCAGCTTATTTTCGAAAGACAAGGCCGGCCATCTTCCGACACAAATCGGGAGATGGCCAGCAATCTCTCAAGGCTGGCAAAATTTGCATAATCGAAAGCCAATTTTGGCCGGCCTCAACTGCAGTCCGTCGCAGAGCCGGCCAAACTTCAAGGGGGTGTGTCGGCAGGGTACAGAAGGCGGGGCATTCTTAACAGATGGCCAACTTCGCCCGATAATGGAAAAAATAAAGCCGGCCCTGACGAGCATTTGGCCGACTTTACTTGGTCCCTTTTTTTTCACGACCAAGCCTTGAAAAGGTGCCCCAACTGACCAGATGACCACCGGAGGGAATCGGGGATCACCTCCCCTTAGTGGTCACCAACCACCTCCCACCCCCCAAAAAAATAAAAAACATTTTTTTGCCAGCCTCTATGCCAGCCTCAAATGTCATACCCAGCTCCCTGACAGCAGTATGCAGGTCCCTGGAGCAGTTTTTAGTGCGTGCAGTGCACTTCAGGCAGGTGGACCCAGGCCCACCCCCCCTACCTGTTACACTTGTGGTGGTAAATGCAAGCCCTCCAACCCCCCCCCCCAAAACCCACTGTACCCACATGTAGGTGCCCCCTTCACCCGTAAGGGCTATGGTAATGGTGTAGAGTTGTGGGGAGTGGGTTTGGGGAGGATTTGGGGGGGGGGGCTCAGCACCCAAGGTAAGGGAGCTATGCACCTGGGAGCAATTTGTGAAGTCCACTGCAGTGCCCCCTAGGGTGCCCGGATGGTGTCCTGGCATGTCGGGGGGACCAGTGCACTACAAATGCTGGCTCCTCCCCCGGGTTTGAGATGGCCAGGCCCGGTTTCCATTATCAGCGGAAACCGAGGCCGGCCATCTCATACCCGGCCATCTCTGACATTTGGCCGGCCCCAACCGTATTATCGAAACGAAAGATGACCGGCCATCTCGTTCGATAATAAGGTCGGCCCCGCCCCTTCATGGCGCCATCCTCGGAGATGGGCGCCCTTAGAGATGGGCGTCCCCGGTCGAAAATGCCCCTCAATATGAACCACTAAAACAAATATGCATATAGGGAGGAATTCTAAATATGGCAACTAAAATTGCATGTGCAAATTTGGCAGTGTGGCTTGTTAATCAATTAAGTTGTGCAGACACTCCACCACTCCAAAAGCAACAGGCCCTATCTTTGTTTTGATTGATTGTTTTTTTTATTATTTAGGTTTATTTTAATCTTCTAACCTTTATTAATTCATGTTATCTTTTTGCACATTTCCTCTCTCATTTGATTTCTAGTTTTTTTTCTTCTCTTACTCATTTTAATCCAATCCAGTCAATGTACAGTAATACCTCGGTTTTCGTTGACTTCGGTTATCGTCGATTTTTTTCCCCACGAAAATTTGTCTCGGATTTCATCGGCGTGCTCACGTGACCTCGCTGCTAATTTTGCGAAAATAAAGGGCGACCCACGCGTTCTCCTGCTCATTGATTCATATGGAAGTAGTTGCCTCGGTTTTCGTCGGTTTCGGTTTTCGTCGATTTTTTCCCCACGAAAAATTTGTCTCAGATTTCATCGGCGTGCTCACGTGACCTCGCTGCTAATTTTGCGAAAACAAAGGGCGACCCACGCGTTCTCCTGCTCATTGATTCATATGGAAGTAGTTGCCTCGGTTTTCGTCGGTTTCGGATTTCGCCGATTGTTTTCGGACGGATTAGCGACGAAAACCAAGGTATCACTGTACTTATATTCTGCCAACTTCCCCAAATCGAGGCTCAACCCAGATCACAAATAAGAAAAAAACCCAGCCATTTGCTGGAGCGTAACAATAAAAAGACGCAATCAGAGCAATACATACATAATATAGTCAAAACATAGCAAACTAGAAATATTCTACTATATCTTAACACTCAAAAATGTATCAAATAAAAAAAGCTTTCAGCTGACATCTAAAAGCAACATGAGGAGAAACTGCCCTAATGTCCCTGGCAAACTATTCCAGGTATTTATCACTTGAAAACTCAATGACCCATCCAAAGTTTTCTTAAATTGAAGACCAATTACTGACAGAAAATATAGCTCAAGAATTTCTTTAGACTCTGGGAAAAACACATGCTTGATTAAATGACCTGACACTGTGCCCATAAAAATCTTGTGAACAAACAGGCAAATTTAAATGCAATCCACACATGCAATGGGAATCAGTGAAGATGAACCGAAAGGAGAGTGATTCTATCATATTTGCAAGTCTTACATATACATAGTAACATAATAGATGACAGCAGAAAAAACCTGCACGGTCCATCTAGTCTGCCCAACAAGATAAGGTCAGGTATACACAAATAGTAGCACATATGAGTTTGATTTGTTTCTGCCATTTTCAGGGCACAGACTGTAGAAGTCTGCCCAGCACTAGCTCCGCCTCCCACCACCGGCTCTGCCACCCAATCTCCGCTAAGCTTCTGAGGATCCATTCCTTCTGAACAGGATTCCTTTATGTTTATCCCACACATTTTTGAATTCCGTTACCGTTTTCATCTCCACCACCTCCTGTGGGAGGGCATTCCAAGTATCCACCACTCTCTCCGTGAAAAAATACTTCCTGACATTTTTCTCGAGTCTGCCCCCCTTCAATCTCATTTCATGTCCTCTAGTTCTACCGCCTTCCCATCTACGGAAAAGGTTCATTTGCGGATTAATACCTTTCAAATATTTGAACGTCTGTATCATATCACCCCTGTTTCTCCTTTCCTCCAGGGTATACATGTTCAGGTCAGCAAGTCTCTCCTCATACGTCTTGTAATCAAATCCCATACCATTCTCGTAGCTTTTCTTTGCACCGCTTCAATTCTTTTTACATCCTTAGCAAGATACGGCCTCCAAAACTATATAAGTCTGTCAGAGGTATTGTGTAATAACAGGTTTTTTGAGTGATTTCCCAGAGACACAAGGTCAATGAGAATTACAGTAGTCGATATGTTGAAGAATTAAAGCTTGCACCAATACATGAAAGGCCTCTTTGTAAAAAAATGAGATCGAATTAGTCTAAGCTGATGACGTTTGTAAAAAAAAATTTTTTTTTAGTAATCACATTTACCAGTCATTTCTTCTACATGTTTACTATCAAGTGCAGAACTTTAACAAATGCGTCTGTGTGCTGCCTTCGTGCGGCTCCTGGGTGGCATGTGGGCGTTATGCCTAATTGGTAGGATAATATGTTGTTGTCCTTAATTTTTCCATCTAATTAAGCTTCTCTTGTTCAATACTTAATACAGGCTATTTAATATTATGCTTCACGTTAGTTAAATTCTTTTTGTCATGAACTAACTTGCTTTCTGCTGCTGTCTCGTGGAACTTACAGCTCTCATTTAATAGCGTATCCTTTTCATCTATTCATTATGGGGGTCCTTTTACTAAGATGCACTGAAAAATGGCCTGCGGTAGTGTAGGCACGGGTTTTGGGCACGCGCAGAATCATTTTTCAGCGCACCTGTAAAAAAAAAGGCCTTTTTAAAATTTTTGCTGAAAATGGACATGCGGCAAAATGAAAATGACTGCGCGTCCATTTTGGGTCTGAGACCTTACCGCCAGCCATTGACCTAGTGGTAAAGTCTCATACAGTAACCGGGCGGTAATGACCTACACTTACCAAATGCCACTTGGCATGCGTCCGATACATGCGGCAGAAAATACGAATTATTTTTCGGACGTGTGAATCAGATGTGTGCCAAAAATGAAATTACCGCAAGAGCCATGATGTAACTCCCTTTTGGTGCGCATTGGAAGCGCGTAGACGCTTACGCAGCTTAGTAAAAGGACCCCTATATTTCCTTCAACCTTGCTTTATTATAGAATAGTCTAGTCTGGTTAGTCTATCATTTTAGTCAGTAACGTTTTCTCCTTTTCTTCTCACTATTTGCTCAACTATTTTAATTCTATTATCATAGTGTCCTTTGGATCTTAATCCATCAAACTTCTCTTCTTATCCAATCCTAACCAGTCCATAATGGAATTTCTTTTCGTTAGGTGGCTCCCATTCTTGAGTCTCCAATTACATGCACTTGAGGAATATTATTATATCCAGTGGTGTGCTGGAGCAGGCTCTCACAGGCTCGCAAGAGCCGGTTGTTAAGTTTTTAAGAATTTTGGGAGCCGGTTGTTAAAGTAGGGCCCTCCATGGCTACTTTAACAACTGGCTCCCAAAATGTGGGCTTGGGCCCCCTGCTGAATTATCTTTTACTTTGCTGGTGGGGATGCTGAGCCCTGCCAGCCAAGTAAATAGACTACTGCTGCTCCCCGCGCCTTGTTTCCAGCTCTGGGCAGCAGGCTGGGACTTCTCGAGCATGTGAGAGAAGTTCCAGCATGCTGCTCAGAGCAAGACGGGAGTGGTGGCAGTCCATTTATTGGCTGCCAGCAAAGGTAGGCCTAGCGTGCCTGCATGAAGGGAGGGAGGAGAGAGAGGCAAGTGTTGCTCCCCCCCCCCCTCCCGGCCACCCCTGGGCCTTCCAACTGCAGAGCTGGCTACGTCCTGAGAAAGAGCCTGTTGTTAAAAATTTACCAGCACATCTCTGATTATATCCCAGTGATTTATGCATCTAGTCAACCTTTAATTGGTCGTTCTACTTATCCTTATTCCAATTTTCGCAATTCAGCCTATTATAAAAATAGCCATAAGTTAAAAGCACTTCAGCGTAAACATCATTTAATTAAAATCACACCCTCTTAAACTGCAACTGATTCTTATTTACCTATACTAGTAGGTTACATTAATGCTAGATCAGTGGTAGACAAATCTGAAATAATACGTGCCTGGATTGCAGATGAACAATTTGGCTTTGTCTTGACTACTGAAACGTGGATACATTCTAGGGACGATCCCATCATTAATGACTTATGTCATCCCGATCATAAGATGTTCCATTGTACTGGAGTCAAGGAAAGAGGTGGTGGCTTAGCAATTCTTTATGAATCCTTCTTCAAGCTTACACCTGTCTCTGAGTTAATTTCTCCACAATCAGCAATTATTGCTTGTGATATTAGGGATGATTATTTGTCTAAGCATATTTGTCTGGTTTTACTTTATCGCCCTCCAGGCAATTGGAATGATACAGAAAATGATATTATGGAATTAATTTCTAATACTTGTGTTTACTTGGATAGCATGTTGTTACTAGGTGGAGGAGTGGCCTAGTGGTTAGGGTGGTGGACTTTGGTTCTGGGGAACTAAGGAACTGAGTTTGATTCCCACTTCAGGCACAGGCAGCTCCTTGTGACTCTGGGCAAGTCACTTAACCCTCCATTGCCCCATGTAAGCCGCATTGAGCCTGCCATGAGTGGGAAAGCGCGGGGTACAAATGTAACTAAAATAAAATAAATCTTCATCTAGACTGATTAAATGATTCCCACACCATGGGGCCCTTTTACTAAGCCGCGTAAGCTTCCATGCGCGCCGAACATGTGCCAAAATGGAGTTACCGCCTGACTACCATGTGGCTCTTGCGGTAATTTCATTTTTGGCATTTGTCCGACACGCGCGTCAGAAAAATATTTTTTATTTTCGGGAGTGCGTAACGGACACGCGCCAAGTGGCATTTGACACGCGTAGGTCATTTACTCTCCGGATTCTTTACTGCTAGGTCAATGGCTGGCGGTAGGTCTCAGACCCAAAATGGACGCGTGGCAATTTTGATTTTGCCGCACGTCCATTTTCAGTAAAAAAAAAAGGCCTTTTTAAACAGGCATGCTAAAAAATGGATCAGCGCGCGCCCAAAACCCATGCCTACATTATCGCAAGCTATTTTTCAACATGCCTTTGTAAACGGACTCCCAAGAGTTTCACAGAATTCCTTGATCACTGGCAAGTCTCCCTTTTCACTGGTGTTCCATGTCATATCAAAGGTCACCAATTAGATCTCCTAGCGTATAGATTCACCGACTGTACTAACTTGTTCATCACATATCCAATGTGGTCTCCTGCTCCTTGGCCTGACCATTTTAAGTTAACTTTGATTCTTAATTGGAAAGAATGTTCCGGCAAATAATAGAACCCTCTGCATAACTAGGGGCAGAGTTAGTGCTACTGAGTGAATTTTGGTCTATTATACTATTCGATCAGTCATCGTAAACGTCCTTCTCCTGTAATTTCTTTCAATTTTGGGATGACATAAATAGGGCAACACTGGATAGAATAGCTCCTGAGAAACCAAAACTGAGGCCTACCAAACAACTATCCCTTTGGTTTACAGAGGAACGTCTAGTGGCAAAGAGAAAATGTAGGCACCAAGAAAGAATCTGAGCCAAATCTAGAACCAAGAAAAATTGGTCCTCCTGGAGAAAACTATGTAAGGAATACAAGCATGCAATTAAGAAAGCTAAAGCTTCTTACTACGCAAAGCATATTGGTGGTCCCCAAATTATTTATTTATTTGTGACATTTATATCCCACATTATCCCAAACAAGTTTGAGTTCAATGTGGCATATAAGAAACAGTATAAGAGACATAACAAAGAATAATGCATAAGAAAGTAATTTGTTGAAAGAATCCAATTTTACAATACTGTATACCTTACATGTACTGGGATAGCTACGGATGTTTAACATTTAGAAAATCTATTATGAATGCAGGGGCGTAGCCAGACAACAGATTTTGGGTGGGCCTAGTCAAGAAGTGGGTGGGCACCAAGTGTTCTCCCCCCCTCCCCCCCGCCACCACCAAAAAAATATCTCAGCTAGTGGGAAAACGCTTCTTTCCACCTTGGTAGTCTACAGCAGGCATGCACTGAAAACTGAGCGTGTGCACGTGCTAGTTTCATGGAGAGTAGCATTTTCGTTAACATCAGGGGAAACTCTTCAGCTGGTGGAGCTTGGGATCCCCACCAGCTACTGCTAAACATGTGCTACTGTTGGGTGGGCCTGAGCCCTAATAGGGTGGGCCCTGGCCCACCCAGGCCCACCTGTGGCTACGCCACTGTATGAATGAGAAATATAAAGCAAAGAGAAGGTTAATGGTAAATAGAGTAATAACCAATTTAGATAATAATTAGTTGTTTGAGATATGGTTATTCTTTCTGAGTGTTTGTTTGAATGGGAACAATTTGAGGATTTTGCAGAATCTAGTATATTCCTGTATATTTCTTATTTTGGGAGGTAAGGAGTTCCACCATTTGGTTCCTAGGCAATTAGCATTAGAAAGCTCTACTCCTTAGTTAATTCCTTGCTAAATACTCATTCAGTAGCCACCATCAATGTACCTATCCCATTTGCAGATCAACTTGCGAGTTATATCCTTCTTCGTTAAGTTGTACAACGCTGCGTAACCCTAGTAGTATTAGTATTTTGAGCAGAAAATTATTAAAATCAGAAATGAGCTAAATGGTACTAATATTACCTTAGCCGACCAACTTAGGTATCTTTTCACAAAGGCACGCTAATGTTTTCAGTGCACACTAAAAATTAGCATCTTAGCGTTTAGTGCATGTGAATTTTTAGTGTGCGCTAGAAACGCTAGTGTGCCTTTGTAAAAGACGCCCTTAGTTCTTCAAACATTTCTTCCCTAGGTTCACCTGCTGTTAGGGTTTGGTCTTCCTTCTCTCTACCAACTCTTGCTTCAGTTAAATTCTTTCTCTCCAAATATTCACCTTCATATTGCTTGTTAGATGTGTGCCCTGCCTATTTATTGAAGTCAGCACCTGACCTGTTCGTTAGCTGTCTTATATCTAACCTTTCTTTTACATTGTCTCAAGGCTTACTCCCTAAAGATAAAGGCAAAATAATTCTCATGCCCATTCCTAAGAACCCCAAGTCTAGCATGAGTACATAAGTACATAAGTACATAAGTAGTGCCATACTGGGAAAGACCAAAGGTCCATCTAGCCCAGCATCCTGTCACCGACAGTGGCCAATCCAGGTCAAGGGCACCTGGCACGCTCCCCAAACGTAAAAACATTCCAGACAAGTTATACCTAAAAATGAGGAATTTTTCCAGTCCATTTAATAGCGGTCTATGGACTTGTCCTTTAGGAATCTATCTAACCCCTTTTTAAACTCCGTCAAGCTAACCGCCCGTACCACGTTCTCCGGCAATGAATTCCAGAGTCTAATTACACGTTGGGTGAAGAAAAATTTTCTCCGATTCGTTTTAAATTTACCACACTGTAGCTTCAACTCATGCCCTCTAGTCCTAGTATTTTTGGATAGCGTGAACAGTCGCTTCACATCCACCCGATCCATTCCACTCATTATTTTATACACTTCTATCATATCTCCCCTCAGCCGTCTCTTCTCCAAGCTGAAAAGCCCTAGCCTTCTCAGCCTCTCTTCATAGGAAAGTCGTCCCATCCCCACTATCATTTTCGTCGCCCTTCGCTGTACCTTTTCCAATTCTACTATATCTTTTTTGAGATACGGAGACCAGTACTGAACACAATACTCCAGGTGCGGTCGCACCATGGAGCGATACAACGGCATTATAACATCCGCACACCTGGACTCCATACCCTTCCTAATAACACCCAACATTCTATTCGCTTTCCTAGCCGCAGCAGCACACTGAGCAGAAGGTTTCAGCGTATCATCGACGACGAAACCCAGATCCCTTTCTTGATCCGTAACTCCTAACGCGGAACCTTGCAAGACGTAGCTATAATTCGGGTTCCTCTTACCCACATGCATCACTTTGCACTTGTAAAGTATCCAATTATAGACCAGTGGCCTCCATGTTATTGTTAGTAAAGGTGATGGAAGGTCTGGTATCTAGTCAACTATGGAATACCTTTTGACTTATAATATCTTGTAGTTCTCATTCAGAGTTTAGACCTGCATTTAGTACAGAGACAGTTCTTACCACCTTGATAACCAGTTTCAGGATGGATCTAAGTTGGAGCAAGAAAATTTTGATTTTACAATTTGATATGCCCAGCGCTTTTGACATGGTTGACCATAATAATTTACTGAGTCTGATGGATCAGTTTGGCATTTGTGGTGAAGTGCTGCAGTGGTTCAATGATTTCTTAAAGTCAAGACAATATCAAGTAGTAAAGTTATCTGGTAACATTTCTTCACCCTGGCTGTGTGTGGGGTGCTCCAGGGTTCCCCCACTTTCTCCCATTCTATTTAATATAATGATGGTCCCACTAGGTAGATTAATGGAATCAAATGGCTTTAATACCTTTATTTATGCTGATGTTGTCACTATTCACTCCTGATGCAGGCCTGACGGCCGAAACACGACGTTGTGTCGCGTCTCCAAATCATTAATAAAGTTGTTTATTAACAAACATCTTCCAGTTTCTGGTATCCTTGGTCGCTCTCCCACTTTTTTTACCCACTTGTTTTTTCGTGGGACGTTTGAGTTCTCCGTGTTTCAGCAGATTTCTTCTCTTCGTCACTATTTACAAACCATTTAAAGAAAACAGAGAAGAAATCTTGCCTAGAATTAAGTCCAACTTGGATCTGATGGAATCTTGGGCTGCCAATTTTAAATTAAAACTGAATAAGGATAAAAACAAGTTCATAATCGTAACAAATTCTGCCCACCCAATGATTAATAAAAACGTCACTACTGATATTGTATCCTACCCTTTTTCTACCACCATGATAATCTCAGGATAGCTATTGACCAATACCTATCATTTGAACCTCTCAGGTTTCCGTGGTGATTTCTAGTGTCTCTAATTCTCTGTAGAGATTGAAAAGACTTGGGTTTTTTTTGCTCTTTAGTTCTATCTTTAGTGCTATTCAAATTTGATTTCTTTAATGCTGCTTACTCTGGCCTAAAAGACTCTCGTCAAAAAACTTCACTCAGAATATTGCACCTCGTCTATGTGTACATATTTATCAAATTCTATTTGGTTTTTTTTATCTGACTATGCATATATTAAATGTATAAAGTAGCAAATAATCCTCTCTGAGATCTTTATCAAGGAGGAAAAGACTTCAGATGCTCAACACTTTCTGCTCTCCGTTAGTATGTGGTTGAGGCCTACAACATCCACTATTGAAGAACCATTTTTTTTTCTCAAAGTGGATATCGGGCGAGCTCCTCATCAGTCAAAAACCTCCTGGTGACATTTAAATTCTATAGGGACTCTTTCTATTACTCCCCTATATGGAAAGAGAAAATCCCGGCTGCACTTATCTGAGCTTGTGGCAGTTGCTTTGGCTGGGGACGCTCTACAGCAAGCTTCTGTTTCGCTTTAAGCTTCTTAAGGAGCGAAGTCCTCCGCCTCACTGAATGCTCTGAAAAAGTACATACATCTATTAGTCTGAGAGGTGTTAAGGGTCGCGGCAACAGGGTAAGGCTAGGACGCACATACACCTGTAATTGCTTACCTATTAGTGTTCTGCCTTCATTCTAACGAGGATTGGGCTGTGTAATGGCTGCCAGCTTTTAAACTAACGCCATCCCTCTCTCCTCCAATCGTATGCGACTAGGGAGTCTTAAAGAAACATGCTGAATACCGGAATGAGTATCTTAAATAAAAGCATTCCACTCTATTCTATTGTTTAGTCCTACTGGTACTAAAGACTTCAACCTATGTATCCAACGTTGTTCTATCAGATGTAATTTTCTATCTCTATCTCCTCCTCTTACAGATTTAACTACATGGTCAATAACGAAACATTTGAAATCTTCAAATACATGAGGGGTATGCCTGACTAATCTTCTCCGATGGGTGAGATTAAATTTATGGTCACTCAGCTGTTGTTTTAACACCCTGGTGGTCTTCCCCACATATATTTTGTCGCATGGACAGGTTAACACGTACACAACGTGTGTAGTATCGTAATTAGTGTGATATCTAAGTTGATATTTCCTCTGATCATAAGGATTACAAAAAAAAGTCTGTCCTTATCATCCAAGGACAAAATATGCACTTGCCACATGCCCTGTGACCTAGACCTAAATCCGATCCTAGACATTGTGACTGAGATTGTAGCAAATCCTTGAGGTTTTGCCCTGATAATAGTTCTCTTATTGTAACTTGCTTTAAAAGTTTGATGTAAGCCACATTGAACCCAAACTTATTTGGGATAATGTGGGGTATATTTTCTACCGCATGGCACTTACCCGGCAGTAGACGGCTTTGGGCGAACGCTACATGCCTACCGCCCGGGTAGCACATGAGACCTCAGCGCTAAGTCAGTGGGTGGCGGTAAGGTCTCAGGCCAAAAATGGACATGCACTGGCTTTATTTTGCTGCATGTCCATTTTCCGGCCCCTTAAAAAAAGGCCGTTTTTCCAGGATGCGGTAAAAACTAGCCCGGCACGTACCCAAAAGAAGCGCTTGCCCTGCCGCAGGTCATTTTTTGTTGTGGCTTAGCGAAAGGGCCCTTCAGTTAAGACTATTTCTATCCTATAGACTTCTGGAATGAACATTGGATTTCTTAAGAGTGAGTGGCAACTAGCCTGGAAGGAAAGTAAAGAGAACTATGATTTGGTGACTGACTGTCCATTGAACTAAGACTCTGGATCTTCAGGACCCATGACTGGAGGTGAGGAGAGGTCTCCTCCTCCAGTGAGTGGCAACTAGCCTGGAAGGAAAGTAAAAGAACTATGATTTGATGAGTGACTGTCCATTGAACTAAGACTCTGGATCTTCAGGACCCATGACTGGAGGTGAGGAGAGTCTCCTCCTCCAGTGAGTGGCAACTAGCCTGGAAGGAAAGTAAAAGAACTATGATTTGATGAGTGACTGTCCATTGAACTAAGACTCTGGATCTTCAGGACCCATGACTGGAGGTGAGGAGAGGTCTCCTCCTCCAGTGAGTGGCAACTAGCCTGGAAGTTAAGTAAAAGAACTATGATTTGATGAGTGACTGTCCATTGAACTAAGACTCTGGATCTTCAGGACCCATGACTGGAGGTGAGGAGAGGTCTCCTCCTCCAGTGAGTGGCAACTAGCCTGGAAGGAAAGTAAAAGAACTATGATTTGATGAGTGACTGTCCATTGAACTAAGACTCTGGATCTTCAGGACCCATGACTGGAGGTGAGGAGAGGTCTCCTCCTCCCCCACTTTTCTGCTGGCCCTGTAGCTGAAACCCATGGGACACCCGGAGACTGGGCCCAGCTGCAGGGAAATCAGTGGGGGAAAAACATTGAACAAGCACATGAACCAACAATTTTGTACAACACTTCAGATGACATGTACCGGTAAGACAGTCTAGGACTCGTATAAATAAATTAATACGTTGACTTTTGCCCATCAGCATTGTAAAAGACTGCTTGCCACTGACTGGTATTGGACACATTTTACTTTTACATGTGTGCAAGCAGTGAATCTACCTTATATTAACTGTGACGAAGTCAGTCATGCCTTGAAATAGTTGTGCAACACAGAAAGAAGTGACCCTTTTTTCCACCGTAACAAAAAAAAAAAAAGGATGATATATTATGAGATAAACCATAGACCATTACCAGCTATCCAAAGAGACAGATGGTCTTTCCTGTCCTTTTAAGAAGAAAATAACAGGAGTAACACAGAGGCTACAGGGCAAGCTGAGACCTACTATTAGTCTTTTTGGCATTGATGTCTGCGAATGATTTATGTGTGTGCTGAAAAGAAACACAAAAGATGAATGGAGGGCATCAAAGGGAAAGAGGGCTTGCAACAAGTGACCACTGGGAGATTCCTTTACACTTGGGCATGTGGTAACCAAACGAGCTTTTACAGTAAGCTGTTTTATTTTTAAGCTGATTCAGGTGTGTTGATGTTTGTGGCATAAATATATGGCTTTGAAGGCTTGACTTCATTTGAAGAGATTGCCTGGCATGTACCAGGGACAAGGGCAGTCTGACACTGGTTGTGTTTCTATGGAAATCTCTAGAACTTTTTCTCTTTGAGTCAGTTGCATACCGAGCTATGCATTTGGTCTTATTATAAGCTTATGTGCCTAGGGTGGATGTGAAAAATAAGTCAAAAGAAATGCCTATGTTTACTAAGCGTCGCTATGGGCGCGTTTGCGTAAATTGTTTACGCGCGTTCAACGCTAACGCACCCATAGAAATGTATAGGCATGTTAGCATTTAATGAGCCTTAAATTTACAGGCGCGTTAAAAACACTAACGCGCATTAGAAAACATACCCCAAAGTGTTTTCATGTTTTCTAAAGATAAATTATAGTCACCTTGGTCAAATTTCCTTTATCGGTGTCTGTTTCACTGTGTTGATTTCTTTAGACAACTTCAGCATTCTCCAGTGGGATTTGTGCTCTTTAACCATTCCAGTTCAGACATCTTTCCTAACTGGTTATGTTTAAAGTGAAGTTGATTTTAGGATAATTGGAATTCCTTCTGCCTTCATATATTGGACACTGGTTCTACTTTTTTTAGAAGTTTATCATGTTTTGAACTTGTGTTCAAATCTTTTGACAAAAAAAGGGATATGATTGAGGTATAGAAAATCCTGAGTGGTGTAGAACAGGTAAAAGTGAATCAAATTTTCACTCTTTCAAAAAGTACAAAGACTAGGAGACAATCAATGAAGTTATATAGAAATACTTTTAAACCAAATAGGAGGAAATATTTTTTCACTCAATGAGTAGTTAAGCTCTGGAACTCAGTGCCAGAGGATGTAGTAACAGCGGTTAGTGTATCTGGGTTTAAAAAAGGTTTGGACAAGTTCCTGGAGGAAAAGTCCATAGTCTGATTTTGAGATAGATATAGGGGAAGCCACTGCTTGCCCTGGGATTTTGTTAGCATAGAATGTTGCTACTCTTTGGGTTTCTGCCAGGTACTTGTGACGTGGATTAGACACTGTTGGAAGCAGGATACTGGGCTAGATGGACCATTGGTCTGACCCAATATGGCTACTCTTATGTTCTTAATGTACTGCAGGGACTCCTACCCAACTACAGAAGGTGCATTCTTAAATACAAAGGCTTAAAGTCAGCCATTAGTACAAGCAGGCAAATCTCTGCAATACATTATTGTCTTTCTAGCCTGTGTTTCACGGCTGAGGAAGATGAACTGGGTCAAATTGTTTAAAATTCTTCCTTTTTGCTGTCTCCAGCTATTCAGGGTTTGAGTAAGTTGCAGCTTTGTCATTCAGTTTAACAGGCCTTTGCTAGGGATAACACTCAATGCCAAGGGTGCGCTAAAATTTTAGTATATGCTAAAGTGAAAACAAAAGGATGTTTAGTTGGTGTTTCTTTCTGTCCCTTCAAATTGCAAATGACATGACATGAAAAGCAAATGTTGGTGTTTAGACTCATTTCAAAAACTAAAGGCCATTTTCTACTCTACACTGCTTTACCTGGGAAGATAAATCTCAAAGGGAGATACATGTACAAACACAGAGGTCTAGTCTGCTAAATTCAGAAGCATGAAAACAGAGTTCCCCCCCTCTGAAAGCATGGTTTTCAGAGGGGGGAAAGCAGGCAATGCCCAGGATCCAAGCACTACAAGAGGCCTCATTGCCAAAGTTAATATTCAGAGCAGCAAGGTAGGCCCCAATCCCTTAACCACCCTGGGACCCAGTTAGTGATTCTAGCTCACGCGCCCCAAGCAGTGGCATAGTTACGGGGGCCCATGGGGGCATGGGCCCCCTCAAACTGGTTCCGGGCCCCCCGGTTTGACTGTCAGGGGTCCCCAACCCTGTCCGTGATGGTCTTACATTGCTGGCACTCTGTCCTGTTTGGAAGCGAACAAAAGAGCAGATCACTAGGTGGTATTAATAAGACTTTATTGGAGAAATAATCGCCCGACACAGACTGTGTTTCGCCCACAAGGGCTGCGTCAGGGGCTTTCAGTTGCTGTAATATCAAACAAAGACCCATCTCTTCAACAAGGCATACCCCAAAGACCAACAAATATGAATTCCAACACAACTATCTAGAAATGCCTTACAAAACTAGCTTATTAATCTACTAGTTTGTCTCATCATTATCATGTTCGCGTGTTTTATCATTATCATGTTACCCAAGATCCTTTTATAATACTAATTGTATATCTTTTTATATGCTTCCACTGTTCACGATGTATTGTAAGCCACATTGAGCCTGCAAAGAGGTGGGAAAATGTGGGATACAAATGCAATAAATAAATAAAAAAAGCAAAAGCATATAAACAGCAGGTCAGCTTCTTCCCAAGCAATATTGCGCTCAAAATCGAGACATCATATGATCAAAAAAATCTTCTATAGTAAAAAACCGGTCAGACTTTCAATGGTTTCTCAGCATTGAAAGTCTGACCTTTGACATCTGTACTAATATAAAGGAAGTCATTGCTCACTTCCGGTTTTTTTACTATAGAAGATCTTTTTGATCATATGATGTCCCGATTTTGAGCGCAATATTGCTTGAGAAGAAGCTGACCTGCTGTTTATATGCTTTTGCTTTGTTTGATATTACAGCAACTGAAAGCCCCTGACGCAGCCCTTGTGGGCGAAACACAGTCTGTGTCGGGCGATTATTTCTCCAATAAAGTCTTATTAATACCACCTAGTGATCTGCTCTTTTGTTCGCTTCCACGTTGGGTTTGGCGGATCATCTGACTTCTTGTTTTCTTGGACCAACTCTGTCCTGTTTTTCAGCTCCATGCACGCTCGTTTTAATGAAACTGAGCAAGCATGCTCAGTTTCATTGAAATGAGCGTGCATGGCGCTAAAAGCAGGACAGGGCGCCAGCAATGTAAGAGCAGCGTGGGACAGATGGTTTAGCTGGTGGGGGTTGGGGACCCCCACCAGCCAAGGTACCTTCTAGTGGTGGCGGCGGGAAGGCAGAAGCAGCGGGCGGCGGAAGGGCAGCAGCAGGGAGGCGGGCCAAAATATGCCCCACCCACCTTGGGCTCTGGCCCCCCTTCCTCTCGAGGTCTGGCTACGCCCCTGACCCCAAGTTGAATGACCAGGCTGACCTTATTCTGGATTTGTCTGTCGCATACAGGACATTTCATTTCTTAGTGTCCCAGTGATTTCCCTCATAAAAGCAGAATTACATAAGAACACCTCAATACAAAAAACATGAATACAGAGAAAAGCATGAAATATAAAAATCAAACAATTGAGACATTAAGACCAAATCATATGTACAGTAATTTAATCATTAAATTTCAAATAATAGAATAGGTTGTATAGACATTTACCTGAAGGTATTCAAATACAATTCATGTGGCATAAAATATTCTCAATGAACAAATCCAGCGAAGCCTATAATCATGTATATAATTTATTTATTTATTTGCTGCACTAATTTGCTGGTCAGTTTTACAAAACTCCTCTTTTACTCTCTGTGCCAGAGCCAGTGGTGGGAGGCAGGGATAGTGCTGGGCAGACTTATACGGTCTGTGCCAGAGCTGGTGGTGGGAGGCGGGGCTGGTGGTTGGGAGGAGGGGATAGTGCTGGGCAGACTTATATGGTCTGTGCCAGAGCTGGTGGTGGGAGGCGGGGCTGGTGGTTGGGAGGCGGGGATAGTGCTGGGCAGACTTATACGGTCTGTGCCAGAGCTGGTGGTGGGAGGCGGGGCTGGTGGTTGGGAGGTGGGGATAGTGCTGGGCAGATACGGTCTGTGCCAGAGCTGGTGGTGGGAGGCGGGGCTGGTGGTTGGGAGGAGGGGATAGTGCTGGGCAGACTTATATGATCTGTCCCAGAGCTGGTGGTGGGAGGCGGGGATAGTGCTGGGCAGACTTATATGGTCTGTGCCAGAGCTGGTGGTTGGGAGGCGGGGCTGGTGGTTGGGAGGCGGGGATAGTGCTGGGCAGACTTATACGGTCTGTGCCCTGAAGAGCACAGGTACGAATCAAAGTAGGGTATACACAAAAAGTAGCACATATGAGTTATCCTGTTGGGCAGACTGGATGGATCGTGCAGGTCTTTTTCTGCCGTCATCTACTATGTTACTATGTTAATTACACATCAATGCATGCACGAGGCAAAGCCAGGACTGGAACAGCCTGTGTGATCGACGTGCAGTGAGATGGTAACATTAACCAAGTGTTTCTAACACTGCAAGAGTAAATCTCCGCAGGACACAGCCACCCCACCTACGTGTCTTTTATTTAATTTGTACAGCATGGTGGAATTCCTGAGAACTGAATATCTTGCGACATTGAAGAGTTATGCAGGAAAGAGATGTGTATGGCTTTGTGTAGGCTATGGACTTAAAAAAAAAAATTTTTCAAGCAAAACCCAAACCAAAAAAAGTAAAAATAGCTGTTAGCAAAAAAAAAAAAATTGGAAAAGGAGGTACAGAAATTAAAACCATGCAGGTAAAGACAGGAGCCAGGGAAGCAGCAAACTGATACGTCGCGGAAACTCAGACGCCTTTGAATCGCTGCTACAACAAGTCATGGAACGAAGAAGTGATGTGGGCTTCTTTTTCATTTGGAACCAAACTATGGAAAATTGCAGGACATTTGTCTGCATTGACAGACCCTTCATCTCATCAGAACTTTGTCATTCAGAATAAGCCAGTATCAACAAAATCATGAACGTTAAAATGGCTGCTGGTTTGTGAAACTCTCTAAAAGATGCATTTCATAAAAAAACATTGCTAAAACCTAGATGGATGAATATTAAATCAATGCCAGAAAACAAAGACAATGCTTTTATTATTTTTTTTAATTCTATTGTTTTTTTTATCTGAAGCCAAAAAGAAAACTTAAGGATAGTTTTGTAGTATTCTTTCTTCTTACAAAACTATCCTTAAGTTTCAAATTATGTTCTGGCCATGAACCTATTAATCTTGGACTGGACTTAATGAAATTAGACCTAATCACGATGATTCCTGATGATGTAAAATCAAGCAAGCAGACATACACATGAAAAAATAAATACGTGATCGGTTTAAACTAGCAAAGACTAATTTATTATTGACAAACAAATCGTGGCTTTGGTAGAAAACCAGCTGTTGGTATCTGAGGGAGATGAAGGAGTGGTAATCCCATATAATTGCCAATTTGTGGGTCAATTTGGTGAAGGAAAGCTTAACGCATTTTGTTCACTTGTCAATGATGTTGAAGGAGGTGGGCAAAACATATCTGAAAGCCCCTCTTCTCATTCAGATCATCAAAGCTTTCACAACAAATTCCTTTGCTTTTTGCAAGCGGGGCTTTGGCCTTCCATGAAACTCCAAGTCATGGTCACTTAATTCATTTTGTTAAATGGATTAGCCAATTGGAACTGTGAGCTCCAGGGAAAGAAATGACTCAGGCAAGTGTGCCCCCAATGCTCCAGGTGATGTATTTTGCTTTCAAATGCAGCGGACTACTTTTAGACTGGATTAGTTGAGGCAAATGGATTATTCTTTCCAGGCCTTAGAGCCAGTCAAATTTTGAAAGGCAGATGCTTAATTTCAACGGCAAGCCAAGAAAAGCTACTTAGTTCAAACATCCGTAAAACTATGAAAGAGCGAAGACTTTGTTTAAAGAATTATAAGGGTAGTGGCATGCCAATGGCAAAATACCTATTTATGTAGATGCATATGTAGTGATGAGAGAATCACGCTTTTAAATGACCTTTCTACATTATAAAAATATATAGGAACTTTTGAATTTCTGCATTATCTTCCTCGGATACTCTGAGTAAGAAGATTGTCTAAAACAATAATCCTTTCACTAAAGCTCCGTTTAACCACGCCCAAGGTTCTATAGGGCACACCATTCATACAAATTATTTGGGCTCAGTAGAAGTGGAGACAAAAAGCATAAACAGATGAATGTCAGCCTCTCATCAGCTAAGAATCCTTGAAGCTAATTAGGGGAAGAGATGTGCCAAGATGTATTGGGTAGCGCTTAACACAACTCATCGAGATGATTTGAATTTAAAGGTTCACCCATCTCACAAGCATGCAGGCTGCAGGTTAATGCTACTCTAGGCTTATGCTAATACAATTTTATTTTGCTTAGTTTGCATGGGATGGTGATCGAAGGTTATACTGTATTTCTGCCGGAAATAAATGAGTTGGAAGCTATGTTGTTGTTAAGTACCACTGGATCGATGTTCTAATTCATGACGACTCTGTGGATAGTTGACTTGATCTGTGTTCTGTCAGGCAGCTAATCAGAAACTAAGGAATCTTTTTACTAAGTTGCGCTGAAAAATGGCTTGCAGTAGTGTAGGCATGCATTTAGAGCACGCGCCGATCCATTTTTCAGCTTACCTGTAAAAAAGGACTTTTTAAAATTTTTTGCCGAAAATGCACTTGCAGCAAAATCAAAATTGGCGCACGTCCATTTTTGGGTCTGAGACCTTACTGCCAGCCATTGACCTAGCGGTAAAGTCTCACACGGTAACTGGATGGTAATGACCTATGCTCGTCAAGTGCCATTTGGCGTGCGTCCAATACGCGCATCTGAAAATAAAAATTCTTTTTCGGATGTGTGTATTATTATTAGCATTTGTATAGCGCTACCAGACGCACGCAGCGCTGAACAACTGACACAGAAAGACAGTCCCTGCTCAAAAGAGCTTACAATCGGATGAGCGCCAAAAATAAAAATGGCCTTTTCTACAGGTGCGTTGAAAAATGATTCTGCGCGTGTCCAAAACCCGCGCTTACACTACTGCAGGCCATTTTTCAGCACACCTTAGTAAAAGGACCCCCAAAATAGCAGCAAGAAAAAAAAAGACCACACTTCTCATATTTTAACATGGGTTATCTTATGATTAGGGATGCAGAGTATTTGATTTTGACAAAATCCATGGATTTTCCCAAGCACCAGAAAAATTGATCCATTTCTTTTTTTTTGCTGCAGATCTTGGAGGCATGGGGGAATAGAATCTGCCAGCCCCAGAAATCCAGGGGTCCTTTCACAAAGGTGTGCTAGTGTTTTTAATGCTCGCTGGTTTCCCTTGCTAGTTTTACATTCAGGGGAAGGAAGGGTACAGCAACCACTGAGAGATTAAGGAGATGAATTGCCTTACTTACTGTACCTGAATGCAACTCATCTTAAACTACCAGTGGAAAGAGTGGCCTAGTGGTTAGGGTGGTGGACTTTGGTCCTGAGGAACTGAGTTCAATTCCCACTTCAGGCAGCTCCTTGTGACTCATGTAAGCCGCATTGAGCCTGCCATGAGCAGAGTTGCCAGGTGGGCTGGTTTCCCACCCAATTGGGCTGGTTTTTAAACCAGGATGCGGGAAATTATCAAAGGCTGCGGGAAATTGGGCTTCTTTTTCACTGCAGCTGTGCAGGGTGTGGGCTCTTTTTTCGGGGCTTCTATTGGTCTAATTTGGTCCAATAGAAGCTTTTCCGGGGCTTCAATTGGTCCAATTTGGTCCAATAGAAGCTTTTCCGGGGCGGGGTTGACATCGGGGGCGGGGTTTATGACGCCAGAGGTGTCGTTAGGGGCGGGGAAATGACATCAGAGGTGACGTCAGGGGGCGGGGTCGGTGACGTTGGAGGCGGGGTCGATGACGTTGGAGGCGGGGTTTGACATTGGGCGGGTTTTGGGCTGGTTTAAGGCTGATTTTGGGCGGGGAAAATTTTTCCCATCTGGCAACCTTGGCATGAGTTGGAAAGTGCGGGGTACAAATGTAAAATAAAAAAATAAGTAAATAAATAAATAAATCATTCCAGTGAACAGCTGCTCAGAGCACCTTCCTGTAACCTGGATGTGCCAAGTACTAGGTCTAAATATAAATGTCTGTCTTTTTGGATATAGACATCCCTTCCCATTCTGAAATCAGAGTTGGACGTCCATATCTTGGCTCCTTCCTAGTCCCACCCAAAACACACCCAAACCACGCCCCCTTGCCATACGGTTGCACTATATTTTTAGACGTCCATATCCTGGCTTTATAAAAATCAGGATTTGGATGTCTATGCTCTCTTGCCTTTGATCTGGTAAGTCACTCACTTTTACTTACCCATCTTGCAGATTTGGGGATTACAGGTTCTGTCTTTCGTTGGTTTTCCTCATTTTTGAGTGACCGATCTTTTTCAGTTGCACTTCCTCACTCACAATCTGCAACCTATTCTACAGTGACTGTGTGTTATCTTCTCTCTGGTTCAACGTTTTCCTCAGTCCTCTTACAGTTCTCATTCAGGATTACAATACGAGTGCTTTCTATTAAGCGGATGATGTTCTTTTGATTCTCTCTTACCAAACATCTCCTTATTTCAAACTGGACTTAATGCTGTATGTGCATGGTTGCAACAGAACTGCCTAAGACGGTTGCGTGCTGGATCACTGGTAGTAGTCAAGCTCTTCCTTTAACCCAAACCCAAACGTCCTTTATTGGAATAAGCACGCTTACTCACAGTTAACTGCAGCTCAGAGGTTGTGCCCCACTGGCAACGATTCTCCCTGGTACTGAGATTAGCAGTAGGTCTGAGCTGGCAGAATGCTGTACAATGCCCTCTTTCATCCACCTTCAAGGTAAGAACTAAGTTCTGTAACGTGGCTAACATGTGAAAGGGAGCTAAAACTGGCTTACAAAAATGGCCACTACCTCATGGACTATCGGAAACAAAACAGGGCACACTCTGACCCAGTAAGCAGGGGGAAAAGCACCATGGGAGTAGAGCCTACCAACTACCAACATCGTGAGCCCAATACCCTACACCCACCACAATGCATTGCTGATGTGACTCTGCAGTGCCCTTAACAGAAAAGGTGTCACACTCACCCGAGACCCACATCAGAACCAGGGAAAGGTTGTCACAGGATAGAACACATTCTGCTGTCATGGAGGTGGGCACGGCATTTGAGGCTGGCATAGAGGCTGGAAAAAAAGTTTTTAAAGTGGGTTTTTTTTGGTGGGAGGGGGTTAGTGACCACTGGGGGAGTCCGGGGAGGTCATCTCCAATTCCCTCCAGTGGTCATCTGGTCAGTTGGGGCACTTTTTTGGGACTTGTTCGTGAAAAAAAGGGTCCAAAAAAAGTGACCCAAAATCGCGGTAAAAACGCCTTTTTTTTCGATTATCAGCTAAAGACGCCCATCTCTCCTTGGCCGATAACCACACCCCAGTTCCGCCTTCACCACGCCTCCGACACGCCCCCGTCAACTTTACCCATTTCCACGATGGATTGCAGTTGGAAACGCCCAAAATCAGCTTTCGATTATACCGATTTGGGCGCCCACGGGAGAAAGACGCCCATCTCCCAATTTGGGTCGCAATATAGGCGTTTTTCTCTTTCGATTATAAGCAGGATAGGGAGTCTGGTGGCATATCAGATGATGGACTTCTGCACTGGGGTGGACATCTGGCTCACAGAGGTGGTGAGCTTGACCATCCCTTTCCACTTTGTATGTGGCATAATAGTAAGGGGAAAAAAGGAACAAAGGTAATGCAAAGCTTCAGACCACTTGAAAGACGCCACCCCCCATATTTCCAATCCTTTGGGTGAGTGGATTTATTGGCTGGGATTCTGGTTTGGAAAACGTCATGCACTCTTCCCACACAAGCTCAGAAAGTAAGAAGAGTGTCTTTCCCTTCACCCCTCACCTTCATGGGTTCCCAAAGGGAAGGAGGTACTCATCCAACATCCAATATGTTCCTTTTTCTTCCTTACTCATTCCTCTAAAAATGTGTTAGTGTGTCTCATATGGGCCTTCCCTTGTTTTATAAAATTAGGGATGGCCATATAAGGCACACTCACAAATTTTTAGAGGAATGAATAACAAAGAAAAAGTAGCATAATAGATGTTGGATGAGTGATGTCTTATTCTTCCGTTGAATTGACCTATCCTCCACATCAGGAGAAAAGATAAATGGAAAGGAGGACCTACTTTGCTTCTACTGTCTTCAGAAATCAGATTAAAATGGCCAGGTGCACTGGTTTTAGCCATCCTGGAAAGGAGTTTAATCTAGTTTGAAATGTATTATGGAGTAAATGTAATCAGAGGCTATTGGTCTCACAAGTTATATTCTCCAATAGCCATCTCTCTTGCCTCTAATTTTTCACATTTATATCCTGCTTTAATCCAAAGTGGGTTACAATAAAAATATACATAAAATCAATAAAATAAAACAGCATAAAACAATATACTTAAAAAATATATATTTACCATCGAACCACAATCCTAGGAGAACAGTTCATTACATGTCTGAGATCAGTCATCACCAAAGAATTTCACGAAACGTTTTCCAATATTTCTTAAGCTGATGCCTCTTAGAGCAATGTCTCAAATGTCTGGGCAAGTGGTTCCATAAACTCACCCCTGCAATAGAAAAAGCTTGATTACGTGTATCAGCCAAATGACAAAAGGAAGCATGCAATTGCTTTGCCGTTTCTGATCGTAATGCCTGCTGTGGTTGATATATTAACACAGCATTTATAAAATATTTTGGAACTATAGAAGAAACCCGTTGATGAATCAGAATCAAGACTTTGAACAGCACTCGAAATTTAACAGTAGAGGAGTGTGGTAGCCGTGTTAGTCCACTCTTAAGGTTATCAACAGAAATCAAACAAAATAAAACATGGAAAAGAAAATAAGATGATACCTTTTTTATTGGACATAACTTAATACATTTCTTGATTAGCTTTCGAAGGTTGCCCTTCTTCGTCAGATCGGTGGGACAGCACTTCACAGAACCAGGACACTGTACCAGTGATTTCACAGTGAGAATCCTGAAAGGTAACTTTAAAACCATACAAGAATGTAAGACCTTTGAAGTCAGAATGATTGAATATTTTAACACCCAACAGAAAGGACTTAACAAGGACCTGGGGTTCCTAGCCCATTATAAACCATAAAGCTGTATGTCTCTGTTGATCACCCTCCCCTCACCTATCCACACCCATCCTGTTAGAATATCAATGATATGCTTTGATGTCCCCATGCATACCTCCGACCCACCCCCATCCTCCCACCCTGTCAGACTGTCATAGTAATGCTTGAATGTTTTCACTTATATACACTGCTTATTTCCAATCTGACGAAGAAGGGCAACCTTCAAAAGCTAATCAAGAAATGTATTAAGTTATGTCCAATAAAAAAGGTATCATCTTGTTTTCTTTTCCATGTTTTATTTTGTTTGGTTTCTGTTGAAATTTAACAGGTAACCCGTGAAGCTCCTTTAAAATAGGTGTCATATGATCTGATCTCTGTGTACCTCTTTATTCTCATACCAGGCTCTTTACTCTATGATCCAGTTCTTTGTTTATTGTCCTTTGATCTACTTTGGCTTATATTCTGTGTAATCTGACCCTTTACCATCTACTGCCCCCCATTTTTCACAATCCATGGCCTCTGTAATCTTCTTTCATCTTTCCCATCTCTCACTGTTCATATAGCATGTGTGAAGCAGTAACAAAGAATCCACAGTATACTTATAACTTAGCAGTTATCTTTACAATTGAAACTGAGTTTTTAAACTACATTTATTTAAATTTATTTATTCCATTATTTAGCCCGTTGTCCTTGCAGCGCCCAGAACAGATTACAGAATTACATTCATAATATAATAAAACAGTACAACGTATTACTAAATAAAATAAAATTAAACAAGGGTTCCAGCCTGACAATTTCCATTTCAACTCATCAAATTGCTAGATTAAAACAAGTAAGTTTTAACAGCCTTACAAAATCTCCAAAGATCATTAACAGATCTCACAGGGAGAGGAGCCTTCCTTGCCCCACAACCAGGTCATAAAATCAGAGTGAGCTCTAGTGCGAGTACCCTTTGAAAGGATCTGGCAGAAGGTGAACAAAAATGCCTCTTACTCTGAGAACATTCTCATTTTTTTTTTTGTTACATTTGTACCCCACGCTTTCCCACTCATGCCAGGCTCAATGCGGCTATGGAGGGTTAAGTGACTTGCCCAGAGTCACAAGGAGCTGCCTGTGCCTGAAGTGGGAATTGAACTCAGTTCCTCGGTTCCCCAGAACCAAAGTCCACCACCCTAACCACTAGGCCACTCCTCCACTGTTGCTACTATTTGAGATTCTACATGGAATGTTGCTATTCCACTAGCAACATTCCATGTAGAAGTCGGCCCTTGCAGATCACCAATGTGGCCACACAGGACATCAGACTCACAGAAACAGAAGCCTGCGCAGCCTTCTACATGGAATGTTGCTAGTTTAATAGCAACATTCCATGTAGAATCTCCAATAGTAGCAACATTCCATGTAGAATCTCCAATAGTATCTATTTTATTTTTGTTTCCTTTTGTACCCTGCGCTTTCCCACTCATGGCAGGCTCAATGTGGCTTACATGGGGCAACAGTGGCGTAGCCACGGGTGGGCCTGGGTGGGCCGGGGCCCACCCAACAGCAGCACACATTTAGTGGTAGCCAGTGGGGATCCCAAGCTCCGCAAGCTGAAGACCTCTTCCTGATGGTGCTGAAAACATTGCTCTCCACTTCAGAAGTCTGAGCTTCCTAAGCTGCCGATACTGTCAACTGCGAATGCTCAGTTTTCAGCGCATGCCTGCTGCAGGCTGCCAAGGTAGAGAGCAGTGTTTTCCTGCCAGCTGAGATATTTTTTTTAAGTTGGTGGGGGAGGGGGGGGGGGGGAGAACATTTGTGTCCACCCACTTCTTGTCTAGGCCCACCCAAAATCTGCTGTCTGGCTACGCCCCTGTCCAATGGAGGGTTAAGTCACTTGCCCAGAGTCACAAGGAGCTGCCTGTGCGTGAAGTGGGAATTGAGCTCAGTTCCTCAGTTCCCCAGGACCAAAGTCCACCACCCTAACCACTAGGCCAGTCCTCCACTCCGTTCCTGTTAATTCTAACAATCAGAGACAAAACTGTAGTTCTCAGAGATAATGCACAGTAAAATCTTACAGTATATCTGTAAGGGAATGAACACTGTACTCTTACCAGCAAGTCAGGCTTCTATAAGTTGTTAAAGTACTGATGTCAGTATGCGAGGATAGGCATTAACACCTTCCTAAGAGAAGAGTCAGGGGGAGGTGGTGGAGATGAAAACGGTAATGGAATTCAAACATGTGTGGGATAAACACAAAGGAATCCTGTTTAGAAGGAATGGTTCTGTGGAATCTTAGCTGAGAATTGGGTGGCGACGCCGGTAACTGGAAACAAAACAGGAGCTGGGCAGACTTCTACGGTCTACGCCCTGATCGTGACTGAATAGATAGGGATGGGCTGGAGTGTAAATTTAAGGGGCTTCGATGTTCGCTTCAGAACTTAGTACAAGAACAGTACTGGGCAGACTTCTATGGTCTGTGCCCTGAGAAAGGCAAGGATAAATCAAACTCAGGTATACATATAAAGTATCACATACCCACGTAAAATGAGTTTATCTTGTTGGGCAGACTGGATGGACCGTAGAGGTCTTTATCTGCCGTCATTTACTATGTTACAATGTTACTCTTTGGGGTTCTACATGGAATGTTGCGACTAATTGAGATTCCAGAATCTTGTAACTCTTTAGGATTCCAGAATCTTCAGAACTTTTAGTACAAGAACAGTGCTGGGTAGACTTCTACGGTCTGTGCCCTGAGAAAAGCAAGGACATATCAAACTCAGGTATACATACAAAGTATCAAATACCATGCAAAATGAGTTTATCTTGTTGGGCAGACTGGATGGACCGTACAGGTCTTTATCTGCCGTCATTTACTATGTTGCAATGTTACTCTTTGGGGTTCTACATGGAATGTTGCGACTAATTGAGATTCCAGAATCTTGTAACTCTTTAGGATTCCAGAATCTTCAGAACTTTTAGTACAAGAACAGTGCTGGGTAGACTTCTACGGTCTGTGCCCTGAGAAAAGCAAGGACATATCAAACTCAAGTATACATACAAAGTATCAAATACCATGCAAAATGAGTTTATCTTGTTGGGCAGACTGGATGGACCGTACAGGTCTTTATCTGCCATCATTTACTATGTTACAATGTTACTCTTTGGGGTTCTACATGGAATGTTGCGACTAATTGAGATTCCAGAATCTTGTAACTCTTTAGGATTCCAGAATCTTCAGAACATTTAGTACAAGAACAGTGCTGGGTAGACTTCTACGGTCTGTGCCCTGAGAAAAGCAAGGACATATCAATCTCAGGTATACATACAAAGTATCAAATACCATGCAAAATTAGTTTATCTTGTTGGGCAGACTGGATGGACCGTACAGGTCTTTATCTGCCGTCATTTACTATGTTACAATGTTACTCTTTGGGGTTCTACATGGAATGTTGCGACTAATTGAGATTCCAGAATCTTGTAACTCTTTAGGATTCCAGAATCTTCAGAACTTTTAGTACAAGAACAGTGCTGGGTAGACTTCTACGGTCTGTGCCCTGAGAAAAGCAAGGACATATCAAACTCAGGTATACATACAAAGTATCAAATACCATGCAAAATGAGTTTATCTTGTCGGGCAGACTGGATGGACCGTACAGGTCTTTATCTGCCGTCATTTACTATGTTACAATGTTACTCTTTGGGGTTCTACATGGAATGTTGCGACTAATTGAGATTCCAGAATCTTGTAACTCTTTAGGATTCCAGAATCTTCAGAACTTTTAGTACAAGAACAGTGCTGGGTAGACTTCTACGGTCTGTGCCCTGAGAAAAGCAAGGACATATCAAACTCAGGTATACATACAAAGTATCAAATACCATGCAAAATGAGTTTATCTTGTCGGGCAGACTGGATGGACAGTACAGGTCTTTATCTGCCGTCATTTCCTATGTTACTATATGTTAAATGGATATAACAAAAGAGAGGGAACAAAGTACAAACTAAAGTCCAAACAAAAAAAACAGCACCACGGGCCTTTAAAAATGGAACACAGTTCTTTAATGAATGAGCCTTGACAAAAAGACCCGACACGGGCCGTGTTTCGGTGACTAGCACCTGCGTCAGGGGTCACAATGATGACGTGGAAAACTTGGGGAATAACTCGAATATATTCCTCTGCAATATATTATTCCTTACCCCACGTCTCATGTAGTAAAAGCTACAAAGCACCAAGGCACTTTCACTTTCTGTATCAAAATGGATGCACCATTTTGATACAGAAAGTGAAAGTGCCTTGGTGCTTTGTAGCTTTTACTACATGAGACGTGGGGTAAGGAATAATATATTGTAGAGGAATATATTCGAGTTATTCCCCAAGTTTTCCACGTCATCACTGTGACCCCTGACGCAGGTGCTAGTCACCGAAACACGGCCCGTGTCGGGTCTTTTTGTCAAGGCTCATTCATTAAAGAACTGTGTTCCATTTTTAAAGGCCCGTGGAGCTGTTTTTTTTGTTTGGACTATATGTTAAATGGCATGCACTGTGGGTGGGAACCACTGCTTGCGGTAGTTCCAGATTGGCCCATGGCAAGACTGTTGCCGTGTGCCAACCCTTTCGTAAAAGGGCCCTTAACGCACTTACGTACTACTTCATAGAGTAGCATGTAGTGCTCATATATGCATTAAATTCCAATTATCTTGGCATGTGTAACTACACGCACAGAATTCCACATATGCTGAGTACTTTTTTAGCAACTTCATTGCTGCCACCAAGGAAATCTTTTCAGAATTCTGCGAAGCGAAAAACACTTGGCTTACCAAGGAAGTCTCTCTCCTTGGCGTCTATAAGGAAATCCTGTTGAAAAATCAGACCAAGAATATGAGGTCTCTTTCTGAATGTAGGTTTATTACTGGCCTTGTTCAAATCTGAGCTCAAGGTGACTTACCCTTGGGTGCTTAAGTTATTTCCTTCCCAAATGAGCTTGTAATGAGCAAAGGCTTCAAGTGTGATTAGCAGGTTGGAAGTGCCTGATGGCAGAAGAGTGCTATACACAGAAAGCAACAATGGCAAAGGGGGTCCTTCACAATCATCTCATTTCCAAACATGGTCCCAGTAGCAAATGCTGAATTTACAGTGAAGCATGAAGGCAATCAGCTAAGATACAAAGAACCTTATTCAAAAATGAAGTTTTTTTTTTTTCTATTCTGTGCCTATGGAAAATATCTTTATTGAGTAAGGGCCCATTGTCTTAGGGAAATTACGAAGCCAGCGGTAGAAAGTGGTGTAGAAAAACAAGAATGAACCTGGGACCCAGCCGAGCAAAGCCAAGTTGACCAGACTGAAAAGGACCCCAAAGCTGTCCAAGGACTTTGATCTCTTTCTGTAGCTGATTTTTTCATTGCTGTTTTTAATGGGAGGTGCAAACAAGTTAGGAAACTTACACACATAGAGCTGCCTTTTCCCTGCCTTCCCATCCTTCATAACCTGAACCAGTGTTTTTTTGTTGAGACGTGTGAACGAACTGTGGTTTCTCTCTGTAGTAGGTCTTTCTCTTTATAAGTAAATATGGTGGAGGGGGGGGGGGGTAGGGAGGATGTACGTTAAAGTGGTTAAAATAGCTAAATATTGGCCTGTTTTACTAATCCACGCTAGCGATTTCTGGAGTGGCAAACGAGAGGAAGCCCATTCAATTCCTATGGGCTTCCTCTCATTTGCTCATATTAGCTCTCCTCAAGTCACTTCACTGGCTTCCTATCCGTTTCCGCATACAGTTCAAACTCCTCTTATTGACTTATAAGTGCATTCACTCTGCAGCTGCTCACTACCTCTCCACTCTCATCTCTCCCTACATTCCTCCCCGGGAACTCCGTTCACTGGGTAAATCTCTCTTATCTGCACCCTTTTCCTCCACTGCTAACTCCAGACTCCGTTCCTTTTATCTTGCTGCACCATATGCCTGGAATAGACTTCCTGAGCCGGTACGTCAAGCTCCATCTCTGGCCGCCTTCAAATCTAAGCTAAAAGCCCACCTTTTTGATGCTGCTTTTAACTCCTAACACTTATTCACTTGTTCAGAACCCTTATTTTATCATCCTCACTTTAATATTCCCTTATCTCTTGTTTGTCCTGTTTGTCTGACCTAATTAGATTATAAGCTCTGTCAAGCAGGGACTTTCTCTTCATGTTCAAGTGTACAGCGCTGCGTACGTCTAGTAGCGTTATAGAAATGATAAGTAGTAGTAGTAGTAATTTGCCACATGGGAATCACTTGGGCGGCTTAGTAAAAGAAGTCCTATGTGCATTAGCTGCATTTACTATAACTTCTATTTATTAAAAAGAAAAAAGAGATTTCTTTTGTTTTTTATGGAATGAATGAATTTTGCCATTTTGCAGTAATTAAATCTTGCAGTAAATATAGAACATAAGAATAGCCATACTGGGTCAGACCAATGGTCCATCTAGCCCAGTGTCCTGTTTCCAACAGTGGCTAAATCGTGACAACACTCCATGCTACAAATCCCAGGGCAAGCAGTTGCTTCCCCATGTCAGTCTCAATAGCAGACTATGGACTTTTTAAAAAAAACCCAGATACGCTAACTGCTGTTACCACATCCTCCGGCAAAGAGCTCCAGAGCTTAGCTATTCGTTGAGTGAAAAAATATTTCCTCCTATTTGTTTTTAAAGTATTTTCACGTAACTTCCTTGACAGTTCCCTACTCTATGTACTTTTGGAATGAATAAAAAATCGATTTACTTCTACTCTTTCTACACCACTCAGGATGTTGTAGACCTCAATCATATCCTCCCTCAGCTGTCTCTTTTCCAAGCTGAAAAGCCCTAACCTCTTTAGCCTTTCCTCATATGAGAGGAGTTCCATCCCCTTTATCATTTTGGTCGCTCTTCTTTGAACTTTTATAATTCCGCTTTATCTTTTTAGAGATACGGCGGCCAGAACTGAACGCAATACTCAAGGTGTGGTCGCACCATGGAGCAATACAGAGGCATAGAATTTTCAGTCTTATTCACCATCCCTTTCCTAATAATTCCTAGCATCCTGTTTGCTTTTTTGGCCACCGCTGCACACTGAGCAGAGGAATTCAGCGTATTATCTACAACGACACCTAGATCTTTTCTTGAGTGCTGACCCCCAAGGTGGACCCTAGCATCAGGTAACTATGATTCAGATTATTCTTTCCAATATGCATCACCTTGCATTTGTCCACATTAAATTTCATCTGCTATTTGGATACCCAGTCTTCCAGTTTCCTATGGTCTTCCTGCAAGATTTCACAGTCCGCACATATTTTAACAACCTTGAATAGTTTTGTGTCATCTGCAAATTTAATCACATCACTTGTTTCGATTTCCGTGTCATTTATAAATATGTTAAGTAGCACCGGTCCCAGTACTGATCCCCTGTGGCACCCCACTGCTCACCCTCTTCCACTGAGAGCATAGGAGCCAACTTTTCAAAATTATTGGGGGTGCTAAACCCAACCAAAATTATCTCTCCCTGGACATGGTCAAGGGTTTGTTTCAATATTGGGGGTGCTCAAGCACCCACAGTACCCACTGGCTCCTACGATTGAGAGAAATGACCATTTAACCCTACCTTCTGTTTTCTGTCCAATAACCAATTCCTAATCCACACCAGAACCTTGCCTCCTATCCCATGACTCTTTAATTTTCTCAGGAGTCTCTCATGAGGAACTTTATCAAAAGCTTTCTGAAAATCTAGATACACTACATCAACCAGCTCACTTTTATCCACTTGTTTATTTACGCCTTCAAAGAAATGAAGCAAATTGGTGAGGCAAGACTTACCTTGGCTGAACCCATGCTGACTCTGTCCCATTAAACCATGTTCGTTTATGTGTTCTGTAATTTTATTCTTTATGATAGTTTCCACTATTTTGCCCGGTACTGACATCAAGGTTTATTGGTCTGTAATTTTCTGGATCACCCCCGGAACCCTTTTAAAAATCGGCGTCACATTTCTATCCCACACCACTTATCTATCATGGCTCTTCCCAAATCAGGTGGCTCTGCAGCCAGTCAGATTTTCTGGCTATCCAAAGTCTGTATGCAAATTTATCTCATGAAGTTTTACCGGAATATAAGGGAACCCTAGTCCCCTGCATTCAGGGTTAGCTGGGAAACAAACCACTGAAGCTTAAATGATAGCTGTGTACATGAACAATATTAAGGTGGATTAAGCAGAATCCAAGCAATTAAAATATAAATAATAAATGAGCAGCTTATTTTATCAAACATATAAACGGCGAGTGACCGACTCACTCGCAAATGCACAGTAGAGACTTCCCTCTCTGTCCCGCCCCCGCGTCAATACGTGATGACGAGGGCGGGACAGAGAGGGAAACTGCGCCGCCGAGGTTGATACCGCTCCCCCCCCACCCGCCCACCCGAGGTCGCTGCTACCGTTACCCCCCCACACACACACACACACCCACACCCGGCCCGGGCCTCTCTCCGCTACTAAACTTACACATCCATTCGCCGGAACGCAGCACGCACATCAGCTGAGCTGCCGTCGGCCTTCCTTCCCTGCCTGTGTCCCGCCCTCGCTGACGTTACGTCACAGGAGGGCGGGACACAGGCAGAGAAGGAAGGGCCGACGGCAGCTCAGCTGATGTGCGTGCTGCGTTCCGGCGAATGGATGTGTAAGTTTAGTAGCGGAGAGAGAGAGAAGGCCCGGGCCGGGTGGAGGGATGGCGGCGGTGGCGACTCCGGGGGGGGGGGGGGAACGGTAGCGGTGGCGACCTCACGGGGGGGGGAGGGGGAAGGAAGGAAAACCCCAATACCAGCCCATTTTTACGGGCTCAACGGCTAGTATATATATATTGAACATCCGTTGACCAATTATATCTAAATAATCATTGATTGCTCAGGACAAAATACACTTACAAACCTGATTGAACAGAATATTTTATTCCTTCTTTTCATCTATTTTCTCCACAGGGTCATCATAAACATTAGGCTACAGTATAATTATCCTTCTTATAAAATACTGCCAGAGTTGATGTTGTATCACAAGGGACTAAAGGGCCTCTTTTACCAAGCCACACTAGTGATTCCCAGTACAGGAAATGCGCCGCAACCCATTCATTTTGAATGGGCTACTCCGCATTTGCCGTGCAGGAATCACTAGCGCAGTTTAGTAAAAGAGGCCCTAAATTTTATACATGGTACCTAAAATATCCCCCCCCCCCAAATAGCACTTATTGCTATTCTATAAACAGTGCTTAAAGGGGCCCTTTTATAAAGCCGTGTAAGCATCTATGCGTGCCCAACGTGTGCCAAAATGGAGTTACCGCACTGCTATTGTGCGGCCCTTGCGGTAATTTCATTTTTGGCGCGGGTCCACTACACGCACCTGAAAAATATTTTTTTATTTTTTGGCACGCGTCAGCTATGCACGCCAAGTGGCATTTGGCATGCGTAGGTCATTACCACCCGGTTACAGCGTGAGACTTTACCGCTAGGTCAATGGCTGGCGGTAAGGGTCTCAGACCCAAAATGGACGCGCAACCATTTTCATTTTGCCGCATGTCCATTTTCGGCAAAAATTTTAAAAAGGCCTTTTTTTTTTTTACAGGTGCGCTGAAAAATGGATCGGCACGCACTGAAAACCTGCGCCTACACTACTGCAAGCCATTTTTCAGCACACCTTAAGTAGAAGGACCCCAAAGTAAGGTGCTGTTTATAGAATAGCGTTTAGGGCCAGGAACCGCAACTACATTTAGGCACGGCCATTTATACCAACAAAACCTTGGTGTAAATCCCCGCACCCAAGGGGTCTTTTTTACTAAGTGCTTACCGCTCGCCAAAAAACTGTGGCACAAAATGTGAGGGTCATGGGCATTTCAGGGCGGATTGGGGGCATGGTTTTGAGTTACGCACATTTGGCAAATGGCCATACCTAAATTTATGCGTGACCTCTCCGCTAATTCTATAAACTGTGCCAAAGTTTAGACGCAGCTTATAGAATACCATTTATGCAGATTCTTTTCAGTGCTGATTTATTAGGCGCCTTATATAGAATCTAGCCCTTTATGACGGTTTTCAGATGTTTTTCTCTTTTGAACATGAGCACCATAGTAACATAGTAACATAGTAGATGACGGCAGAAAAAGACCTGCATGGTCCATCCACTTTTCAGGGCACAGACCATATAAGTCTGCCCAGCAGTATTTCCCGCCTCCCAACCACCAGTCCCGCCTCCCATCACCGGCTCTGGTACAGACCGTACAAGTCTGCCCTCCCCTATCCTCGCCTCCCAACCACCACCCCCTCTTCCCCCCACCTGCTCCGCCACCCAATTTCAGCTAAGCTTCTGAGGATCCATTCCTTCTGCACAGGATTCCTCTATGCATATCCCATAGACATAGACATAGACAGACAAGTTGGAGTACACGCCAAATAATTTCCCTTTTGGCTTTTGCACCCTCTCTAAAGTGAGCGCAGTTCATGTAGCTGGGTTTAAAAATGTTTGGACAAACTCCTGGAGGAAAATGTCCATACAACCTTTCTAAGGCACTGTTGGGGAACCCACTGCTTATCCTTGGGATTAAGTAGCATGGAATCTTGCCACTTTTTGGACTTTGTAACTTGGACTGGTCACTGTTGGAAACAGGATACTGGGCTAGATGGACCCTTGGTTTGACCCAGTAGAGCAACTCCTACGTTCTTAACTTTTATCAAAGTGCTCCTTTCATCCCGGACTTTGTACAGGGGATTTTTAAAATACCAGAGAATTCTGAATGTCCTGAACTAGATATTTCAATTCCTTCCTATGCAAAAGTTAAAATCAACAAAGCAGTGATCTGGAGAGCCAGGGTTTAAGACCTAAAAGCAACTTTCCACTTAACAATAAATGTACCTTGTAGCTTGTTTTTGCAGCTCACCTAGAGATGCATGTTGCAATCTTAAAAAAAAAAAAATTCTCTGAGAGTTGCAACCCACTGACAGATTTGGCTAAAGTCATGGATTTCTGTAAAGCCCAGGAACTACGATTAATGTAGTGAGGCCAGATTTATGGTTATCATATAATTTATAGTGAAGATGGGAAAGATAAGAGAAGCAGAAATGGGTGAATTCACAATGACTTATCCCTATATTGACAGAAGACACCTTTTGGAAAATTTCTAGCTGCCTCGTGAAGCTGATGTAACAGTAGTCATTAAGGGGTGTGCTTTTTTTTCTGGAATTTTGCCTCTGATGTGTGTAGAGGCTCTCTAGTGAATGCATGGATTTGCAGATCTATACTTTGTAGAGAATACTGAAGGAAAACTCACTTTATAGAAAACTAGTGGAACCCAGCCCGTTTCCTGAACAATGAAATGGGTCCTAGAAAGGCTCTCTTGTAAGCGATTTTTTGTCTCTCCCCTGCCTTCCCCTGCCCTCCATGTCCAGCAATTCTTCTCTTCCCTGCTCTCTCATTCGTGTCTCGCAATTCTCTTCTCTCCTCTCCTCTCCTCCCATCCATGTCCATCGATTCTGCTGTGCTGTGCTCTGCCCTCCCCTCCCCTCCATGTCCCGCAATTCTCTCTTCCTTTGTACCTCATCGTTTTCTGGCTGGCCTGGCTGGCTTTCCCTTCTGTTGGTACCATCCTGACGTCAGCTCGCCTCCAGCGTTCCCTTCCCTCTCACTGTTCCGCCCTCTGACGCCATTACGTTTTGACGCGAGGGCGGGGCAGTGAGGGTGGAACGGAACGCTGGAGGCTGGCTGACGTCATGAGATGTCACGAACCCAGGCAGCCAGACAGCGATGGAACGTTGGAGGTGCAAATTATTATATAGGAT